>NC_046168.1:52478962-52798962 GCF_011064425.1 Rattus rattus | reverse complement strand
GTTTATATGTATTATTTATAATTCCTTCATTATTATCATTATATAGCTATAATAGAGATATATACTCTATAATATCTACTGTCTTTGCAAATAGGATATTTTAGGGAGCTCTCAGTACTCTATGGTGAATGAAATAGAAAATTGAAAACTTTTAAAAAATATAAAAGAATGAAAAAAACCCTTCCAATCAACCAATCAAACAACTAACAAAGCACACAATTAAGAAGAAAATTCTCGGCACCAGTGGATTTATTGCAGAGCTTTTCAGACTTGTAAAAGAAATTCTAAAAGCAATGTTTCTCAAACTATTTTACAAGATAGAACAAGAACAAATGTTTCCACATTTTTTTTTACAAAGCCGGTATCGTGCTGATATCTAGACCAAAGACACAAGAAAAAAAAAAAAAGAAAATTGTAGATCAGGCTACCTGGAAAACTCAGATGCAAAATTTCTCAACAGAATACTTATAAATTAAATTCAGTAATTCACCACAAAAATCATCTACCACAATCAAGTCATCCTCACGTAAATTAGTAAGTATAATCTCTACATAAACAGGTTCAAAGACAGAAACTATATGATCATCTCAGATTCAGAAGAGGTCTTTAAAAAAGCCTACCATGTTTCACAGCAAAAGTCTCAGAGAATCTAGAAATACAAAAGGCGTATGTCAACCTAATAAAAACAATACACAGCAAGCCCATTCACACCATCAAGGAAGAGATAGAAGAATCCAAACTATTCCTAGAGCAACAAGACAAGAGCGGGAGATAATGGGAATAAAGACATAAGTCAAAGTAGTCTTGTTTGCACGCAATAGGATTCTGTACATAGAAGACCATAAGGATTCCATGAGTAAACTCCTAGAGTAGTTAAGCACTTAAGCAAATTGCAGAGGCATGAAAATCAACACGAAATAACCTGGCCAACCAACTGGGGATAAAATCAGGGAGGTAATCCCATTCCAATAACTGACAAAATACCTAGGAATAAACCTAAATGAACAGAGAAAAAGGCCTGCATAATAGAAACTTTAAAACACTGAAGAAAGAAATCGACGATGACACCGGGTGATTGAAAGACCTCCTGGGCTCATGGATCGTGGCATTAATACCATTGCAATAGCCATCCTCCCAAAAGCAAGCTACATATTAAATACAATCACCTCTTAAATCACCCCTAAAACGTGTGTGTGTTCAACATCTTTACCCATAAGTGGCATGCAAATTGAAAGTATTTTACACGTTCATTTTTTTATTATGTCCCATTAGAATGGTTAAGAAAAACAGCCAGAGACAGCAAATTTTGGTGTGGATGTGGAGAGAGAACATTTATTCACAGTTATTGGGAGTTTGCTAGGGAAATTGGTGGGAGTTTCTAAAGCATACAGAACCAAATGTACCATATGACCTTGCCATATCACTCCTGGACACATACACAAAAGACACGATATTTTTCTATAGAGATATTTGATCATCTATGCTCATTTCGGCTTAACCCACAATTCCCAAGAGAAGGAAACAGCTTACATGTCCATGAACTGACGGAAGGACAATGAAAATATGACACATTTACAAATGAAATAGCACTACTCATCTATTTGAAAAGTAAAAATTTGGAAGTAAATGGGTGGATCTGGGAAGAGTCATCTGGGTGAGGTAATTCAGGTTCAGAAAATGGCACAACTTTTAACATTGACTCTACCCCCAACAGGCACAAGAGAAGTACAAATGTTGTGGGAGTAACCAAGCATTTCTCTCTTATTTTCTTTCACTTTTATCATAAATACTTCCAAATCCACTTTCAGATTGGACTTAATATCCACTCGATGGGAGAAATCTCATGCATGGTATTATCAAGTGGCCCAAGTACCTGAGACTTGTTAGGCCGTTGACTCTCTGTGAAAACTTACTACAATTGCCTATGAAATTGGCATAATATTAAACTATCCAGTTTGGCACTTGATATCCATGAAACAAGGCATTTCTCAATCCTCATCCAGAAAACTTAACTTTGCAGATGGCCGTTCATACAGAAAATCAAATTATAGAGCATAAAGACTACAGAGTGCTTTGCATGCAACATTATGCACACACACACACACACACACACACACACACACACACACACACACACACACACACACACACACACACACACACACACACACACACACACACACACACACACACACACACACACACACACACACACACACACACACACACACACACACACACCAGAATGTCCAACAAAATGCTCCCCCCACAAAGGCTCAAGGCTCATCATGGAAGAGAATGTGGAAACTGAAAACAGCCAGAGGTTGTGGATGACTGCTGCAAAACCGTGCTTTCTGGCCACATGACAGGGATGTTTCACTGATGGCTCATAGCACCTGTCACTACATGCATAAGATTGAGCCATCAAAAATCCTGGTTTGAACTGGAAACCAGGGTTCAAAACTACCAACCTATGTGGAGAACTATGGGCAACTGGTGGCTGCTAGGATAGATGGGATCAGTTTCACTCAGGCATATAGACTTATATCAGTGCACATACTGAAAGCAATAAGTGAACTCGAGATTTCTAGAAAGAACACTTTAAGTTGAAATGGAAATGTGTTGGGATAGATAGGAATTGGAAAGGAAGGAATAATGGTAGATTTGATCAAACACTTTTACATGTATGTAGAAACTAATCTAACTAACTAACTAACTAACTAACTAACTAACTAACAATAACAAAAGCTCAACCATTACACCCACAGAGCAGAAAATAGACTAGGTTGTAGTTCTAAGCCTACAGAATCCTTACTTTACTTCACGCACTGCTGGAACTTGGACAAGTTATATAATTAGGGAGCCTCTGGGTCATCCATCACAGGTGGGAATGTTCAAGGTTGCCTTTTGATTTCTTTTTGTTTTGAATATATTTACGTGATTCCAGCTCCTTTCTGAAGTACAAACCAGGATTTAAACCACCCAGGAGGAAAACAGAAGTGTAAAACGAAGAGTATTGAAAACCTTAGTCTCATTCTGCATAATTGAAAGGTTTGGCAAGTTCCAAACAGCAACCTAGTCTCAGAGCCTCAAGGGAACTTAAGGGTTGATTAACTCCAACCTTCTCACATTACAGACTAGAAAACCAAAGACTCATGTTTTCCAAGTCACCTGTTCCAACACCACAGAGAGCTATGGTGATCAGAAGTTAACAGGTAGCTGATGGTTTTATTCAGGTTTTATCAAACCTTTGTCTGATAGTGAGATGAAAGTGCATAGATTAAGGATTGAGTGGGGGAAAGGGGATAACATTTGAAATGTAAATTAAAGTCCAATAAAAATAATTCACAAAGAGAGAAGGGAAGCCAATCAGGAAAATATGTTCCTCACTTGTTCATACCCCAGGGCAAATACAAGCCAAGCTACAGACAGAGATCACTGATGTTTATATAAATTTCTATGAGAGAAGCACCTCTGTCTGTTTTCAATGATCCTAACAAAATACCCAACACTGTAACTTATAAAGGACACTGGGACTCACAGATTAGGAGTCTGGAAAAGCAAAATATAAGAACTGCATTCGGTGAGAAAAAAAAGAATTGGTTGCAGATTTCTCCTTTTGTCTTAGTTTACATTAGGCTGTGGTTTCTGTTCACTTGGCACAGTAATAATGGCTTCCTCAAAAGTACTTCAGATTTAGTGGTAGACAAGCAGATATATACTATAAATACTTCACATATAAAGATGTCCCTTGACTTATAGGTGTGTCATGTGTAAGGAGATGGGTCAACGAGTAAAGTATTTGGTTCTTAGAATCACATAAAAAGCTGGATTTCATGGTTCAAGCCTATAATCACAGTGATGGCCAGATGGGAGGCAGAGACAAGTAGATTCCTGAAAACTAAGCTAACCTAACATATACAATTAAATGCTTGCACCTAATGACTGAGCTCTCAGGTTGTCCTTTGACTCTCACATCATGAATGCATACAGATGTCAATACATACATACATATATACAAAAATACATACATACATACATACATACATACATATAAAAGCAAACCTAAGATATATACAAAATAGATGTATCTTGATAAAGTCATCATCAGAAAAATATATTATAAGCCAAACATACATTTAATATATCTAGCTTGTTCAAAATTCCAGCTTGTCCTTGCCAAGGTACTCAACATTAGCCTCTACATGAGTAGGACTAACAAATACACAGTGTATCTTGTACTAAAATGTTGAATATATTATGTTAAAAAGGAAACAATTCTAAGATTTTTGGGTGCCTTGCTTTCCTAAAATTGTCTACCTGGTATGTTTCTGCCTGTGAGAGAAATAAACAATTTTGTGGACATCTGACATTCCTTATTTTCCCCATGATATTCAGGACACAAAAACCAACAGAAAGAACATCATGTAGAGTCAAAATGGACAAAAAATAGGGAACTGAGGAGACAAAAGAGAAAATGGAAAGTGAGAAGCAAATTTTAAAGCTTATAATGTGTTGTTAAACATGAAGTACAGTGCAGGGAACCTACCACTTATAATTATGGATTGGCTCTTCTAAGATTTAACTTATTGACATACTAATAGAGTGACTTGTAACAATGAAAATTCTATACCCATATATCAGTGCATTGCTCAACTCTTACCAAGGAAGATTCTTCTTGCAGTAGATGAGAACACAGAGAATCACACCTTGACATTGTACAAAGTGAGAGAACAACCAGGCCTAAATGGGATGTCTCTATTAAACTGTTCCCTTCAAGGCTCAGGGATCAATTCAGAAGAGGAGGTGCGTTATCTGCATGTGTCTGTACAGTTGTATGCCCACAGGTGTGTGGAAGGTAAAGAAAGACATCAAATGGGGGGAAACTGAAAATAATTCCATTAAAATCAGCAACAAGACAAGGGTTTCAGCTCTCTTCTTATTGATTCAATACTGTACTTGAAGTTCTAGCTAGAGCAATCATTGAACGTGATCAAGGGAATACATAAGAAATTAAGAAGTTAATTAAGAGTATAATTGTTTGCAGATGATACAATAATATACATAAGTGACCCCAAAATTCTACTAGGGAATTTCTGTGGCTAACAAACATCTTCATCAAATAATGCTGGATATAAAATTAACTCACAAAAATGATTAGCCCTTCTATTGACAAATGAACTGAGAATGAAAGCAGGGAAACAACGCTTTTCACAATGACCTTAAGAGACCCATGCTATTATACCCAGCAAAACTTACAATCACCATAAATGGAAAAACCAACATATACAATAGCAAAACCAAGTTTAAGCAATACTCTTTATAATCCAGCCCAATAGAGGATACTATAAGAAAAACTGCAGCACAAGGAGGGTAACTACATCGAAGAAAATACAAGAAATCAATCATCTCACAGCAAAACCAAAAGAAGAGAATCACATACAAGCAGAACCACCACCAACATTAAAATAACTAGAACTATCATTGGTCATTAATATCTTTCAACGTCAATGAACTCAATTAATCAATAAAAAGACATAGGCTAACAGTCTGGATATATAAACAAGATCCATCATTCTGTTGCACACTACCTCAGAGTAAAGGACTAGAAAAGGTTTTCCAAACAAATACACCAAATGAACAAAATCAGAAATGAAAAAGGAGACATAACAACAGAAACTAAGGAATTCAAAAAATTATTAGGCCTTAACTCAAGAGCCTGTAGTCCAAAAAACTGGAAATCCAAACAAAATGGATGATTTTCTAGACAGATACCACTTATCAAAGTTAAATCAAAAGCATATAAACTATCTCCACAGTCTTATATCCCTTAAGGGAATAGAAGCATTCATTAAAACCTCCCAATCTAAATAGGTGCACAGCTAGATGGTTTGGTTGCAAAATTCTACCAGACTTTTAAAGAAGAACTAATACCAATACTCCTCAAACAATTTGATAAAATAGAAACAGAAGGACCACTGTTAAATGAGACCTCAGTCACCCTGAAAACTAAACCACACAAAGAATCAACAAAGAAAGAATTTCAGACCAATTTCTCTAATGGACATCAAAGCCAGAAAATACTCATTAAAATTCATGCAAACCAGATCCAAAAACACATCAAAAATAACAATCACCATGATTAAGTAAATAAAGCCTTTGCAGACCTTGAAAGGCAAATTATAAACTACATATGGAAAAACAAAAACAAAACAAAACAAAAACATCCAGGATAGATAAAACAATTCAGAACCATAAAAGAACTCCTTGAGAAATCACCATCCCAGATCTCAAGCTATACTACAGAGCAATAGTGAAAAATACTGCATGGTATTCCTATAGAAACAGACAAGTTGATCAATGTGATTGTGTCAAATACCAATAAATTAACCCACACACTTATGGGCACTTGATTTTTGACAAAACAAAACAATATAATACAATACAATGGAAAAAAGTAAGCCTCTTCAACCAATGTTCCTGGTCTAACTAGTAGAAGAATGTCAATAGTTCATATTTGTCACCCTGCACAAAGCTAAAGTCCAAGTGGATTAAAGGCCTAACTATTAAACCAAAATACACTAAATCTAACAGAAGAGAAATTGGAAATACCCTTGAATGTATTGGTGCAGGACACAATTTCCTGAACAGAAACCAGGCTGTAATGTCAACAATTGACAACTGGAGTATCATGAAACTGAAATACTTCTGTAAGGCAAAGGACACTGTCAACAGGACAAAATGGCAGCCAACACAGGGAAAAGATCTTCACTAACACTATATCTGTCAGAAGGCTGATATCCAAAATATAGAAAGAACTCAAGAAATTAGACTCCAACAAACCAAATTATTCAATTTTTAAAAATTGGATAACAGAGCTAAATGGAGAATTCTCAAGAGAGGAATCTCAAATGGCAGAGTACTTAAATGTTCAGTGTCCTCAGTCATGAAGGAAATGCAAATCAAAACAACTCTGAGATCCCACCTTACACCCATTAGAATGGCTAAGATAAAATATTCAAGGGACAGCAGATGCTGACAAGGGTGTGGAGAAAGAGGAACACTCCTCCACTGCTGGTGGGCATGCAAACTGTACAACCACTCTGGAAAACAATCTGGTGTTTTGTTTTTCAGAAAATTGGAAATAGTTCTACCTGAAGACCCAGCTATACCACTCCTGGGCATATATCCAAAAGATGCTCCACAAGGACACATGCTCTATTGTGTTCATAGTAATTTTTTTTCATAATAATCAGAAACTAGAAACAACCTAGATGTCTCTCAACCAAAGAATGGATATGGAGAACGTTGCTCATTTACATAATGAAATCCTATTCAGCTATTAAAAACGAGATCATCATGAATTTTGCAGGCAAATGGATGGAATTAGAAAATATCATCCTATGGGAAGTAAGCCAGATCCAAAAGGACATGAATAGTATGTACTCACTGATAACTGGATATTAGTCATAAAGCACAGGATACCCATGATACACCCCACAGACCCAAAGAAGGAAGGCACAAGTAAGTGTACTTGAATCTTGCTTGGGAGAGGGGAATAGAACAGTCATACGAGGCAGAATGAGGGAGGTCACTGGGCGAGAGAGGATGGGGAGGAAAATGGGAGGGATCAGGATTAGGTGTGGACAGAGACAGGAGAGGGCCAGAGGGCCAAGAGAATGAGTGGAAACCTGGACTTGCTGGGGTGGGGTCTGGGGAGTGGGGGAATCTCTAGGAAGTGCCAGAGACCTGGGATGGGGGAAGCGCCCAGGAACCAATGCAGGTGACCTTAGCTGAGATGCCTAACAGAACAAATATGGACCCTTAAGAGGTCATCTCCTGTAGCCAGGCAGAACTCGCAGTGGAGGAATAAGGATACCAACCTACCTACCCACAAAACATTCAACCCAAAATTTGTCTTGTCTTAAAGAAATGCAGGGAAAAGATGGAGTAGAGACTGAGAGAATGGCCAATTAATGGCCAATCAATGGCCAGTCAATGATGGACCCAACTTGAGACCATCCCATGGGCAAGCTCCACTGTTAATTTCCTTCTGTTGTGCTTGCAAACAGGAGCCTAGTATAACTTGCCTGAGAGGCTCTACTCAGTAGCTGACTATAAAAGATTCATATATCCACAGCCAAACCTTGGGCAGGGACCAGAACTCCTATGGAAGAGTCCGTGGGAGAGGGGGAATTGAGTCTCTCCTGGACCCTCGGAAGCCATAAGAGACTGAGCCACGAACTAAATAGCATGCATGCCTGTGCTGGACCAAGTCCGATATATATATATATCTCAGATGTGCAACTCAGTCTCCATGTAGATCCCACAACAACTGAAGCAGAACTGCCCCTAAAGCTATTCCCTGTCTGTGGAGTTTGTTCCCCAACAGGGCTGCCTTATCTGACCTCAGTGGGAGAAGATATTCCTAACCCTGCAGAGACATGATACTCCAGTGTCAGGAGGTAATAGGTGGGGACACTATTTCAAAGGAGAAGGGGAGAGAGGGTGGAAAAGAAGTCTGAGGGGGGAATCAAGAAGACGGAAAGGGATTGGGTTATAAAACAGAGAGAGAGAGAGAGAGAGAGAGAGAGAGAGAGAGAGAGAGAGCGCAAACATTCTGAAAATAAAAACCCAATGTAGAAAAGGGGTACAGATCTAAACAGAGAATTCTTTCTCTATATTCCAACCACAATTCATACTTCTTATTTTCTTCCTAGTCCCTCCCTTCAAGTTCCCATCTGCACCCCATCCTTATTCATTCCTCCTCTGTTTATCTTCAGAAAAGGACAGGCCTCTCATTGATATCAACCCAGACACTACATGTCAAATTACAGTAAGACTAAGTACCTACCCTTATTAAGGATGGACAAGGCAACCCAGTATGAAGAAAAGGCTCCCAAAATTTAGAAAAGATGTAAGAGATAGACTCGAAACCCAGCTATACCGCTCTCAGGCAATTTACACAAAGGACATTTCATCCTACTACAGAGACACTTACCCAACCACATTCTTTGCTGTTCCATTCATAATAGACAGAAATTGGAAATAATATAGATGTCTCTCAAGGAAAGAATGGATTTAAAAATGTAGTAAATGTATGCAATGGATCATTACTCATCTCTTTAAGAAAATGACATCAGAAAATTTGCAGGCAAATGAATAGAACTAGAAAAGAATAAGCCTGAATGAGGTAATCCCGAGCCTGAGCCCGAAAGACAAATAGGGCGTGTGTTCCCTTACAAGTGGACATTAGCCATTGTATAAATGATAATCAAGCAGAGGTTAGATTTAAAGGAGGGGACTACAGGGAATATGTATGTATCTCCCTGGTGGAAGGAAATAGAGTAGATTTTATAGGGAGACTTGAATGAGATGGTAAGACAGGGACAAAGTGGGAAGATGGAGTTAGAGAAAGGGATGAGGGGACCTAGATTTTAAGTGCACCTTAGGGGTGATATTGAAACCTAGTACAGTAGAAACGTCCTAAAGTATATGAAGGTAATCCCAATAAAGTCTTTAAATAATGAAGGAGATGGAGTGCCCAGTTGGCCATCTCTTGTTATCAAATTAAACTTACAGTAACAGGACTGGGTTACATTTGATTGAGTTGTTGGCCAAAGAAGTCCCATGGAGATCTATCAACAAACTGGAGACTTGTAGGGTATTTCCAAGACAATAGGTTGCTTTCCAGAAACTGACTGTAAAGCCCCCTTGTTGGAGACAACATTCACGCAAGCCATTGAACATGGAGAGGTCACACTGGTCCCCTACACGGAAGCATGTTCCAATGTCTTTGGTATGGGAAGGTACTCCGCAGGCTGTCAAAAGAGAAACAGAAACACTAACCCAGACACAAAACCTGTGATGTACAATCTGTGTTCCTTGCAAAATATGCTTGTGCAATGGTGGCATGAAACTTATTGGAGTAACCAACCAATACAGTAACGGAGTTGACATAAGGCCCACTCCACGAGATGGAGTCCATACCTGACACAGCTTGGGTGACCAAGAACCAGAGACTAGATAAAACCTGAGACCTAGGGAAAAACCAAATACTAAAAGTCTAAAGAAAAGAAAAGTAACGATAAAGTGAAGCAGTGAGCACAGGCAGGGCTGACACAGGTCTGCATCACGTTCTCCGCATAGATGCTGAGCTTGCAGCTTAGTCTTTAGGGGACCACTGAGTATGTGAGCGTTTAGGTCTCTGGTTCTTGTGCCTTCTCCCGGGGCTCTTTCCATCTGTTGATTTGCCTTGATGTGATGATTTTTGTTTTTACGTTATTATATGTTATTTCGTTAAAAAAAATCATTTGCAAGATTTTTTTGAGAAGATCTCAGCAATTTTTTCTTACTCTCTTTCTCAAGTTTTCATATTTTCTTTCATTCCTCCTCTTTAAATTTTCTCTTTATCCTGTTTATTCTATTTTTAATTTAAACATTTTAAGTTTTTGAAGATTCTGTACATGAATTTACATTGTTTCTACTCCGTCCCCTCCACAGAATTCTTCCTGTGTCTTTCCTACTGCCTCTCACATGCATGCCCTCCCTCTTTTTAAATACTATTCTTACACACACACACACACACACACACACACACATACACACACACTTTATATTGCTTATGTGTATATTTGTTTAGAGTTGAACACTTGGGACTAGATAACCTATCTGCACAGCAGTTTTGAAACTGATTCTCTTTCTCTAAGAAGCCATTAATTAATTCCTTTTGTCTCTTTACCTAGTAGTGAGGCTTTGTGGCACACCCCCTATCCATGTTGGAATATCAAAGAGTGTTGTGCAGGTCTTCTTTAAACAACCATATTTTTGAGATTTCATGGGTGTAGCAAACCTAGCATATATAGATGAGTCTATCTTATGGTGGACATACTGTGCACTGTTTTTTTTTTTTTTTATGAACTTTCCAGACCATCTTTCATGATGCTCCTGCAGCCTTAGTTGCATGAGTTATGTGTTAAATATTTAAATTGGGGTTGAACACTTCAGGTTAGTTGTTCTCTGCACTTTTTACCAGTTGCAGATTTCTATAATAGTCTCCATTTTCTGCAAAAAGAAGTTCCTTTAGCAAGAGTTTAAATGAGAATGGCTCCCATAGGCGTATGTATTTGGAAACTTGGTGGAACTATTTAGGAAGGATTAGGAGGTGTGGCTTGTTGGAAGAGGTGTGTCCCTGGGGATGAACTTTGTAGTTTCAAAAGTCATTTCCCTCTCTTTGTTTTGTGTTTGCAGATCAAGATGTAAACGGGCAGCTATTGCTTTATCAGTGATGGTCATGGACTCTAACTCTCTGGAACTGTAAGCCCTGAATAAACTCTTTCTTCTTTAAGGTGCCTTGGTCATGGCTCCTACGAGCAATAGAACAGTAACTAAGATAGACATAAGAGCAATGCTTTTCTGCGGTTATAAGAGTGGGTTGTTAGAAGGCATTCAAAAATCATACTGGTTTAGGAAACTGGCAGGTGCTTTCCTTGAGGGCCCATGACCCCTCCAGCCACAAGAGGTTGGTTACATTTATAGAACTTGGCATGAATTTTCTTCTATTTAGCTACCTGGAGTCCAGTTTGCCCAAAGATACATACATGTGTCACTATTGCACTCTATGAGGCTGTCTTGCCAGGCTGAAAAATATGGTTTGTAGATATTGTAGCTGAGTAGGACTACAGATTGACTATAGCTGGGTAGGACTACAGATTGATTGATTTCTGCTTTGAACCTTGCAGGACTCATTCTGATTCTGTGAGGGCTGGCCTTCAGGGAGAAGGTTTTCAGGTCAGTTCTCGTCAATTCTTTCAGCTCCTATGGTTGTATTGCGTGCTGTCTTTAGCAATAGGCTCTGAGATGTAAATATGGCAATGTGATATCCTGTGTTATTTTGATAGTGTCTTTGACTCCCTCGACCTGTAACGTGAAGGAGGGTTGCCTGGCACTAATTTTTTTTATTACATTGTGTTTAATATATATGAAGTTATATCATTTGGCATTATAATTGCCCCCTCCCAAGAGTCATAGACTATCTTTTTTTTCTAAGCTCGTATTTTCTTATTTTATTCTTGTCATTTCACATTTCACATTTCCAGCGTTTATTATATTTGTTAAAGCATTTTATGTGCTTTCATTTCTAGTATGATAGATATCAAGCATCACAACCTAATTGAACAAAGGCTGTTGGAATACTTTTCTTTTCTATTTTACACAGAGCAGTGTCAGACAAACCAGGCCTACTTCTCCCCCCTTCCCCCCTTTCAGGAATCACTATTGTGGAATCCCAAAAGGGCACGCAGGTCTTTGGGTAGGAATAGATCTGTCATCCTTCTATCTCTAGAAGCTGGATTTGTTTGACCTAAAGAAACTTAACTAGAATTAGTTTCTTTTCATCTCAGTTTGCTTTCTTTGTAAATTTTCCTCTAATTTACTTTCTTTTTATTTTTTCTCATTTTAAATTATTCAAAATAGTCTTCTTAGAGGAGCGTATAAACATTTTTCCTGTCTCAATGTTTTCTTGTTTTTCTTTTGTTATCTTTATTTTTCCTGCCTTTTTATTATTCTCTATATCTCAACTTTTCTTTTGTTATTTTAAGTTTGTATTTGCTTATCTTACTGTGTCTAGTATTGTATTTTCATGCCATTACAGTGATTAGCTCATCATATGGGCTTCGGATTTGAGTTCTTTGTAAGTAATGTGGAACAGCTTCTCCCCAGATTTCCAAGTTTTGAGTTGATATTGGAACATACTTCTTCCATGGCCAGAAGAAGTCCAATATCTTGCAGGGCCCTCTGGCTGTTTTTGTAGAGGAACAGATGCCTATTGGCAACCATCGACTCTTCAAGGCCACTGGAAAAGCTAATTTCACCAAGTTGACATTGTCCTTGGCAAAAATATGCTTCCCTTAAAGTGAGTTAATGTTATGTGTTAAAAATGGGAAGATATCCAGGATTTAGTACTAGGCCAGAAAAAACACAAGATAATAATCATCCGTTTGTTCTTGAACTGAAAGCTCACACTGCAGAAGGCAATTCATACATGTATGCGATCAATCGAATTTGAATCTATGCAAAACCCTAGCAATAACCGTGGTGGAAGGACACCACTGCAAAGTTTCGAATTCTCTTTATCCATAGACACCCGTGTTTCAGGTAAACCAGAAAGAACCAGTGCGGAGCTTAAGGAAGTGTGGAGGCAAGTTCATGTGGTAAGTAGCATGGGCTTTGACAAAGCTATGGATTCATGGAGTCAAGCTGAGTTCCCAAACTTTCACATGATACATTAACATGCTCTAGACGACTAACCCATTGCTCTGAGGCCTTGCGTGTAAGTGCTTCCAATAGAAATGATATCTGTTTTTCATACTCGACTCTCAGCGTTCATTATTTGCCCACACTAAGCATCTGATGCTCTTATTATTTTTTTCATATGGTACACTTTTATTTTATTCTCTCCCCTTCCCAATTCCTCTCAAACCCTCCTGCTTCCACACTCCCCTGTGTTCTTTCTCTCCTTCAAAAGAAAGAAAAAACTAAACAAAACAAAACAAAATCCAAAACACCAAAATCAAAGCAGGCAAACAGATGAGGAATGACAATTCAATAAGACAAAACCCATGAAACCAAATAAACAAATTTAAACAAATAAATCAATAAGGGACACAGACAATACAGAGTCTGTTTTGTATTACCCAAATAATCGTGGGTATGAGACCTGCCCGGGAGTGTGGTTGACTCACCCAGTGACACTCTTCTGAAGAAAACTTCCTTTTCCTAGTCCAAAAGGTAGCAACTGTAAATAGCTTCACAGTTAGAGGAGGGACTTTGTGTCTATTTCTCCTTTACTGTGGTGACATTTTGTCTTGTATGAATTGGTCTTAAATGTGCTGTCGCAGTTTCTCTGCGTTTATCTGTGTATTGCTCATGCTGTTGCTAGAAGACACTATTTCCTTGGAGTCAGTTACCACCTCTGGGTCTTGCATTCTTCTCCTCTTCCACACAGATTACTGAACGTTGAGGGGAGGAGTTTGATAAACAAAACACCGTATTTAGGACTGAGTCCTCCCAAGTCTCCTACTCCATACACTGTCCAGTTGTGGGTCTCTGTGTTAATTCTTATCTACTGTGAGAAGCTTCTTCGTTGAGGGTTGGACAATACACTGATCTATGGGTGTGCCCGTGTGTCATTAGGAGTCATCTCGCCATTACTATGTTCCTTACACAGAATGATAGTAGTAGATTTTCTTCAAGAGCCCATTACTGATTGTCTTAGTCAATGTTCTATTGGTGTGAAGATACGCCATCACCACTCTTAAAAAATAGAGCGTTTGCTTGGAACTGGCTTATGGTGTCAGAGGTTTAGTTCATTCTCATCACAACAGGAAGCGTGGTGGCACTCGAGCAGACGTGGTGCTGCCGAGGTACATGAGTTTTCTACATTTGGATCCTTGTGCAGCAGGAAGATAGATATTCTGGGTTTGTCATGGACTTTTGAAACCTTAAATCCAACCCCCAATGACACACTTCTCCAACAAGGCCACGCCATTTTAAAAATTAATTTATTTACATTTTACCCTGATAGCAGGTTTCCCATACTCCTCTCCTCCCAGTCCCTCTAACTCTCCTCACTTCCCCTCATCCCTGCTCCCTTTCTCCTCAGAGAAGGGGAGGCCTCCCATAGATATCAATCCACCTTGGCCTGTCCAGTTGCAGCAGGACTAGAATCATCTTCTCTTATTGAGCCTAGACTAGGCAGCCAAATTAGGGTAAAGGTGTCTAAAGGCAAGAAACAGGGGTCCCACATGAGGATCAAGCCACATATCTGTTACAAATGTGTAGGAAGCCTAAGTCTATCCCATGCATGCTCTTTGTTTGGTGGTTCAGTCTCTGTGATTCTCCATGGGCCCAGGTTAGTTGATTCTGTAGATCTTCTTGACGTGTGCTTGACCTCTCTGGCTTCTTCAATCCTCCTCTCGAAGTTCGACAAGATTCCCTGAGCTCTGCTTATTGTTTAGTGGTGGATCTCTGTATCTTTTTCCATCATCTGTGTTGTGAAGTCTCTCAGAGGACAGTTGTGCTAGGCTACTGTTTGCAAGTATAGAAAAATACTATCGGGGTTGGGGATTTAACTCAGTGGTAGAGCGCTTGCCTAGCAAGTGCAAGGCCCTGGGTTCGGTCCTCAGCTCCGAAAAAAAAAAAAAAAGAAAAATATTATTAATAATGTCAGGGGTGGGCTCTCTCTTGTGACATGGATTCAAGTTGGGCTAGTGATTGATTAGCCATTCCTTCAATTTGTGCTCCATCGTTGATCCAGCATATCTTGTAGATAGGACAAATTATGGGACAAAGGTTTTGTGCATGGGTTGGTGTGCCAATTTCTCCATTAGAAGTCTTTCCTGCTTACACGAGGTAGACCTTTCAGGTCCCATATCTGCTATTACTTGAAGTCTTAGCTAGGGTCATCCTCATAGGGTCCTGGGAGTTTCCTTTGTCTTAGGTTCTGTAAGTCACAGAGATGCTGTCCCCCAACAAGCCCAGTTCTCCCTCTCCGAGTTCCTTCTCAATACATTCTCCCCACATTGGATCCCTACCCTTCCCTCCCCACCGCCCTTCCACTCAATTCCTTCCCTCCACCCACCCGAACGTCTATTTTACTTCCCCTTCTCAGTGAGATTCAAACATCCTCCCTGTGTCTCCCTTGTTACTTGGCTTTTTAGGTCTCTGTATTGAGCGTGATTGTCCTGTACATTCTAGTTAACTCACTTATAAATGAGTAGATATAATGTGTGTCTTTCTGGGTCTATGTTAACTCTCAGCATGATATTTTCTACTTTCATCCACTTGCCTACAAATTTCATAATTTTCGTGTTTTTAATATCTAAGTAATACTTCATTGTGTAAATGTATCATATATTTTTATCCATTATTTGGTTGAGGGACATATTGTTTGTTTCCAGTTTATGGCTATTGTGAATAAAGCTGCTATGAAAATAGTTAATCAAGTGTCCTTGTGGTATGTTGGAACATCTTTTGGGTCTCTGCTTAGGAGTGGTATAACTGAGTCTTGAGGTAGAATTATTCCCAATTTTCAGCAAAGTGCCAAGTTGATTTCCAGAGTGGTTATATGAGCTTTCACTCCCACCAGCAATGGAGAAGTGTCCTCTTTGTTCCACATCCTTGCCAGCACGTGCTGTCACTTGAGTTTTTGATCTTAGCTATTCTAAGGAGTGTAAGGTAGAATCCAGAGTTGTTTTAATTTACATTTCCCTGATGACTAAGGATGTTGTACATCTTTTTATTTGCTTCTTGGCCATTGTAGATTCCTCTGTCAAGAAATTTCCATTTAACTCTGTACCCCATATTTTAATTGGGTTATTTGTTTTGTTGGTGTCTGATTTCTTGAGTTTTTAAAAATTATATTTTGAATATCAGCTCTCTAGCTGAAACAAGGTTGGTGAAGGTCTTTTCCCATTCTGTAACCTGCTGTTTTGTCCTATTGACAGTGTCCTTTGCCTTACAAATTTTTTTCAGTTTCATGATGTCCCATTTAATAATTGTTGATCTTAGTGTCTAAGCTGCTGTTATCCTCTTCAGAAAATTGTCTCCTGAACCGATGCCTTCAAGGCTATTCCCCAATTATTATCTATCAGATTTAATGTATTAGTGCCTTCTTTGAAATTCCAATAGATCCTGAAGTCCAGCTAAGACATCCATCTTGCAGACTGAACACATTGAATTCTTAGACTTTCCACTGGGAAACAGCCATTGTTGGACTATCTGGATTACAGCCAGTAAAACACTCTAATAAATCCCATACATACATGTGTACCAACATACATACTGTGACTGTTACTGCTGGTTGTCAACTTGACTATACCTGAAATGAACTACATTGCAGATAGAGAGGGCAAATATATGACTGCTCTTCTGCTTGGTTGGAGTGGATGAACCCATTTCTAGTACAGACATTTGAAGTAGAAAGACATAACTCCTGATTCTGATATTGGAACTAGAAGACAACATTTGATCCCAATCTTGAGGTGAAAATATACATCCTTAATCTGAGCCACTCCTCCTGTTGGAAGCTTATATAAGTTGATGGAAAAATGAAAGTTTTTTCTTTGACTGTTTGCCCTCTTCCTGTTAGCACTGTCATTTCTTCATTGGCATTGGAGTCAGAAGACCAATAATGGCTAACTGTGAACAGAAAGTCCAAGAATCTATATCTATATCTATACAGAAAGAACCCTAACTAATACCCCCACACACATATATTCATTAGCTTTCTTATTTTAGAGAACACTGATTAATAAATGTCACAATCCTCACAATTTAATTGCCTCTGCTAATGACCTCTCAGACACACCTAGAGATGTGTTTCATTAATTCCTAGAAAACTCTCAATCTAGTTAAGTATATGATGAGTTAGCTTCTCATTTTTACATCAATTAATTGAGATTATCATTCCCTGAAAAAAACAAAGGGGTAAACCAGTGATTTAAATTACGCTTTCCATGATTCCCAGTACTTAGTAAATACTTAATTCAGAAGTCTGAAATGATAAAGTGTATCTGTGACAAAAGAATAAGTGAAGACACCATTTAGAAGTATGTAGTACTAACTGAGTACCCAGCTATACCACTCCTGGACATATACTCAAAAGATGCTCCAACGTATAACAAGGACACATGCTCCACTATGTTCATAGCAGCCTTATTTATAATAGCCAGAAGCTGGAAAGAACCCAGATGTCCCTCAACAGAGGGATAGTTACCAAAAATGTGATACATTTACACAATAGAGTATTAACTCATCTATTAAAAACAATGACCTCATAAAATCCACAGGCAAATGAATGGAACTAGAAAATATCATCCTGAGTGAGGTAACCCAGTCACAAAAGAACACGCATGGTGTGCACTCACTGATAAGTGGGTGTTAGGTAAAAAGCTCTGAATTCCCACAATACCACTCATAGACCATATGTATGAAACTCAAGAAGAAGAAAGACCAAAGTGTGAATGCTTCAGAACTACTTAGAAGGGGGAACAAAATAATCATGCAAGGTAGAGGGTGGGAGGGACTTGGGAGGAAGAAAGAGGGGGAAGGGTGATAAGGTGTGGTAGGAGATAGAAGAGAAGCACAGATGATCAGGAAATTGAATAAAGGTGTGTAGCAATGGGGGAAGGGGAACTGGTGGTAGCCACCAGAAAGTCCCAGATGCCAGGAAAGCAAGAGGCTCCCAGGACCTAATAGGGATGACGTTTGCTGAAATGCCCAACGAATGGGAGAGAGAACCTATAGAGACCATATCCAGAGTTTAGGCACTGCCTCTGGTTGAGGGATGGGGTCCCCAGTTGAGGGATGGGGCCACCCACCCATCTCCAAAACTACAAAGTAGAATTGCTTTAAAGGAAATACAGGGACAAACAGTGGAGCACAGATTGAAGGAAAGGCCATCCAGAGACTGCCCCACCTGAATCCATCCAGTCTGCAACCACCAAACCCAGTCACTATTGCTGGTGCCAAGAGGTGCTTGTTTGAAGGAGCCTGATACAGCTGTCTCCTGAGAGACGCTGCCAGAGCCTGACAAATACAGATGGGGATGGTCACAGCCAATCATTGGACTGAGCACAGGGACCCCAGTGGAAGAGTTTAGGGACAGAAGAACTGAAGAAGCTAAAGGGGTTTACAACCCCATAGGAAGAACAATATCAACCAACCAGACCTATCCCCCTGAGCTCCCACAGACTAAACCAACAACCAATGAGTAAACATGGAGGGATCCATGGCTCCACATGCCTATGTAGCAGAGGATGGCATTGTCAGACGTCACTGGGAGGAGAGGCCCTTGGTCCTGGGAAGACTCAATGCCCCAGTGTAGGAATGCTAGGGTGGTGTGGTGGGAGTGAGTCAGTGAGTGAGTGGGTAGTGGCGCCCCCTCATAGAAGCAGTGGGAAGGTGATGGGAGAGAAGTTTTGTGGAGGGGAAACCAGAAAAGGGTATAACATTCAAAATGTAAATAAATAAAATAACCATTTTTTTTAAAATGTTCACAATGGTGGAGGTAACAGTGCAGAGTGGGGTTGGACTAGAATATTAATAATGTGTGTTGTATTCAATTGTATTTTGGAGTCAAGGCAGCAGAATTAGTTTGATGTGTTGCTTTGAAGGGTTAAAGCAAAAATGACTCCAGTGTTTTAGCCATGATTAGAGATGGAGGAGAATAAAAATTGCTCATAGAAAAGCAATTTTGGAAAGATAGAAATCAGTTGGTTGAAGTTTTGGGGTTTTTTGTTTGCTTGTTTGTTTGATTGATTGATTGATTCGTTTGTTTAGTTGGTTGGATTGTGTTTTTTTGCTTTTTGTTAACTTTTCACATAATAAAGTTAACAAGTCTTAAGTGAGCGTTCAAACAACACATACAACTTTGGCTTTAAGACAATTCCTGTCCCTTTCGGTCCATCTCCATCTATGGGGGAACAGTTACTCCTGATTCATTCCCCATTCTACCTTTCTTTTATGTGTTTGAAGATTTTACTTAAATAGAATCTTACTTAGAAGGGGCAAGTAGATCGTTGAAATAAGTTCAGCATCTATTAGATGTGACGATGCCGCGTACACCATGTGACATCCTGCAAGGGGACTTCGGAGCACAGTAGAAAAGAAGCCAAAGTGTGGATTCTTAGTCCTTCTTAGAAGGAAGAACAAAATACTCACAAGAGGAAATATGGGGACAAAGTGTGGAGCAGAAACTGAAGGAAAGACCATCCAGAGACTGCCCCACCTGGGGATCCATCCCATGTACAGTCGCCAAACCTAGACATTACTGCGGATGCCAGGAAGTGCCTGCTGATGGAAGCCTAATATTGATGTCTCCTGAGAGGCTCTGCCAGAGCCTTACTGATACAGATGCGGATGCTTACAGCCAACCATTGGACTGAGAACAGGGTCCCCAATGGAGGAGTTAGAGAAAGGACTGAGGGAGCTGAAGGGGTTTGCAACCCCATAGCAAGAACGACAATAGCAACCAACCAGACACCGCAGAGCTCTCAGGGACTAAACCACCAACCAAAAAGTACACATGGAGTGACCTATGGCTCCAGCCACATAAGTAGCAGAGGATGGCCTTGTCCGGCAGCAATGGGAGGAGAGGCCTTTGGTCCTGCCAAGGCTCAATGCCCTAGTGTAGGGGAATGCCGGCGCGGAGAGGCAGAAAGGAATGCACGGGTGGGTGGGTGGGTGGGTAGGTGGGGAGCACCCTCATAGAAGCAGGGGAAGGGAGACAGGATACGGGTTTTTGCAGAAAACCAGGGAAGGGGATAGCATTTGAAATGTAAAGAAAATATCCAATAAAAGAAAAGAAGAAAAGAAGCAATGAGCGTGATGTAAACATCGTCTTGCTGAAGGTAAGTTGTGAGCCCGATACTCATCGGTGTTGCTTCTGAATTAGCGCAGCTGTCTTCGGGAAACTTGGAGAACAGCTAGTACTCTGCAGGAATCCATTTAAACTGGAGCAAAACAACCGGACAAGACTTTTAGTCACAGATCTACAAAGAAATCAGAGAGACTGATTCAATTCTAGCACATGATGTCAGCAAGTTAACAAAAACTGTGTGGGGAAAATGATTCTCCTAAATTTCGGTTTCAGCATTGAGTTTATTTTGGGTTATTGGTGGCGAGCAGAAACCATGGTGAGGGATAGTATTCGGCAGCGCTTTGAGATGGGAGAGAAATTGAAGGGTTTAATAATTTGTCTTAGGTGCAACCATGGATAACAGACTTGGGAGAAGATCCAACTGTTTACTCTGGCTTGTGGGTGGGCTGTCTGCCTGCTATGATCAGTCTGCCTGGATCTGTGGTAACCAGGGAGAAAACAGTTCTGTTTGGTTTTCTCCTTTCCAGTGGGCATTGGAGTATGGGTCCTATTTCTCCAGCTGAAATCATTGAGGGTCACATCTCTTACTAAAACTGCATATAAATCTCATCAAAGAATACACTCTCTAGACCAGAGGCATCTGTGGGGATTGGAAATCTTTTCATACTAAAATATTTACTTATCTATGGTGTTTTACTTCATGGTATGAAGGTTTTTGTGATCCCAAGTGTCTTCAACTCTCATTAGCTGGGGGATTGGTTTCTTCTCTTGAAGGGTATGACCTTGTGGGAACAGTACCCAGGAGGGAGATGGTTCTGTTAAAAGAAGGAGAAGAAAGAGTCTTGGATCTCGATGCAATTCCAGGGAATGTCTCAGAGAAACGCTATTGACTGTGGCAAATCTCCAAGATCCAGTATATATCACTGTCCTGCGAGCATCTTAGGAAGTCATTCACTTGCTTCTCTCCTCCGTCCTGTTCCCTTTCTTCCTCCTCCCCCTGCTTGCACCCTTCCCTCCCCCTTTTCTCTTTTCCCCTTTCCTTCTTTCCCTTTTCCTCCTCCCCCTCTCTTTCTTCCTCCCCCTTCCTTCCTCCCCCTAATGCGCTGCCGACTGTGCCTCTTAGCCATTCTCTCAACCACTTACATCAAACATCCCGACTTCCTTCTTTGCCCTTTCTTTGTCCTCTGGGCTTGGCTTCTTTCTGCTTCATTTAGAAATGTTGACAAGGCATTGTTATCTGCTGACTGCTTTGGTTTTTAAGTTGAGTTATTAAAGGGCTCTTTTGTTGTTATTGTTGTTTTCTACAGCATTAGGTCTTAATAGCCGCTGGACTGCAAATAAGGGGAAGGCAAACACATAGAGAAAGAGGATGTCGAGAAGTCATATTTCCCAAATAGCGACACGCAAGGTTGGCGGAGGAGGGGCCATTTCACTCACCTGATTTGCGTAACAGTTAACGGCCTTTGAAACGGGAATTTCGTTTGTTTCAGAGAAGGGAATTAGGGAGTTTATGTGTCTACTCTTTTTGGTAGAGAAGAGTGAGAGGCACTGATTGCATAGGCTTGCTGCAATGCTGGAGACTTTCTCTGTTCGGTAGTAGAGAGGAGCTTGCAAATGAAGAGTGAAATTCTAAAGGAAGGCGAGCGTGTGCTTTGTCGTGTGAGGGTATTGAGCTCAGTGGAACAGTGGTGGCCGCTTTCATGACGTCAGTGATGATGGGGTAGTAATGACCTCTGACACACTTCTCCAACTGCCGTGTGGTTATAGGAAAGCAAGTGATTATAGAGAATCAAAGTAAGCACTGGTCACTTTCAGGATCCTCTTTGCATTCATATTTTTCCTCCCAGGCTTTAGTTTTATGATCAGGAATGATGACTTCTTTTGGAATTCCTAAAGCCAAATGCTTTATAGGAACTGGTTCTGACCAGTGTGAAGTAATTAGGTTAGGGGGAAGAGGCCGTGTCCAAACATGGGAGCTTTGGTATTCGTTTTTTCATTTGCTGTGAAAAGTGATGCACTTCTGTGGCCCGGTATGGGGCAGATGACAGGCTGCTGAGCTATACCACGTGGTCTTGTTAAATTTGAATTGTTCCAAGGCTGGAACAATTGGGTAAGCCCAGCTATGATTTCCAGGTGCAGGACAACAGTGAGACATCCCTAAAGTATTTACATTACGTTATTGTCACCATGGCAACTGGCACTAGCCACAGCTCTGTTCTCTGTTTTATTTTGCCGGAAGAAACATCTGGAAGCCCCAGTGTTGTGTAGCATTTCCTTGATGATGCACGCAGGTGTCCGGAATACCTAGGGTAAGAGACACATCCAAACTAATTCTCACCCCTGCCAGTCAAGATCCTATAAAATTTGTTTGAGCAGGGACATTTTACAGGCTGACTAATTAAACCAATCCTGACTTAGAGCAACCTGTGAGTTGGGGGCCGAATGGCCCTTTCCCAGGGGTTGCATATCAGATGTTTACATTATGATACGTAACAGTAGCAAAATTACAGTTACAAAGTGGCAATGAAAATAATTTTATGGTTTGGCGTCACCTTACCATGAGGCATTGTATTGAAGGGTCACAGTATTAGGAAGGTTTCTGCCTTAGAAATTTCCCTAAAGCGAAGACTCTTGGGCTAGAGGGATACAGACTCTGATGGGACAAATTGAAAGGAAAAATTGAAGCTAGTTTCAAGTACGCATCATCTAGAACTCATCATGTGTGCTTTATGCGCAACTCCTAGTTTAACCATCACATACATTCTGTCAAACACACAGTAAATCTCCTTTTGTGGGAAGGAAGATGTGCTTATTGAACTTACGCAACTTGTCCACTTTGGACAAATTAGGATAATCAAAACAAGATGAAACTTGTGATTCTAGCCTAAAAGGTCACATGATTAACAAGAAAGATGCCTTTCATCAATCCGAAGCCTAACCCCACATTCATTTTAATATCTCTGGATCCAGAACAACAAATTTAAAAAAAAAATAAATTATGCTACTAAACTGCATGCTAATCTGTATGCTTTGAACATTTCATGCAGTTTTAGCTAGCTATAATTCAATTCATCAATCATAATCTTTCCTGGGGTAAAGAGGAAGGGGTTGTTGGTGTGGGAAATCGCTCATTTAACATTAATTTGTGTAAAAAGATTCAATTTAAAATGTCTAGAAAATTGGATTAAATTGAGAAAGGTTGTAAGAGTCTATCAGTTGAGGTCATCATGACAGCCATAAAGAAAGTAGTTAGAAGACTGATATTATATTAGCAGGCAAGCGAACCAGTTCACCATTAAAATTCCAGAGAGGCCTTCTTTCTGGTGCTTCATGATATGGCAATTAAATGTAATGTGCAATTTCTTCCACTACCTATAACACTGATAGCAGACTCTATAAAAGAAAGGTACAAGGGTCTTTAAGAGTGTAAGTGTAGCAGGCCTTTGATAAGGCCACAATTGTGTACAACATAGTAAGTACCTTTACTATTTTCCTCTTTTTCACGGTCGGGTATTAGCCTTCAGCTCTAAGTTCAGTCCTGAAACACTTACTGGATATTATAGCAGACACGTGGTCAAAAATTATATCTGATTTTTCTAATTCTACAATAGTGACATGGCACACAGCATTTATTTCTCAGGAGCATCGTCAATAAAGGTACTTTATTTCATTGTTTAGAATTGTATGTGTGTTTATTTTTATCTCAGGCAAACACAGGGGAATGCTCATTAAACGGCATGTTCGTTCATGGCCAATGACCACTTGCTTGCCCTGTCCATTGGTTGGACATGGATTCCAGAGCCTGTGCTGTTGTTTTCTGCTCGATGGCTCACTAGCTGAGCATGTGGAAGCAATCACATCTCTCTCACTTCAGGCTTTAGTTTGATGTTTTAAGAAGTGATGCTTCCATGAGTAATACCAAATGCCTTTTTTAGATAAGCAACTGCTGTGTGTTTTTGAAGTCAACACACAAGGATATTAATTAAGGAAGGTCATTTCTGTCCAGGAGGCAGAGATTTTATCCTGGAAGCAAAACTGAATGATGAAATGACATAAATTAATTTCTAAATTTTACATGGAAGTAGGAAATACAGAACTATTTTAGTGATCACGTAATTACATTCGTGAACTTATCTTTTTTCTAATAACGAACACGAAATTATTCCACACATTTTATAGATGATAATTTATTATCCAAATTACAGATAAATATATTATCTGTGTATATCAGGAAATAATTTACTTTGACTGAAAAAGACAGTTCATGGACATTAATTATAAGAAAAAGAGAAAGATCAGTAATATATTTGTAACCAAATTTTAAGAGTTTAATAGTTATTTCAAGTGTAAAATATACCACGCTTTTGAAACAGTACGTGTTACAAGTATTCAACAGCACAGCTCAATTTAGAGAAATTAAAATCAGGGGCAAATTGCTGTTTTCAGAATTTATGAAAACAGGTAAGTTGGATAAAGAGAGAAGCAATTTATCAAAACAGAAACTTGCCAACAGGGACCTCCATAAAAATCAGAGCAGTAACTCATGAATCACTGCAAGTCAGGATGGACAGAGCGAGGTTAAACCTCCAGGACCACATAACCAAGTAAGGTGCCACTTAAGGAACCTTTTAACTCTTGGGAGCTCTATCAACTTCTCCCTGAAACTGAAGGATGTTCTCGCCTGTGTTTTAAGAGGAGGGTGGAAGAATCCATTTTTAGAAACACTAAACCGTCTTGCTATTCTTTTTAGAAACGACTTTATTTATTCTATGCATGTGAGTACAGTGTCGCTGTCTTCAGACACAGCAGAAGAGGGCATCGGATCCCATTACAGATGGTTGTGAGCCACCAAGTGGTTGCTGGGAACTGAACTCAGGACCTCTGGAAGAGCAGTCAGTACTCTGAACCCCTGAGACACCTCTCCAGCCACGTGTCTTATTATTCTTAAAAGGGACTTCCTCAACAGAAAGTATCTTCCTAGAGAAAAAGTAGTGTTTGTGTCTTGTTTTGTTTCTAAATCCAATCAACTTGAGGAGATGGAAATGCTCATCCTATCACATTTCTCCTAAAGGAAGAGAGAGAAACCCAAGAAACACAGGTGAAGCTGAGAGTCCTAAGGCACTGTCTCACCGAGAACTTGAAATTTGATCCCAGGACTGTAGAACATGCTGTCTCTTTCCACAGCTTGCTGCTCACACAGTGTGTTGTATCAGCTATCACAAACAAATGCCAAGCCATGGTAAAACAACCTAAACAAAGCCAAAATAAAAATCAAATGAAACATTTTGACAGATAAGTCATAGGGACTGCAATCAGATAAGATAGTGATGCAGCAATTCTACTGCGCCCTGTGCGTAGGATATGAAGGGTTCTGTCAGGTTAAAATAAACAACATGAGAGAGCACATAAGTAATGGGTACACAAAACAATCTTCAGAATTGGGAAGATTTGCCAAGGAAAAGAAACCAGTAATACAACCAACACCTTCGATGGCCTTGTTAATAGAACGGGCATGGCTGACAAGAGACTCTCCGGGTTTGAGGATGTATCAATGGCAAATTCCAAAACAGAGCAGAAAAGTAAAAAGAAGCCTGAAGAAACAGCAGAAGGTAAAACTAAGTACACATAATGAGAAAAACAATAAGAAAAGGACCACAATGCGTAATGAAAGAATAGTGACTGTATGTTGAATGCTTGGGCCTCCAATCCCATGCTGAAGCCTTACTCAATCCTGTTCATGAAGGCAATGCTCAAATTAGTAGGATTTGGTAGGGCCTTCTAGGAATAGACACAAGAAAGCTTGCTACATCTGCTTTCTTCCAGGTGTGGACACCATGAAAAAGTAGTGGCCATTAAAAAGACCTCTTTAACAACTCAACCATTCTAGTATCCTGAGTTCACATCCATAACTTCCATACATGTGAAAATTATATGCTTTATGCTTCCAGATATCAAATATATGATACACTGTTGTTACACCCTAAAGTGGCTGAGACACCAAACCAGCTGCAGAAAACCTTTTAGACTATCAAACGTGATAATGCAAAGATTACTCCTGCACTTAGGCAGGTCATGTTTGATCAATAAAGCATCCAAAAGAAGCCTTGAAAGAGGTCAAGGTGAGAGTTCAAGTTACTCACTGAGAAACAAAGGTTAGAAGGGCATCAAACTTCTGGGAAACCATTCAAGGAAAAAGTGGAA
Source organism: Rattus rattus (assembly GCF_011064425.1). Taxonomy (NCBI): domain Eukaryota; kingdom Metazoa; phylum Chordata; class Mammalia; order Rodentia; family Muridae; genus Rattus; species Rattus rattus. The sequence continues at coordinate 52,772,381 of NC_046168.1, read as the reverse complement.
TCAAGTACTTAAAATGTTGACTGCTGACAAGAAGAAGACTTATAATTCTGTCCTGAAGAAACCACTCCTCAAATACGGAAGATAAATGAAAACCTCCTGGGGTAAAAAACGGAAGGAATTGTATAGTAATTGATCTGATTTGCAAGAAATGTTAAGAAAAAGACATGGGTGAGAAGGAACGTATTATGGGTCAACACTCAGAACGGCACAAAGTAAGGAGACTGGCAGAGGAAGCATATGTGAGTGGAACACCAAAACTTTTAATATTCTTGGTTCGTCGAATCGGTGAGTTTGCCCAGAGTAACAGTAGCAATGGTGTCTTTGAATATGAACTGGGAAGGTAAAAGTAAAGTGGGTAACAGCAACGATACAATTGATGGGAGGAAAACTAGGGCCATTTTGGTGTTGTCAGATAAATGCAGAGAGCAAAGGGCTACAGTATTGACTGGAGTGGAATTTGATGAGCTGCATATATATTTTGCTAATAACAACCAGATATAATTGTTTTGGGAAGAAAAAACCTATAAGTGGTATGCTAAGAAAAGATGAACTACAATCATATAAAATGTTCTATTAATTCCACAAATGACAGAAGAAGACTGGCAGAAGAAAATAACAAACTTAGAATAAAGAGCAATAAATAAGTTTTCATAAAGCTGGTAGCTCTTTGACTATATCAAAATTGCCTTAAATGCCAGTGTCATGAATTCAGGTAAAAGATGGGTTTTCAGAATATGTATAGTAAGTAATTCCAAATATATTATCTGTACTTTGTCTAGATTTAGAAGGCTATTTGCATATGTTAAAGATAATTAGGTAGAGAATGATACTCTGTACTAACACAATCTCAAATTCACACAAAATGTGAACCAAGAAAGATAACAGCTACGGCCATAAGATTCACACTATTAGATTGAAGAGAACATAATACACATGATACTTGAGATCAGAAAATGAGGACATTGATTCTGAAAAAACTCCCAGAAGTTTTTGCCAAGTAAACAATATGATTTTAGATAACCCACAAATCAATGAGGAAATATCTAGGAAAATTAAATGAATATAAAAAGACAACTTACTAAAATTTGTTATAGACAGTGAGTACAATACTTAGAGAAAAATTTATGCCACCAGATGTATAGCTTAGAGAAACTATAAAGCCAATAATCTATGCTTCTAGTTAAGAAAATGAGGAAAAGGCAACAACTATAAAGTTAGATGACTAAGAAGCCAGAAAAATCACAGCAGAAATAAATAAAGATCAAATATTATCAGGAAAAAAGGATCAAAATGAAATCAAGTTCTTTGAATCAATAAAATTAATAAATATCTAGCTAGAGCAGGTTAGTAATTCACAGCAAATTAAAGAGTAGACATTAACACAGATTTCATAGATATTGAAATGACAATAAATAAATATTATGACTATACAAAACTGATGAACCAAATAAAGTGGACAAATTCTGCAAAAGATACTGTCGATTCTCACAAGGAAAGCAACAGAGAATCTAAGTAGAGAAGTATCTATTTTGTAACTTGAATGGATAGTTAATAATATCCTAAAACAGAATTAATTGGGCCTGGATGGGTCCCCTGTTGAATTCTACCAGACATTTCAGGATAAATATCCAGCTATTCTTTAGAATCTTTCCTACAAAGTAGAAACAAGGAGAATTTTCCTTAATCTACAAAGAGGAGCAGTGCACCAATATCACTACCAATGTAATATATTGTCAAAATAGGAAATAAAATAACAATGCCTCTCATGACACAACTGCAAAAATCCTTCAAATAATATTAAATCTAATTTAACAATATATGATTTGAATTATATACTATAGTTGGATAGACTTAATTCAACTCATTCAATATTGGCACAACATTTAAAATTAATTTGTGCAATTCATCACTCCAATAACCTGAAGATGATAACCCACATAATTAAAAGAATTGTTAAATAAAAATCATAATCATAATGCTCATGTATGTTTAAAAACTGAGTACTCTTTTACCATATTATATGAAAAGTCCAGACTTGCATGTGCACACATGCCCATAGAACATATGCACACACATATACACAACACAGAGAGAGAGAGGGGGGGGGAGGGAGGGAGAGAAACACATTCTTTGTATCAGGATTCAATCCTCAGTGCCAACAAAATGTAATAAATAAAATTCCTCAGAAAATAAAAGATTTACACATGTTCAAACATGAAAAAAGAAAGAATTTATTTTTGCAGATGATGTGAACTTATGAACATCAGGAAAGTCTGACAGAGTCAACAAAACTAGTACTTAGAAGCACATACAGCAAAGTTTAGGATGCAGGGATTATATTTAAAAGGTGACTCTACACTCCACAGTATCTGGTAGAGCCTTCATTTCAGTACAAATGCATTACATGATTTGAAATGATTTTATTTTTAATGAAAAAGGGGAGTTGGTGTAAAGGGCAAATAATTAAATGTGGTCTATGAATTTCACACGCCATCCAGCTCTGCTCTCTCTTCTGACTGGGCCCTCTGGATCCTTTCCTTCTCTAAACCAGTTAGGATTTGCTCCTCCCCAACCCATAGATCTAGCTTCTCTGAAATCTCTCTCCCTCACCCATCAAGCGGACCTTCTCTTCCCTCCCAACAGATCCCTGTCTTTTGGCACCTTCCTTGTCATTTCTTCAGGAAGGCAATGTTCCTTTCTACCTCTTAGGCAATCTGTCATCCCCATTTTCTGAGGTGCTGAGAGAGCAATGCATGACCTCACCCACAAAGCCTCCTGATCCCTGCAGAATTCCACCTCTTAGTGCTATAAACTGTCTAGTTCCTCTGGGGTCAACCCTCCCCACATGTCACACTAGACCTACATCTTTCTATCCTGTCAGCAGTCAGCTCCTCTAGAATCTTGCTTCCCAGATCTCCCACATTGTTCCCCTTCCTGACTTCCTAGATCTAGACACCCAGCTTCCAAAATCTCCTGGTCGCATCCACCAACTATCAGCGCTACTCATGGCACACCAACCAAACTTCAACAGTCAAGCCAGAAGGCAGCAGAGAGGATCAGCATGATACATGGTGAACATTGATCACGTCTGTGAGAACGTAGACTCTCTAAGGCAGTAGAAGAAGACTTGAACTTCTAACCCTCAATATCATTACCACAGGCTAAAAGATCTCATCTTTCTTAGAAGTCTTTCTTCTCTTGAACACTTGCTTCCACTGAAAGAAGAAAGATGACTTGAGCATTAAAAAGAGCTAACAAACTACTTCAGATGCAGAAGCCTTAGAGCAGTGATATGGAAAGTCATGTTGACCCAAGAAACCTCTGAGTAATAAGCCCCATTGTAAATGACCCAGAAGGTTTTCTAGACAAAGAAGTCAAAGGAAAGATTATAGGTGTGGCCAAACCACTCAAAGAGGAACATGGGCGTACTCAAACAAAGCAATACACAAGCACAAACCCCCACAACCAAAACAGTTCTTCACCACTGAGAGACAACTTTACAAGATTGTAAATTTCACGAGAGCAGATTATTATTTCTCAACATATATAAACTGTTCTTGTCTATAAAATAAGATGAGTAACTGAGAAAATAAACGATCAAGAAAATTAAACACTACACAAAACAGAGGTAAATGGTAAATAAAGGTTCTATTACTATAACTCATTGGTCAGCAGAAAAATGCAAATTAAAACTAAGACCTATTGTTGCATGCATTTTGAAAAACAATGTTAATCTATTCTGTTAAATTTTAGTATACAACTTCTTTTTTTTTTTTTTTTTTGGTTTTTTTTTTCGGAGCTGGGGACCGAACCCAGGGCCTTGCGCTTCCTTGGTAAGCGCTCTACCCCTGGGCTAAATCCCCAGCCCCTACAACTTCTTTTAATCTCATCAACTTTTATGTGGGCATACACTTAGGCACCGACATAAAGGTGTGCACAGGATATGCAGCCATATAGAAACACAAAATGATTCACAGAGGTACAGTGGTCACACTTTCAGAGCCGAGCTATCTTCTATACTTATCAAGGCTTCAAGGGGGTTACATAAAGTGGACCTAACATAGTGGATCCTCGAACCTAATTATAAATGAAAAAGATGAATGAAAATGGATCTCTTGTTTACTGAAAACCAGAAAATGGAAAAAGAGATGTCTACTCTTAACATTTGGGGAAGAGCTGAACATTCAGAGCCAAGAAACCCTGTGAATGGAGACATCAGAAAGTGAACTCTACACAGTCTGACTGCTCAACTTTATTTTGTAAATTTCATTGTTAATTTTGCCTGTGACAATTCACAGACAATTGTATAGGAGCTGTAGTTGTCTCCTTTTGTGTGTCCAGCTAAAAATGTTTTTAAAAAGTCAGAAAATTGGACAAAGTACTACCTGAGGTTCCAGCTATAACCCTCCTGGGCATATACCCAAAAGATGCTCCAACATATAACAAAGACACGTGCTCCACTATGTTCATAGCAGCCTTATTTATAATAGCCAGAAGCTGGAAAGAACCCAGATGTCCCTCAACAGAGGAATGGATACAGAAAATGTGGTACATTTATTCAATGGAGTACTACTTAGCTATTAAAAACAATGACTTCATAAAATCCACAGACAAGTGGATGGAACTAGAAAATATCATCCTGAGTGAGGCAACCCAGTCACAAAAGAACACACATGGTAGGTAGGCCCTCACTGATAAATGGATATTAGGCAAAGAGTTCTGAATTCCCACGATACAACTCACAGACCATATGAAGTTCAAGAAGAAGGAAGACAAAAGCTGTGGATACTTCAGTTCTACTTAGAAGGAGGAACAAAATAATCATGGGAGGTAGAGGGCAGAGGGCCTTGGGAGAAAGAGAGGAGGCAGAAAGGAAAAGGGAGGTCAGGATCAAGTATGGTAGGAGACAGGGGTTATGTACAGAGGGTCAGGAAGTTGAACAGAGGTGTGTAGCAATGAGGAATGTGAAACTGGGGGGTACCCACCAGAAAGTCCCAGATGCCAGGAAAGCAAGAGGCTCCTAATACTCAACATGATTGACATTAGCTGAAATACTCAATGAAGGGGAGAGAGAATCTGTAGAGACCACATCCAGAGGATAGGCACGGAGACCAGTTGAAGGATGGGGCCACCCACCCTTCTCCAAAATTATAACCCAGAATTGCTCTAAAGGAAATACAGAGACAAAGAGTGAAGGAAAGGCCATCCAGAGACTGCCCCACTTGGGGAATCCATCCCATATGCAGACACCAAACCCAGACTCTATTGTAGATGCCAAGAAGTGCTTGCTGACAGGAGCCTAATATAGCTGTCTGCTGAGAGGCTCTACCAGAGCCTAACCAATACAGATGGGGATGCTCGAAGCCAACTATTGGATTGAGCACAGTACCCCCGTGGGGAGTTAAGGGACTGAAAGACTGAGGGAGTCAAAGGGGTTTGCAACGCCATAGGAAGAACAACAATATCAACCAACCAGATCCCCCCAGAGCTCCCAGGGACTAAACCACCAACCAAAGAGTACACGTGGAGGGATCCATGTCTCCAGATGCATATGCAGCAGAGGATGGCATTAATTGTCATCAATGAGAGGAGAGACCCTTGGTCCTGTGACAGCTTGATTGCTCAGTGTAGGGGAATGCTAGTGCCACGAGGAAGGCAGAGTGTGGGTGGGTGGGGGAACACCCTCACAGAAGCAGGGGCAGAGAGGATAGGATAGGGGGTTTGCAGAGGGAAAACTGGGAAAGAGGATAGCATTTGAAATGTAAATAAGTAAAATAATAAAAAGAGAGAGGGGGAAAAAGTCAAGTTTTTAAAAGTTTGATCAAGTAGTAAATGGGCAACGCTCTGTCGGCTGTGTTTGCTGCAATCAACGTCATTCAAATGGTCAATGAGTGGTAGCAATGGTTCAGTTAGAAATTCAGTAATTGCAAATGTCTTGTTCTTGAGTAACATTTTGGGGGTAAAATTACAACTTGACGTATCAACTCTCTACTCAAATCCTATCACCTTCAATTTCTGACTTTTGTATACATCTCTGCACTGCAGGTGACCTTGCCTACCTCTGCCCCATTCACATCTTTCCAGCAGGACAGGCCTCACAGCTGTTCCTCAGATGTTCTTTGTCATCCCATTCACTCTCCCTTGAATGCAGTTCATTCAGAAATGCGGATGACTGGATCCTACTTTCCATTCAGATTTCTGCTCCGATATCATTGAAGAATGGTGGTTTGGGTTGCTGTATACAAAACAGCACTTCTCTTTGTTCCGCTTAGCCCACTATGTTTTTCATCACAGCACAACCGCATGCCATTTCTCCTGTATATATATATATATATATATATATATATATATATATATATATATATAAATTCTGTGTTCTGTAATCTATCTTTTTGACTGGAAAGGGGTGCTTTTTTCTATTCGTGAAAATTGCTTAAGCACCCGGAATAATTTCTGATGCATACTTTGCTGTTCAATAATTGCTAAAAAATATGAATGAATAAATGATTTATGTTGATGATCAATAACCTGCCACATAGAAAGATTTTTTTCATTACTTGCTGATGGCTTACCTGAATTAACAACAGCAAACACCAGACAATGCTGCTTTACTTGAGTAACCTTGAATGTTCCAGATCTGAATTTGATCATTTTCTCCTCCATCCTAGTGTGCATATTATGCTGAGTTGGATAGTCCCTGGTGTGAAAACATTAAACAAACAGAGCACAGGGTTGCTATATTGTTCAAGTCAGAAGCACGTCATTTATTATGGGAATAAAATACAGAGAGATAAAATAGCCACAGAATGATGGGGGTTTTACACTCTCTGTTCCATTTCACTCCCCCTCCATTTTACTTAAATTACAAAATGATGCTCCCGCTGCTGGTTGATGAATGTTGATTAATGTGATGGAGACTTGGATTTGTTAGTGGGCAGACACGATGTAAATAAATCGAGCAGGTGAACTAGAGTTCACAGCAGAATTTCTGAGATTAAAGAGCCTGTCTAGCCCTCCAAGCTCACTTATTACAATCAGGATGAATGTGCTCTTCTCATAAATAGACCAAGGGAGCTCTGTGGAGCAGCACAGCAGGGAAAGTCTCCTTTTGTGTTCCTAGTGGCTGTTCTTCAGCAAATTTGATCTCCCGGGAATCGAGGACCCTGTCAGTTTTTGTTTCTCTCCCAGAATCTGAGGTCGGGGAGTGGGACGAAGGGAGTGGATGCATCAGTTTTTCTTCTTTGAAAGCTCTGGAGAGGAGGCCCACACTTGCATAGAACACACAAAAACATGCAGGGCTCTGGACAAAGTAGTTTTAGATGATTGGCAATAAAAAGAACAATGAAAGCAGCAATTAGCATGCACATAAAAATGTACAGACCATGAAACTCTAACTCCCGTTATGCTGCTTGCTAAGGATGTTCTAGACTGAATCATGTTTTGTCTGTCACGCAGGTGTCATTGGGTCACTTTTCCTTAAAAATGCATTTCTATACTGTTACAGTAGTAACAAGACCCTCACTAAGAGATAATGCCTTTCCCAATATTTGTTGTGTTTTCATACAGTTTATGGGCTTCTTATTTGGGACTCTAGATTCTGGCTCTGCTGAGAAGTCTCTTGTCTCTCACTTCTACTTCTGCAACTTCCCCCTCTGACCTGGATTCCTACTGGCTTAGATTCAAAGTCCGACCGGTTTCTGTGATCGCCTTCCAGGTAGGAGAAGATGGCCTCCTTTGAACACATCCCCAGAGTATACTCATGCTTTCACTGTGAAGATTGGGCCCCATTCTCTGGGAAGAATCCTAGTTTCCCAGACTAGTTTCTGTTGATCCTGAGGCCAAAGGAGTGATTGCCATATTGTAAAAGGAGACAGTCCTGACTACAGCACATCCAGCTGTCAGTGATCCTATTGCCATATCACACAACTGGAGAAGGATTGATTCCAACAGATGTATGAGTGTTGACTTCTAGAAATTGTTCCGTGTGAACAACATTAAAAATTATAACCAGAGGACTGGCTTATGGCTTAGAGGCAATGAACACTTTCCTAGCCTGGATAGGCTATTTATTCCAATTCTAGCCCTTATAGAACAAATTAAATAGGAAATAGAAAACCCCTTTTTAAATCATGACACTCTTATGTATAGTTGGCCTGTTGCAACTTTTTGTCGCCCATTTTAAGCCAAATAACATCCTTAGGAAATAGATCTAACTTTAGAATGGCAGTTGAAGTGTATTGGCTAAGAGAACAATTCTGGTGTCTAACACTTTGTGCGTTGCTTTGGTTCACTGGACATTAGTTGTGGGACTCAGTTTCTCATGCCTGGCTGCCCAGGTTTGATTCTGCCCAGAGGCTCAAGCCAGGCATTCCAGGAACCCATAAATATACCCTCAACTCTGATCAACTTTGATCTTAAACTGACTCAGGAAAGGAGAGGCTTGGCACTCTTGGAATCTAAAACAAAAGAACCATTAAGTACTGACGATTTTCTTTAGCAAGTAAGCCCTCTTCATGTGTAAAAGTGGCTATTGTGAGGTACCACAAATCAATGTATACAATATGCTCAGCACTACTTAACACTGAGATGTGGCAGCTTGGTGACAGATTGCCAGGTGCATTGAAATGGAAATGGACTCTCGTGCATGCTCTTTGAACAAGCTTGAATTGCATGTTCTTCCCTTCCCCACAACTCTTCTTCTAGGCTGGAAAATAGGACGGATAGAGAAGCAGCAAGTGCTCTGGTTTGATGGTTGAACACTTACGCTGGGCTTGTAGATAGAAGGTAGCTATGCTTCCCACTACACCGCCCACCCTGAGCAAACAGAACAGAGCATAGAAGAAGCATTTGTGTTTTGAAGCATAGTTGAGACCCATGGCCACTCCTAGAATCCTTCTTCAGTGCAGCAAACATGCAAGCCATATATTTTAGCTGTTTAAGTGGAGTTTTTGTTATCTGTTACCTAAAGTATTTGTTACCTAAAATACTCATGTGTAGTGCATGAACCACTCCCACTGTTGTTGCGATCTCAGATGAGGGAAGCAACATCTTGGTAAGCAACTATCTGTCACTGACCGAAGTGATTTGGTTTCCTGGTTACAGCTGTCAAACGCTTGAAGAAATTAAGTTCACAGCCTTTAACCTATATAGACAGGTACAAGCCCGTACACCTATCAGCAGATCAGCTGTGGCTTAATCCAATTCCAGAAAGTGACCATAGTTTTAAAATGTCACCCTTAAACCCTCTGATACTTCATTTATATCATCCAATCTGTTGAAAAGAGTTTGTACCTGATCATATTACATTGAGTATGTACCTTCACCAGGTAACTTCTGGAAATTTAGTCCATAGGTATTTGTATACTTTATGTGATCGTTTACAATCAATGAATCATGTAGGACCAAATCCTGAGCTGTGAGATTATGTTCAGACCAACATAAAAGTACTTTAGGTTTTTAAAAAGATTATTTTATTTGTACAAGAATTTGACCTACACATATGTGTGTGCCTTATGTTTATGCCTAGTGCCAGCGTAGATCAGAAGAGGGGATTAGTTGCCCTGGAACTGGAGCCATAGATGGATGAGAGTGGGATACGTTGTGGGTGCTGAGGACCAAACCTAGGTCTTCCCATCAAGTGCTTTAAATAGCTGGGCCATCTCTCTATCCCTCACATGACTATTTATTAACTGATTTGTCCCACCAAGGAGGCATTGACTCCTCATCATTGTGTAACTACCAGCATTGAAAGAATAATAACAATTATGCATTATTTGACGTATTATTAAGAGCAAGCTCATTAAAAGGACTGGATAATAATTTTTAGTTTGGAACAGGCAACATGGCTCAATGAATAAAGGTCCTTGCTATCAAACCTCAGGGCCTCAGTCAGTACTCTCAAACTCGCAGAGAACTGACACCTAGAAGTTGTCCTGTAACTTCTACATGCATGTTTTGGTATGTGTACAGACACACACGCACATGCATGCACATGCGCATACACACACACACTATTTTGAAAAATAAAATAACCTCAGTTGTTCAGTTTTACGAATGACAATTTGGGAGCCAGCTAGGGTGAAAGCCTGCTAGCTCAGAGAGGCGGAGAAAACCCCCAGATGACCTCCTCCTCAGCCAATGTCCCACCAGGAATCTCCTTCTCTCAAGCCATATCAGGCAATGTCCTTCAAACTCAATGTTCCTCCCTCTCTTGTACTTCCTGTGCATCTCTATCCATCCTCCTGGCCCCCTCCCACTCTGTATGGCTTTTCCTTACTAATCTTATGCTCACTTCCTGTCAACTGGTTATTTGCTCTGCCTCTTGACCTATGGTTGACTTTATTTAATTCCGTTCACAAGAGCAGAACAGAAAGCTCTTGGATTGAAGGTGTGCGCTAAGGCTGGGCTGCACCACAATTAAAAACAGGTTTTTCCAGCAGACACCGCAATCAGGGTTCACAGGGTGATCAAATATCCCGCAACACATCTCCCTTTTTGCCTAAACGAAAAGAAAATATTTTAACTCTAATACAGTAAAACTATTTATAATAAAGAATCTATTTCTGCCAAGCTTTCCACAGTTTCTAGTTTGGCTGTATTTGGCAGTCTAAGGTTTACGTATTTTGAGTTCAAGTTCTGTAAAATGTTTGTGTCATTTTACAATGGACTCAGCAATTTGACTGTCCCGAGAAGTGTGTAGTCTAAAGCTGATCTTTGGGTTGTGTTTTTTCTGTTTAGTGGCAATCCTGGCTAGGTAGAACCCAACAGTCAACCCAAAGGTGTCCTCTGTTTGCATAGTCCTGGTGGCAGAAGAGGCATGGGGTAGTGTTTCTCAATGGTTAGCAATTAACTCAATCAGGGCGGATTCGTTTATGCAGTGCCCCACCATCTTCTTGGTGCCCTCAAAGTTCACTGCTTAGGAATGGTAGATAACTTAGACATTTTATTACCACAATCTATTAAGTACATCCGAGGGACAAAAACTTTGTTCCTAGTTGTTCCTAGTTGCCTCAGACTCAAACCTGAAAACAGGTACAGTACACTAAAATGAATTTTATTTCTAGAATTAGTTAGTACTCTGTATGACTACTAGTAGTATCATGATAGAAGTTTTATATATACATACAAATCTTATAGATTTCAAGATAATGTTTATACCTTAAGAAAAGTTTTAGAGAGTCAAATGAAAACCAAAAGATTATGAGATTAGTGGCAAGAGAATAGTCCCTTATGTTTTTTTGTTTTCCTCTGTCCCATGCCAGGCGGCTCTTCTGATATGAGACAGATATTTTGTGGTTTACTTTAACAGGCATGCGTGGGCTTAGAGATGGAGAGAGCTATCTTCCGACCCCAAAGTCAGCTTTAATTTTTAATTGAATTGGGACTACATGAGATTATTTGCCATTTATGTCTGAAGAAGGCAACAAAGATAAGAATTTGACTCCTCCATGGGTTGGCTAGCCACTTGTTGGGAAGAAAAAAGAGAGCACCTATCCGTGATGACCTGTCCCCAGTCAGCATAGCGTGATTGTCTGGCATGAAGGGGAGACTGCTTAGGCAAGATGGTGGCATGGGTGCTAATATTAGTTTGGAGCTCTGAGACAGGATTTCAGGCTAATACCACGTGGCCAGTTTATTCTTTTTTGGGGGGGGGGAATTTTCTTTTGATAATCCATTTTAGTTTTGTTTTGATTTTTATTTATTTCTTTTCTTCAGATGTTTGACCTGCCCAGTGGTCTCCAGATTCCTTAGTTGGATGATTTGAAAGTTGGAAAATTTAAAACTTAATATACCTTAATACGTATGAATGAATATACCCATATTTCCCTTTCTCTTTATATGTAAATTCAAGGTGTATATGTATTTAGTTTTAGATCACAAAGAACATTAACTTTGAATTTCAGTCTGCCTTTTGTAAGAGGCTTTCAAAACAAAATCACTGTAATTCTTACGGGCCTGCCTCTGCCTCCCAATTGTTGGAATTAAAGGCATGAGCCTCCCAAATGCTGGGATTTAACATGTGAACCATCACCTGGCCATGGATTCCTTATAATAGTTATTTTCATAAGGTTTCCTGGTTGAATTTGGTTCTTCATTTCCCTTTCAAGTCTTTCAAATGCGTAATCTATCATTCTTGCTATTTCATTCTGAATAGGGACCCTGGGAAATTTTAATATTCTTGTCTTAATAAAACACGATGCCCATTTCCCCACTATTTCATTGTTTTCAGGTGCTTTGTCTGTCTTGCCTGTAGGAGCTTCATAAAATTTGATATCCTTGCTAAGTTTCCCTAGGTTTTGGCATTTCCACTCATACTTCTCATGACCAGATATCTTTGCCATTTATCTGCCACTTACTGGTTTTCCATTTCGATGACCGTATAGCTATACCATTGCACGCACACTGTAAATAGGACATTATAGGGAAGCCCTTCAGCTCTCCGAGTTGTCTGTATTATAGTCGATGGCACTGCACTGATTTTGTGGTTCCTTCCTCAGTATTGGCCATTCCATCCCCCCGGGTCTGCAGGTTACTAGGTTCTATTAGTTCTGGTTCCAACAGTGGTTCATGAAGCATCAGTAAACCATGTTATGACCATTCTGTAGGTCCCCATGGTTCTTTTGGGGGAAGGGTGAGCAGTTTAGGCAGCCGAGCCATTTTCTCCATGTGGGAAGGCACAGACACCTTGCTAGCACATCCTGGTCCTGCAGAAATTCAGATAGATACCGGTTCGACCGTAATCCCTTTCCTTCCTTGGCTAAGCCTGTGAAGGATTCTGCTTTCGAGCAAGTCCAATGGATCATTGTAAGGAGCGGTCTTATGACCCTAGGTTGGTTGGCAATGACTGAGCAGATAAGGTTCTCCATGACTCAAATGTCCAGATTGGTTTCCCAAAAAGAAAATGCTTGTTCTCCATGTTTGCAATAAAAGCCAAAAGTCAAATGTTAGTGGGCTCTTTGTTTGCTTTATGAAGAGTCCTCAGTTGACAATCATAACTAGGGTATCATCTGGTTTAATATTAGTCAGGGTTGATGAGTTTACCAGCAGTCCCAAAAGCTGTTCTTTGTTCCTGTCAGCATTGGAAATTAGCTGTGTTTCTAGTAAGCCTAGGGCTACTAGAGGGTTTTTATAATAATCTTTAATACAGTATGTAACTTCTCTAGTATAAAGAATTACCAATTGGGTGTTGTAGCTGAGTTTTGACCCTGGGTGGTGGGACTCTAGGTGTGTGCCACCGCCACCCTTCTCAAATATTTTACCTTGGCGCCAAATTACTCCAAGTCTTAGAGATTTAGAAAACAAGTTAGAACTGTAGTAATCCTTTGGAGTTGCTTAAAACAGTTTAAAATCTCTAAACTGTATTTTTAATACTAAACAACAGAAATATCCTTTTTGTTTAAGAAGAGAAAATTATTCTATGGCAGTGAAGTCAAGTGTGCCTTTGGTAAATTATTATTTTAAATTATTATTAATTTTTCATGCGCAATCAAATGAGAGGCATTTGTTAGTCTTTCTTAGTTAGTTTGGAATGAATGACCAAGTTGTCTGATGGACCATCACCTCCCCTTATTCGGGAGGTCTCTCCTGTTTGAATTTAATCTTTGTCAAGGTTCATGGCATCCATAGCTTTTCTTCTTCTGTGGAAACGAAGACATAACCTCTTCCTCAGCTTAACACATATCCCAGATTCCACTCATTTAAAGCGGTGAACACATCTTTAATATACACAGGATGATTTAATTCAGTAGCTTTTTGTCCTACTATTCAACCTCTCTCCACAATTATTGCTCATTAGCATTTAAGTGCTTTAAAGTTAATGAACCACCATATAATCTATCTCATGGGGTCTTTATTAAAGCATATCTTTTTATTAAACATATCTTTTAAAGTTTGATTACATCTTTCTATAACTGCTTGACCTGTAGGGCTGTGTGCTAATACTTGTAATATTCTTTATGTCATAATATGCAAAGAAGTGGTTCATTTTACTGAATACATGCTGTATTGTCAGGCTTAATTTGTACAGGTATCCCCATAATAGTCATCATTTCTAATGAATGTGTAATTACAGAATGAATCATCCTTTTCAGAACTTAAGGTTCCTTATTAGATCCTGAATATGTGCCTATGTTATGGTATATGTACATTAATTTTCCAAATTCTGCAAAGTAAAACATTTTCTATTACAAAATTTCACTTAATTGGTTATCTTTTGGGTTACCTCCTAGAGGTAATGAAGTTGGGTTATACAAAGAACATGTGGGATACTTCCTTATAATTTCCTTGGCTTGCTGCCAATTGATAGAACTTTTTTTCTATAAGCATTTGCCATGGTGTTTCATACGAAATTCTGAGGCTTCTAGTGCATTTCCTTTTTCACCATTATCTCATGCTAAACGGCCTGGTAAACCAGTATTGGGATCTTATATGTATTATATACAATGGATGATTTCCATTTCTGATTACTTGTTATAGTTAAATAGCAAAGTTAATTCTAAACCATCCAGAATAGGTTTAGAGGTTGCAAAATGTTAATCTGAGTCGTAATTATGTTAAAAGATTTGGGAAAATATAATAATACCATCAGAATGGCATGCAGCTATGATTTTTTGAACTGTTCATGAGGGCTCTGTGCCACTTTACTTATTTTTCCTTATAATCTGCTCTTCCTGATTTATTTGCATCAGTATAGAATGCAGGGTCTCCAGGAAATAGTGTGCCTTTTACACTGTGAGGGAAAATCCAATTAGTTCCTTTTACAAACTGAAGTCACTTGCTTTTAGGACAGTTGGTGTTAATCTGTCCAAAAAAATCACTTGCAAGCTCTTCGCCAGTGTTTAATTTCTGCCCATAATGAGGCAGTTTTACTGAAAGGTAATAACACCACTGCTAGGTCGATTTCTGCTAATTGATAAAGTCTTGTTTTTCCTTTTAGAATCAATTCAGAAACCTTTTCTACATAGGTCTTTTATGGGTTTTTTTTTTACTCTGTGTGCTAAAAATATGCATTCTGGGATAGTACTTTCTCTCTGAATAACAATTTCTGTGAAAGAATGAGCAGAGAGCAAAATAACTAAAATATAGTCAAGCTTTGGAGCCAAGAAATACATCGATACATGCATTCTGTGGTTTCTTTTCTACTAGAGCCAGTTCTCAATTAGCCTCAGCGGATATTTTTCTTGGACTAATTAAGTCATTATCACCTTGTAAGGGTTGAAATAACTTATTTAGTTCTTGAGTAGTTAATCCAATTGTAGGCCATAGTCAGTTAATATCTCCTGGCAATTTTTGAAAAATCATTAAGAGTTTGTAATTGATCTTTCCTCGTTTGTACTTTCTGTGGTAGAACTTTCAATACAGGTGTCAATTATCTTGGGTTTGATGGAATCTCCTCTTTGTATCCTTTCGGGAGCAATTTGAAATCCCCAGCAAGGCAAAATTTACTTTATCAAACTTTTTTTCTAAAGAATCTGCACCTGAATCAGCTGGAAAGTTATCACATACATAATGATTACTTTTAGTTTGAAGAAAGTGTTTACGAATTATTTCTAACAGCTGTTGTTCAAATATTGTTCCAATATTTAACATTCCTTGTGGAAGAATTTCCCATGATATCTTTTAATGAATATAATATCACTATACGTTGACACTATGAAAGTAAAATTTTCTCTATCCTGTTCTTGTATAGCAAAAAGTCTTTTAAATCAACCACCTTTCCTTAGGTTATAAAGAAGGCAAGGGAATTTCAGGCCATAAAGAGTACATTGACGAATCACCTTATCACGGCTCTTATATCTGTTAACCATTTTCATTTTCCATTTTTTTAAAATTTTATTTTTCTTGGATATTTTACATATTTACATTTCAAATGTTATCCCCTTTCCCCCATCTCCCATACCTGATCCCTCTCTCCCTTCTTCTATGAGGATGCCCCTACTCCCACCCACCCACTCCCCACCCAGCCACTCCAACCTCAATGCCCTGGCTTTACCCTATACAGGATCAAGGACTTTTCCTCCTATTGATGCTGGGCAATGCCATCCTCTGCTACATATGTGGCTGGAGTCCTGGGTCCTTCCATGTGTACTCATTGGTTTAGTCCCTGGGAGCTCTGGTGGGGTCTGATTGGTACAGAGAAATTTTCCTGAACAGAACACCAATGGCTTATGCTCTAAGATCAAGAATAGACAAACGGGACCTAAACTTTTTTTTTTTTTTTTTCAGAGCTGGGGACCGAACCCAGGGCCTTGCACTTGCTAGGCAAGCGCTTTACCACTGAGCTAAATCCCCAACCCCGGGACCTAAACTTCTAAACTAAACTAAAATTGCAAAACTTTTGTAAGGCAAAGGACACTGTCAATAGGACAAAATGGCAACCATCAGATTGGAAAAAGGTCTTTACCAATTACATTGGATAGAGGGCTAATATCCAATATATACAAAGAACTCAAGAAGTTAGACTCCAGAGAATCAAATAATCCTATTAAAAATGGGGTACAGAGCTAAACAAAGAATTCTCAACTGAGGAATACTGAAGGGCTGATAAGTATCCAGATTTCTTTTTAATGTCAAATGTAGAAGAAATCCAAAGACTGGTCAGTTCTTCAGTATGTTGAGCACACCAACTGTCCTAGTGCCTGCATTTGTTCTGATATCAAAGACCATTGTTCCATCTACACAAGTCTGTCAGTTACCCTGTCAGGTAAGGTGGCTGTTACCTTTGAAAAACCAACAGCCTTTACAACAACTTCTGAATACTCCAGAAGGCTAGGTCCTACCTTTTGGATTATCTCTGAAAAGACATTGTTTCTAGGAACACCTTGAGTATAATTCCTTTTTTTATTGAATTTTTTTATTTACATTTCAAATGTTATCCCCTTTCCTGGTTTCCCACCTTTAAACCTCCATCCTATCTCCCTTCCCCCTGCTTCTATGAGGGTGTTCCCTGCCCACTGACCCCTTCCCACATCCCCACCCTGACAATCCCCTACACTGGGTGGCAAGCGCTCTACCAGCCTTGGCAGGACCAAGGGCTTCTCCTCCCATGGATTCCCAACAAGGCCATCCTTTTCTACATATTCAGCTAGAGCCATGTGTACTCCTTGAATGTTGGTTTAGGCCCTGGGAGCTCTGGTTGGTTGGTATTGTTGTTCTTATGGGGTTGAAAACCCCTCCAGCTTTTTCAGTCCTTTCTCTAACTCCTCCACTGGGGACCCTATTCTGAGTTCAATGATTGGCTGTGAGCATCCACCTCTGTATTTGTCAGACTCTGGCAAAGCCTCTCATAAGATTGCTATATAATCCCTTTTCAAATGACCTTGGTTACAATGAAGACATCTGACATTTTGATTTTTCTTAAGCCTTTTCAAAATTACTTGTGCTATTCAAGAAGCATCATAAAGATGAGATCCAATACCAGCCATAGTTCTAATCCATTCATCTATTGGTGCTGATCTTGCCTTTAAAGGTCTAATAACCTTTTTGCATTCCGAATTAGCATTTTCAAAAGCCAAAGGTTCGATTAATATTTCTCTGACTTCTGAATCTGATACTATTCTATTTATACCAGAAGTCAGCCCTTGCAAATATTAGTGAAGGCTTCTTTTGAACCTTGTATAGTTTTAGTAAATTACTTAGACCTCTTTCCCAATTCTTCAACCTTGTGCCAAGTATTTAAAGCACCTAAACTACATAGCACCAAGGTATGATCATCAAATTCACGTTGCCTTCGTAACTCAACATATTGACTTTCACCAACAACTGTTCTTGTGAGATGTTAATACCTCTAGTCCTATTCTGTTCTTCTATGGCCCTAGCTCCCAATTTCCACCATGCTTGGCATAATAACTGAGGACCATCATCTAAAAATTGCTGTTGCCAAATCTTTTCAGTCTTGGGGAATAACTCTGTTATGAGTTACCCATGAATTTAATATCTGCCTCACATAGGGTGGATGTCTACCATATAAAACACCTATTTCCTTAATTCTCCTCAAATCTTCTTAAATCTAACATGTCTTTCAGATTCCATTTAACTTCTTCATAACCTTGTTGGCACCCATCTCCTGGTAGGTCTTGTATAGTAACTGTATAAAATAAGGTTGGTTTTCTAACAACCTTAGACCACCCCTCTTCAGTTTCATCAAGCAGTGACATGGTATGTTCTTGTCTAAAAAACCTCTGTCTCTGTCTGAGTGCTTTTCTTATTTTCATCTATTGTTCCATCCAGTAGGGCAGTCAACGAGGGTGCAGAGGGTACCTGGAAGAGAATGGGGGACAGGAGATGCGAAGAAGGACGCCAAGACAAGAGTCTGATCAAGGTGTCAATTTTATTTTTTCCCAAGGCTGAATTTATATCATAGCAGGGGTAACAGAGGGAGGGGGGAAGTGGGAAGCATCTACGCAAGCCAAGGACACAGTACTCATGTGGTCAGCTGATGTCAACAGGATGTTGGTTTCTCAGAAAGGTCACAGGTTTGTCATATCACTGGGCATCCTGACCACACCAGACTTGTACTAGTCTTCTGCAGCTGGCTGGGGTTTTCCATGAACCCAGTCACACTTAACCTAACTATACTATTAACATCAATAATAGATTGCTCCCAACAATCTATCAGTCTTTC
Source organism: Rattus rattus (assembly GCF_011064425.1). Taxonomy (NCBI): domain Eukaryota; kingdom Metazoa; phylum Chordata; class Mammalia; order Rodentia; family Muridae; genus Rattus; species Rattus rattus. The sequence goes on along the minus strand of NC_046168.1, from coordinate 52,753,759 downwards.
TAAGGTTTGTAACTTATCAATACACTTCACATTTGATACAATCACAGACCATCTTTTTATATGTAGCTCCCAAACATTATGACTATTAAATATAATAATAGGAATTACCAGACTGGTAGTAATTATAATCAGTATTATATCAATTAAGTCATTTGTCTTTTCATTTTCTGTATCTATTTTCAAGCCATCGAAATAGAACATAATATAGTCTTAATGCCCTATACTATGATATTTTGCATCCTTAATGTACGGAAAAACTTTTCCTTTTAATATTACTTAATTCTGTCCTTGAGGACCAACAAGTGTCTTACCAAGTCTGATGGCATCTCAGTCTGTCTGCATCTGACATAATTTTTCTTGGGTCGTCAACCACACATTAGAGCACCAAATGTTTTCTAACAAAATATCTGTTCTTTGATTTTTACCAATGAAGATCCAGAAGCTAGATGCCAGGCTGAAAGCCTGCTAGCTCAGAGGGGTAGAGAAAGCACCCAGATGATCTTCCTTCTACCTTATCCTATGAGAGTGTCCTTCTCTCACATCATTTCAAGCAACCCCCTTAAACAAAAAATGCCTCACTTCTACTTCCCGTCTCTCTCTCTCTCTCTCTCTCTCTCTCTCTCTCTCTCTCTCTCTCTCTCTCTCTCTCTCCATCTTCTTGACTCTCTCTTACTCTGTATGCTTTTTCCTTAATAACCCTATCCTCACTCCCTGTCACTGGTTGTCTGTTTCTGCCTTTTGACCTATGGCTGATTGTAATTAATCCTCTTCACAATATTCCAACAGAAAACTCTTGGATTAAAGGTGTGTGTTAGGGCTAATCCACATCACAACTAAAAGCAGGATTTTTTACAATAAATAACACAATCTCAGGTTTTACAGTATAATCAAATATCCTGCAACACAGATGCACACCTATATTCATAGACATATGATAAGTAAATGTCAGACCAATGGGTTTGTTTCTTTTATCTGCTTAAACAGAGAGTGAGAAGAGAAGTTGGCATATGAAAGCAGTGCCACTTAGTTTTGTTTGTATGTACTTTTTTGTTTTGTTTATGTACTGTTTTATTTTGGTGGTTAGCTTCTTGAGTTCTTTATGTATTTTGGATATTGGCCCTCTATCAGATGTGGGATTAGTAAAGATGTTTTCCCAATCCGTAGGATGTCGATTTGTCTTGTTGACTATGTCCTTTGCCTTACAGAAGCTTTACAGTTTCATGAGGTCCCATTTATCAATTCTTGATCTTAGATCATAAGACATTGGAGTTCCCCCTGTGCCAATGAGTTCAAAGCTCTTTCCCACTTTCTCTTCTATTAGATTCAGTGTATCTAGTTTTATGTCGAGGTTCTTGATCCACTTGGACTTGAGTTTCGTCCATGGTGACAAATGTGAGTCTATTTTCATTTTTCTACACACAGACAGTCAGTTAGACTAGCACCATTGATTGAAAATCCTTTCTTTTTCCCATTGTACATTTTTGGCCTCTTTGTCAAAGACGAGGTGTCCGTAAGTGTGTAGTTTTATTTCTGGGTCTTCAATTCTATTCCATTGATCAACCCGTCTCTCTGTGTACCAATTCCGTGCAGTTTTTATCACTATTGCTCTGTAGTAGACCTTGAGGTCAGGAGTGGTGATTCCTCAGCCGTTGTTTTATTGTTAAGAATTGTTTTCGCTATTCTGGTCTTTTTTGCTTTTCCAGGTGAATTTGAGAATTGCTTTTTCCATATCTTTGAAGAATTGCATTGGGATTTTGGTGGGGAATCACATTGAATCTATAGATTGCCTTTGGTAGGATGGTCATTTTTACTATGTTAATCCTGCTAATCCATGAGCATGGACGATCTCTCCACTTTCTGAGCTCTTCTTCACGTTCTTGGGAGACTTGAAGTTTTAACGTAAAGATTCTTCACTTGTTTGGTAGCGCTGCCTTTTACTACTCCTGTAATTGCTTCTTGGGTTTAATCAGTGGCTGCTCAGGGCTCATAAGACACAACTCATCTAACAAGAAACAACTTCAAACTTGGACTAACTTGATTTAACTGGGATAGATAAACACCATTCCTCTATAGCTCTACTCCTTTTCTCCATTTTCTATACTATTATATATTGATATACAAGCATCCTTTCCATAAATATTATGTTTGAAAGTAAGTTGTTAAAGACCTGCCATGTGTAATTTTTGGGAGTTAAGTAAACTAAGAGGAGAAGAAAGCAGGTTTACTTTAATGGTTTTTTCCTTTTTATATAAGTTTTTCCTTCAATCCTTGATTTTTTTCTTTATACTCATGGATAAAATGTGAAATTTCCTTACAATAAAAGAGATTTGCTTCCAGTCCCAACATTTTATATATATAATATTTACAGTTGCCTTTTCAATTACTTAAGAGAAAGGAGGTAATAAATATTTTGAAATTACACAATACTTTTTATAAACACACCCTGTTCTTTTAATTACTGTTTGAAGTCATTTGCCTTTAGCCTGTGCTGCAATTTCTTTCTATATTTTACTATAAGGCCATTCACCTTTAATATCTGAGCGGTAGTTTTCAATAGTGAAGACTTTTGGACTTAGGGTTGGACGCTTTTCTTTTGCTCTTTGAGAATCTCTTCATGACCATTTCATGACCATTTCATCTTCATTATTTTCAATATTGTCACTAATGATTATACTAAGGCACCCTTGTAAGTGCTAAATTGTTTTTCTTAGGAAGCCTTTAGCACTGCATGTCTGTTCATGGGTCACCTTTGTTTATAACTCTTTAGTTTATTAATCTTCACAGCTGTGTTAATTTCATTAAAATGTTTGGTTTCTGAGCATTATTGAAAACAGTATACATTTATTTTTCTCTAAGCCATGGACACTCAGTTTTTTTAACTGACCTTCGGTGGATGTTAATGAATACCGTGAATATGAATAGCTTCGTTTTCTGTATTCTATTAGGACCATTTGTAGAGACATTAAGTGGCCATTTATGTAATTTTAATAGGATTTCTGTGAAACATCAACTTGATTCTTTGAGAGCTACTTACGTTACAATGATCAATGTCCATTATCTTTCCTATCATTCATTTTCTATTTAATTAATAATTTCATTGGTAGATACAACATATTTCTCATCTTTAAAACGAATATTTGTTTCTTGGTTTTCCTTAAGCTATCAATGCATTCGCCATTTGATCATCACACAGTTTTTTTAAGCCTGGTCTGTGGTTTGCAACTGAGTTATGTCAAACTCCATTCGGGAGATAGCAACTGCATCAGTACCTAAGGCAGTGACGACTATAATGGTGCACTCCATTAGGAAGGCAGTAACTGCAGCAGTGACAACTATGGTAGTGACACTATACTCCATTGGTTAGGCAGCAACTGCAGTATAACTGTGGCATCAAGATTCTGCTCACAGTACTCAACCAGAGAGAATGAGGAGGTAATGGATATCTGATTCTAGAACAAGAGAGCAAGTCCAGGATGGAGACAGACATTTAAGAGTTACTATATTTAGTTACTATTTGGAACATGAGCTAACCAAGAATGACTGCCTTGTATTTCTCTCAATATGATACTTGGAAGATGGGTTAAAAAAGTACCTAATAGTTCACCCACCACAATCAAGTAGTCTTCATTACAGAGACACGAAGTTTTCATGTATATTTAATGTATGTAAATCAATATATGTAATCTGTCACATAAATGGACTCAAGGAGAGAAACTTCACGATCACATCATTAAATGCAAAACAAAGGCCTTTGATAAAATCCAACATCCCTTCCGGTCAAAAGTTCTGGAGAACACAGCAGTACATGGTATATCCTCAGCATAGCAAAAGCAATAAATAACAAGGCCACAGACACAAATCATGCTAAATAAAGAAAAACTAAAAGCAGTTCCACAAAAATCAGGAACAAGACAAAGATGTCCAGCCTATCCATTCTTGTTCAGTATTGTGCCTGAAGTCTTAGCTACAACACTAAAACAAAATGAGGGAAAGGGGGATATAAATAGGAAAGAAAGGAGTCAAAGAATCCTTACTTTCAGATAATGTGATTCTCTATATAAAAGACCCTAAAGATTCTACAAAAAAATCTCATGAGTCTAACAAACAAATTCATTAAAAAGCAAGAATATATATCTAACATGTAAGTTCAGTAGCCTTCTTATATAACAATGACACTCTTACCAGAAGCAAGATCAAGGAAAAAGTTTTATTCATAATAACCTACAGAACAAATGAAAGTCTTGGGGAAAATGAGAAAATGAAAAGATTTGTAGAATTAGACCTTAAAAATACTAAAGGATAAATACTAAAGGACAGGCCTCCCATGTTTATGGATTGGTAAAACTAATATTGCGGAAATGCCTATCTTACCAAAAGCAGTCTACAAACTCAGTACAATGTCCATTAAAACCCAGATTTAATTCTTCACAGAAATTGAAAAATAATCTTAAAATTTATATGGAAACCCAGAAAACTAAACAATAAAATCACTGCTGGTGGTATCACCATTCCTGATTTCGAGTTAAATTAAAACCATAGCATTATAAACAGTATATCACTGCCATAAAAACAGATACATTGACCAACAAAGTGGAATTGAGGCCCCACGTATAAGTTCATGCAATCACAACCACCAGAGTTTTAATTCTTTTTACAGAAAGGAAATATTGGGCTTTAGAGAAGAAAAGACAGCACCATTTAGCAATGGTGCAGGGGAAGCACCATAACTACATGCAGAAAAAGGAAACATATTCTCATCTGTCATCCAGCACAAAACTGAACTCAACATGGATCAAGCCCTTCAACACAAGGCCTGGTGGTCTGAATCTGTTACTAAAGAAACCAGGGATTTTATGTTAATTTGTAGGCATAGTCCTTCTAAACAAGACTCTGGTATCACACAATACCAAAACCAACAATTAACAAACAAGACGTCTTTAAATTTTAAAGCATCTGTAATCAAAGAACATCAGTTTGAATAAGAAAAATTCTAGAAAATGGGAAACTATGTACCCATTATAAATTTGACAACGCTTGGATATCCAAGGGCAAAGCTTTAGAATACACCCAAAACTCAACCTTTACTACAATAAAAAAAAAAAAATCAAACATCCCATTACAACTTATGGATGGAACTAATCACGGTTCCCCAAAAAAAAAAGTAAAATAGCCAAGATACATGTTTTCAGATGTTCAAAGTCTTTAGCCATCAGGAAAGTACGATGCAAATAAAACTATTTTTAGATTCCATCTTGCTACAGTAAGAATGACTAAGAGTTAAAGAAGAAAACAAATTCTGGAGCATACCTGGAGTATGTTGGTCTGAATGTAAGTGTATCCTCCGGGGTCATGTGTTTAAATGCTTAGTCTCTAGTTGAAAACCCATTTGAGAAGGATTGGGTGATATGGCCTTGTTGAAAGAGGTGGGACACTAGGAGTGAGCTTTGAGGTTTCCAAAAGCTGTTGTTGCGGGGCCATATCTGTCTGATTCCCACTATGATGATAACAGACTAAGACTCTAAAACTGTAAGCAAGCCACAGTTAAGTGCTTTCTTTTTGAGTTGCTTTGGTGTCTTTTCACAGCAACAGAACATTGACTAAGACATGGGAAGAAGGGAATCCTTCCTTATTAGCGCTAAGATTGCAAATTCAGGCAGGAACTAGAGAAATTAGTTTGGAGATTCCTCAGAAAGCTACAACTAGATCTAGCCTATGATCTCCTGGACATATTCCTGAAGAAGATTTGACATTTTTCTACACAGAGATACCTGCTTATCCATGTTCATGGCTATTCTACTCACAATAGCCAAGAAATGAAGTAGCAAGGAAGTCTGTCAATGGACGAATGCATAATGAAAATGTGGTTCATATGCACAATAGAATAGTACTCAGCTGTAAAGAAAAATTACATTATGAAATTCACTAGCAAGTAGATGAATCCAGAAATCACTCTGAGTGAATTTATTCAGACTCAGGAAGAAAAATGCCATATGTTCTATTTCATATGTGAATGCTATATTTAAAATTTCAGTATGTGTATTTAAATTGGAGTACCCATAGATACCAGAAAATTGGCAAGATGCCAAGGGCAGGGGGCATTCAAGGAAAAGGAGATAGAAAATGGGGAGTGTGGATGAGAAAGGATGAATAATGAAGGAAGAAGACTCAAATAAAGTGGAAGGTAAGGGAGGAAGATAGAGAAGAGAGTATGGGAACCCTAAATAACAGTAAAGACTTTTAGAAATGACATCTAGAAAGCATCTATATAGAAGATTCTTGAAATACACACAAACACACACACACACACACACACACACACACACACACACACACACACAGTGGCTTTAAATGGAGTTACCATGCCATGAGGAGAAGACATAATGTCATCCATAGACACCATAGCTATCAAAAAAAAAGACCAATGCCAGGTATGGGTTTTTGACGTTCTGATCAGTGGAGTCATAAAAACCTCCCCGAATTATAAGCTCTTGATTACCCTCCACAACTTGGTGCTAATACCCTATTACTGAATAAAGGACACATCCGAGTTATAAGGCATTGAGAAATCGAGATCTTACTAACTTGTAAATGTCATTCCTTCTGGCCCCTTTTATAGTGCTGATGATGTCAGAGGTATGCATGGTACCAAACGGAAGGTCATATAGTCTCACCTAGCTGTGAACTCTGGGAGTTACAGTGATAATCAGCCTGGCACGGTATGCTACCCGATGCAGCAGTGGGAGAAGTGTTGTGAGGTAACCAACTACTTTTTGCTTGAATTTCAGGCCAGATTTACAGGATGGGAACCATGATTGATACGGTTAACTGGGCCACAAACACATGACTGGCTCTGTTATAGGCCCAGTAGGAAAACCTGGTACTGTTACTGTGCTAAATGGGCATAGTGACAAACTGTCTGCTTAGTTACTATCTATATACTCTTAACTGGTACATTTCAAAATCATCACCAGAGAAGCCACATTTCAAATTGATGGGGATTAATACATAGGCCAAAAACTAGTCAATATCCAGGAAATAAGAGACCGGAGTGTTCAGTGATATATTGGATATATGAACTTTACTGCTTCCCCCAGAGCTCAGGTATCACAGAGAAGAGGGTGTGGAAATATTGTAATGCCAGAGCGAATTGATATTTTTAATACTTGCTGAATATAAGAGTATGGTTATACATATATACTCACAGCAGCCAGGACTCTATACGTAAGATGTGCACAAGATCAACTGAGCCAAAATCCCCACGGATGGTAGAGGAGTTCCTGATGTTGAACTCCTATATGAGAACCTATTGTCAGTTGATGGCCACCAAGGGAAGGATAGTCAGATTTCTTCAGGGTCATGGCTCTGAGAGGCTGCCCATGCTCCAGTAGATAGGCCCACATCTGTTGCATCTATGCACATATAGACAGCACCAAGTATAGAGGAGAGAGAGAGAGAGAGAGAGAGAGAGAGAGAGAGAGAGAGAGAATATAAACTTATAGAGGAGGAATTGATGATTGATGAGTAAGGAATTAGAAGTAGATTTGATCCAAACCTGCATAAATAGACATTAAATAAAATATTAAAAAATGTTCCACAAATTCATAGCACATAGAGATATATTCTTAAGGAGTGTCTTGATATTATCTGCTCAGGATTGTGCGGATGTTGAATGACAAAATTCTATTTATTGTCACGTGACTGTTGTATTTAAAACTTCAGAGGTGCAAATGACTCGAGAGTAAAGAATGTATATCAGTGGCATGTAATAAAGTATATGCATGTTAAAATTAGTTTAATGTTTATAAAACCTTTAGTATTCTAATGAAAACATCCTGGACCATTTAGATTTGGGGGACAAAAGTTAAATTTATATTAAATAATTAGTTTAAATGTATCAAAATTTAATTACAAAGGCTTCATTAGTTGCTACTTTAAATCTCAAACTATGTGCTTCCATGTACAAAAATCATGACCTGAATATCTAGATATTTTAATAAGGATTATTGAAATATAATTGAAGAGTAGAATACAATCTCTTGATTAACTGAGATGAACTCCTGTGATCAACACACAGCCGCCATGCAGATGCTGTGCTTGACTTGCAAATTTTGCATAAATTGGTAACTATGATTCCCAATAAGAACTCTTCCCAAGACATCTTTAAATAAAATTTAAAACTTCAGCAATTAAAACAATCAATTTAAATCTGTAATAGAAGTATCTAGTAACTAAGGAATGAAAACACATAATGGTGAAAAGGCAGGGGCGTGGGACGAGAGTTCCAGTTATTGTGAAGATATCATCACAGATGCCACTCATGGTGGAACTCTTGTCTCAAGTGTGCAAGGGCCTAGCTTGGATCCCCAGGACTCTCTCTCCCTAACTCTAAAAATAATAAGGATTAGGAGAAAGGAGAAATATAAAACAAAGGTTCAAGCTCCTAATAAAGATTCAACTCTACCTGAAGAGAAAAAAATGTCAAGAAAACATACTAGAGTCATTGACCTGTGACAGCTACGGATTCTTCATGTTGCTTCTAACTGCACACTTATAGGATCTTAGAATTGCTATGGCTAATCTGAAAATGTATTTTAGCATAATGTCATGGTGGCAATAGATGAAAGATGAACTTTTAGTATTAATTATATCATTTTTCTTCATAATTGATTCTGATAATCGCTGTACTTCACAATTGGGAATTAATTTACATACTGCAACAAATAGGAAAATATTCCAAATTAGAGGATTTGGGTTATTTGGGTGAACAGCAGTGTGGAGAATGAGGAAGGGACATCTACCTTTGCAGACTCAGTTTATCCACTCTTTAAGGTTTCAGCTAATACAATGTTCCCGATTAAAGCATCTCATTAGTTTTCTGGCACGCATACCTTCTTGGAGGGACTAGCAGATGAGTGACTTCTAGTTTTTTTAGATCACCCAGCATTTCACTGTTCCAGGCAATTACAGCTTTGATAAGAGTAACAGAAGCAGTTTCATAAAAGTAACAGTGCCAATTCCATAGGAGTAACAGGGCCAATTCCATAAGAGTAATGGGCAATTCCATAAGAGTAATGGGAGCTGTTCCATAAGAGTAATGGGAGCAGTTCCATGAGAGTAACAGGAGCAGTTCCATAAGAGTAACAGGGGCAGTTCCATAGGAGTAACAGGGGCAATTCCATAAGAGTAACAGGGGCAATTCCATAAGAGTAACAGGGGCAATTCCATGAGCTCCCCATCCAGACTGTCTGGAGCTTTGTTATTAAAGTACTAATACCTCCTCTCAGGAACTGATCAGGGTCTTTTCTCCAATATGGCTGACACTTTCTTGGAGGGTGTTGATACCGAAGGCAAAACAGTAGTTCAGAAACCTCTGTTAAGTTAGCGTCAAAGGTAAAACCAGCACCCTGGCATGGGTTTCTTTTGCTCAGTCCCCTTACACTAGAAGATAGCTCTACTTTTCCCTTTCTCCTTTTCCATGGCTGCTTACCGGACAGTGAGAGCTCACGCTACAGCTTCAGTCTGCAGAGGGAGGCTGCTCCCACACTCCTCATGAAGCCTGCAACACATTTACTTTGTTTCCCTCCAGGACAGTGCATGCTACAATTGGAAGCAGTTGAGTACTTTGTAGTTTTGTATGAAAGGTGTAACCGGGCAGCGGAATTCCTGCCACTGGTTGGACATGGCCAACTGCAGCATCTACCTTCCCAGTCTCAGTTTATTCACAGTTTCTTAAAGGAAGGCTTTGGCTCATATAATGTTCCATATTAAAACACCTCACTGGTTCTTTTTTTAAAACTCTTCTGACACAGAAAATGAAACAGAGACCAGAGTGATTAACTACCATCGGTTAAAATGACCCATTTAACATTCATATATCATGAAAATAATTTAGTTAGAAAATGGGATTGCGATCAGGAAAAACAGATATAGAAAAGACACAGGTTGTAACTGTTGGAAATTCTTTATTTCTCATGAAAGTTATACAGTGTTGTTCTGCAGTGTGGCTGGGGGAAACACAGCAAGTACATGGCAGAATGAGGCACATATAGATTGCACTTCTTACTATTGATACTGCCCTTTGAGATTCTTAGTCACTGAAAGAGATTTGGACGGGGATGGAGTTTGAGGTGTCTGTCCTGCTGCAGGGCTAAGTGTCACTGCATGTTTATGACATTGATCCTTAGCTATTATTTATTTCATCGAATGTCAGTGTCAGACAGGTGCACCTTTGTAGGCTTACGTGAGCTTCTTAATTAGCCTCGCATCTAATGATTCGTGAGCTGCGAACCACTCTACAAGCAGAGTTTGATCTCAGTAGCACGGTTTAGTTATTAAACGTCTGTGCTCCCACTACTTGACTATCCCTTCAGATGCCATTCTTCCTATGGTCCTTTAGTTCGTAATTCTACTTTACTCTTCTACATAAGGGCGAGTTCTAAAAAGGTACTTTTCCTCCTTACTCTTGACACTAATTAAAAAAAATATATGATTCAGAAAAAAAAGGAGGCAACTTGACACCATGCTTTTGAGTCTCATCCCCTCCTCCATATCGTGGACCTAGAAATGGAGGAGTGCAATTTCTGCACTTTCAGGAGCCCTGCCTACAAATAAGTAATTTTGAGATCATTCTTTTCTGCTTTGAAAGGTTCTGAGGGTAACTAGGAAATATTGCTGCTACTTTGACACATTTTCAATAACTTTATGGCCCTCTTCTTAAGCCCTAATGCATTCTATATCTCCTGTCATATCAAGCGTCTTAAAGTGGAGCTTTACTTTATCACTTCAGTTTGACGATTCCTTCAATGGTTCTCTACTGCTCATTATATTAAATTTGGAGTTCAAGGCTCTCTCTAGCCCGGGTTCATCACCCACTATGATATACCATTTATTTGAAGTGCCAGTCAGGCCAGGCCACTCCAACATTGTTGAGTGAATGGCACACGTTCTCTTTTGTTTTAGCCCATGTAATTCTTTCTTTTCCAGTTTCTTTTGTATTAACCATTTTATTTATTTACATTCCAAATGTTACACCCCCTCCCAGAGTTCTTCACCCTGTTTCCCCTTCTTCTTTGCCTCTGAGAGTATGCACCCCCCCCCAGGATTCCCCTTCCCTAAGGCATCAAACCTCTACAGAATTAGATGCATCCTCTCCCACTGAGGCCAGACAAGGCAGTCCTGTGCTACATATGTGTGGGGGCCTCAGATTAGTCTATGTATACTCTTTGGTTGGTGACTTAGACTCTGAGACCTCCCAGGAGCCCAGATTAGTTGATATTGTTGTTCTTCCTATGGGGTTGCCATTCCCTTCAGCTCCTTCAATCTTCCCCTAACTCTTCCATTGGGGTCCCCAACCTCGGTCCAAATAGTTGGCTGTATCTGCATCTGTCTCAGTCAGCTTCTGGTAGAGCCTCTCAGAGGATAGGGCTTGCTAGCCTTCACAGTTTCATATGGCAAGAAGTTGCTTTATCTAGATACATCTTGGCTTTTACTAATATAAAATCAGACGTAATAATATGACAGAACAGACTTGTTGGTACAACACAGTAGGCAGAGATGAGATTCATGCCATCAACTTCTGTTCTCACCAGCACACATCATCATCATCATCTCCACCATCAAGATGTTGCCACAATCTAAATGGCATTACTCCTTCGATGAGTATTTTCAACATGTATCTTTGCCCCCGTCAGATCTGTATAACTCATAGATCCTTTGGAGGTCATTCTCCGTTGATCAGTTTATACTTTTGGCAAGGCTTCACTCAAGGTTTCCAACTGCCTATGTGCTAGCAACCTAAGACTCCTCTCCAGCCTAAGAACTTTCTCCTTTTGGGCTGCTGGTTTTCTGGGATATACTTCCTTGCCACAATCTTTCTCATATTCACAATATGTTTTCTCATATTGGCTTATGATACCAATTCATAGAACTACTATCAGTTCACATGCAAGCCTGACATTATACTTTTCTAGGATATCTTCATATTCATCAACTCACAGCTTAGCTCCATTTCCCAGAGAGTCACACCTTATTAACTCAACGGTAAGCATATTGTAGACATGAAAATAACTATTGGGTTCAAAAGCAAAAACAATTATCAAGTAGGAGCAGGGATTTTTAAATGCATGTGTTCGCCAGATATCACATAATAAATTTTATTTAAGACTTACAACATTAGTTTATTAGTTTTCCATAACTTAAGGAATTTCTACTCATGGGAATGGAGTCTGAAGCTCCTAGAAATTAAATACATTTCCTCGATTATTTAATTGGTTACAAGTCTCAGCAGCTTTATAACTTGTACGTCCCACCATCTGCCTCTTGCCTCTCAGTAAAAGGCACCTGAAATGAGGTGAAAATAATGTTAAAAAATATGACTTCAAAATGCTGCTCACATAATTCATGTAGTTAGGGGAACACCTTTCTTTAAAAATTTATGTTGAAAGAGACACAGACTGACATCTGTGGTTGTTCCTACAAGTCCTAGCTATTTGGAGCAGTCTTCAGTTGAGGGCTGATGGAAATGCAAGTGTCTCTTAAATTATATTTTTGTGTTGTTTGTTTGTTTTTCCAGACTGAATCTCGTTGTTTGTTCATAATTACTGATTCTACTTGTACATGTAGCTTCCAGTCTTCACTTTTTCTGAAATGTCCTGTAGATATAAATGTAAGATTCAGTTTCTCAGCTCCCTTGTTTTGGGTCTTGATGGGTTAGACAGGAGAGGTGTAGAACATTGAGTGCTGGGTTTCACCCTGATTTTGTGGGTATTTTGTACAAATAACACAGATATATTTTTGGAATCTTTGGAATTTTTCTCTATCTATCTATCTATCTATCTAACCTATCTATCTATCTACCATCTATTTATTTATTTATTTTTACACTCCAGATTTTATTCCCCTTCCGGTCCACACCTCCCTGACTGTTCCACATCACATACCTCTTCCACTCCCCCATCTCCACAGGATGTCCCCATCCCACCAACTCCACCAGATCTCTAAAGTCCCTGGGGCCTCAGACTCTTGAGGGTTAGGTGCATCTTCTCTGACTGAACCCAGATGCGGAGTCCTCTGCTGTATATGTGTTGCAGGCCTCATCTCAGCTGGTGTACACTCCTGGTTGGTGATCCAGTGTCTCAGAGATCTCTGGAGTTCAGGTTAATTGAGACTGCTGGTCCTCCTACAGGGTTGCCCTCCTCTTTGGCTTCCTCCAGCCTTTATTTTTTCATGTATAAATAACCCTAGAGAAACCAGAAATGAGAAGAAAAACAATGAGCTCTGTAGTTCAAAGCAGAGACATTATCTACCAGTAAAAAGCCTGTAGCTGAGAGCTAACATCAGCAAAGCCACAAGGTAGCATTCGTCATTCGTCCTCACCCTAACAATGGTAACCCTTGGAGAATCTTCCTGAACTCTGTGAGACCTAGTTTCCATAAGTGTGGAAGACAAGGCATCTAGGCAAGACAGCCTGTGCTCTCCAAACTTGTGTATGGAATTAGGTATTCTGGTGTGAATTCTGGCCTTTTGTCAATGTGTCTTATATTGTTTTTTAATAAATGTGTACACACACACACACACACACACACACACACACACATACACACACACACACAAAAAAAAAGCCTGGGTAGGTTGAAGGTAATGACTGAATTATACCCCTTTAAAACTGAATAGTATCAACATTGACTAAGACTGCTATACCTTCAAGTCCTGAAAGCTCAAATTGGAAAAGCATGTTGGCATCTCTGACAAAGCTCACCACAGGGGTGGGGACATGGAATCATGACCCTGTGCTCAGGTGGCACCACAGTACTCACACCTCGGCAGGGCACCGAAGTGAATGACCTACTGGGAAAGCAGCCTCTACTACAGTCTTCCTCCCTGCTGGGTCCTGCCCTCACACTCATGCCTCAGAGACCAAAGGCTTTCATTTAAAGGACCAACCTCCACTCCTGTATCCATTACTACTACAGACCAAAGCCTGGGAGGGAGGTGATGCATGGAGAGTTTGTGAGTCATTATTATTTAGTGAAATATACCTTCACAGAACATCCATGGAGAATGAATCAAAAGTTGGAGGAAGGAAGAAACCTCTCTGAAACTGTGGTTTGTGAGAGTCAAGGTGAAACAAATTAGGCTTGAGCAGCACTACTGGTATTCCTGGAAGGACAAGAGTTTCTAGAAGAGTGCTAAGACTGCAGTCGGAGATGTGCTGGAAAGAGAACAGTGTATTTTACAGTTTATTGAGTCTGTACCTGTGGACAACTCAGTGGAAGGCTCTTCTGACTCAGCTGCCATGATGGTAGTGGTCTTTCTTGTTCCTAGTCCTTGAGAAAGTTTGCCATCCCCATCCTTGAAAGATTCAGTGTTCTGAGTGCCTGGTGCATTGGCTTCTCTCCTGCCCATGTGTTGCAGATTCTTAACAGGTGAGGTGAGTCTTTATAATGTGTGTCATTTCTTTCTTCTCTCTCCCACAACTATTGACTCGATAATAATTAAAAATGAAATACAGTCCTAGGATACAATTTCAAAGTTACTCTCTTCCATTAAGACTTACATATAGTCTATCTTTCTTATATTTGGAACTTATGTCTCTGTGAAAATTGAGTTATTGACTGCATGATTGCTGTATTTATCTCTGTCATATCTCTGTTATGGTGCCAATAATTTATACAGTAAATACCCTGGCCCCTTAGACTGCTTGCTCCTGTTTTCAGAAACCTCAAAATAAAATCGAGACTAATGTGTACATAGTGGGGGGTTATAACTTCTCAGGAAACTTCCTTTAATATACCCTTTCTAATTTGAAGAAGAAAAGTTAACAACAAAAGAAAGTTATAATATTTGGATCTGTTTCTAATTAGTAGAATTAATGGAAGTGGTGTTCTGACATCAATAACACCACACAGCTTTTCTCAGGACAAAATAGGAAAGCAATACAAATCGCTATTGACAGTGTCTGAAAAGTAGCACTCAATGGCCTCAGAAGTTGAGAATCCATTAGGAGGCAGCTTCCCTTTTCATCCCTGTGTTTCAAACTCCTACGGAATTATGAGTTTCCTTTGGTATAATACGTTGTTTAGAGGTAAGAAATTGAACCCCAGTTATTTACCCCACGTCATATGAAAGACTCCAGGCATCTCAATCTCTAGTATTAATAGTGATAATAATAATTAGGAGTCTCTTAAAGGATCCTTTGGTGAACACCCAGCTGAGGGCTGGAAAGAATCATTACGACAAAAATAGAGGTAGGATGTTTTCAGTGCATGCATTATGTGAGCAACAGCAGAAGCAGTAGGAATCCATTTCCATCAAGAACTTGGGATGGTGGAGGGTGAGATGACGCTGCAGCTAAGAGCACTGGTTGTTCTTCCAGTGGACCTGGGTTCTGTTCTCAGTACCAGATGACATCTCACAAATGTCTGAAACTAAAATTCAGGGCACCCAGCGCACACACGGTGTACACAAACACACAAGTAGGTAGAACACACATTCAAATAAAATAAAAATAATGGATAAGAATTTCTTTTTTTAAAAAAAAGAGGATTTAGTCTGTATCCATCCAAACTGGCTAGAGCCTCATGCTTCCTAACTGAAGCATGCTATTCAATTAAAAGCAAGAAGGGAGCAAGGACTTCTCAGCGCCATGACATGTGTAAGTCAGGAAGCCTTCATATTCCAACAGCTTAACTTCTCACCACGTCTTCTCGCTTGCACCGGGTTGCCCTTTCTCTAACGGAGAACTAAGAGGATCTATTTTCTGTTTGTCCATCTGACCGGATCCTGTTAAGCAGCGCGGTGACGTTCAACAGGCTCTCGGTTATTTGGGTTCTTGTTCTAGACCCAAATAAGCCATTTGTCCTGTCAGGTTTTAGATAGTTTAGCTAGTGACTTGGCTGTCGATGACCACCTTGCCCAGGTCTGGTCAGAGTAGGGGAAATGAAAAAGACTTTGCAACTTCCACCAAACAGGAGACAACTCTGGTCATTATTAGCATTGCAGTTTCTCAGGGGTTTTGTCAAGACTGTCAGAAATTGTACTTCGTAGATTTTTTCAATAGTATACAAACCCATTTCTCCACTTTCCCTTCTGCTGGGTAAGAGAATCATAGACATTTTGTCTCAGTCTATGCTTCTCAGTTTACCTAATCTGAACTATCCATATCTGAGCACCTTTCCTGTTTTGTTTTCTTCTGAGGAAGCGACAGTCTGAGACATCAGGCCCTGCCTATGCAATGTGGCAACAATGATATTCCAGCTGAATGCCCTCTCCCGCTGACTGATTCGTTCCTATAAACTATTGACTATCCATTTATATACTAAGCTCAGTTTTGAATCTTCAGATAATGGCACTGAAGCCCATCATAAAGGATAAATTTATCACATCAAGCAGCGCTCAATAGATTGTGTTGGGTTTGCAGCTTTATAGTTCATGCAAGACATAGGATATAATTAACTTTTTAAGCTCATAGTAATAAATGCCACTTAAGATTACCAAATGGCCTAGAAAAAGGTTTAAATGCTTTCTGATTTTCACATAAGTTTATTCATGGGTATAAGAAAGCTATATTTTGGATGATGAAATTACTGACCTATCTCTCAGGCAACTCATTTCTCTCTCTCTCTCTCTCTCTCTCTCTCTCTCTCTCTCTCTCTCTCTCTCTCTCTCTCTCTCCATAGTTGGTAATCAAAATATTTTTTTATTATTTGGAGATTTTTCAAATTCTAAATAATTGTTAGATAAGATAAGTGATTACTGAATTGCTCATCTTCGTTTTCTGTATTAACAAAAGGACTGCTGGTCAAAGTCACTTTCTCATAGAATCCTACGAATCATACATGTTGATAATATCATTTTCCAAGACACCTACTTATATAAAGAAGGACAAGTCTAGCTTGATTTTCATTGTCAAAGATTGCATAGCATGTCCAGCTTATGGGGGGTAAGAGTTCTGTTTAGAATATGTCCAGGACCTTGTATACAGCAAGGGAGAGTGAAGTTTGTGATCCGCTTCCAAAGAGATGAGGCTCCCATGTTGGTATTCATCTTCTGTCTGCCCTGTAGGCTTCCATTTTTCAAAACATATTTTAATATGGGTTCTTAAACATTTTAACCTCCCGTCTAGCCCACCACCCACCAGAGGTAGTGGAAATGAAAAGTTAATAGGACAAATGGGGGTGTGAGCCTGTGTAGAAATAGTTCTTTGGGATGATTCCAATCTTTATTGTCAGGGTATCAGCAGTTGAGTTCACACAAATCAGCAGTGGTAACTAGATCCACTTGCAAACACCAGGAATCAGCAATGGCGGGTCAATCCAGTAGAAACCACCAGGCCCTGGTAATCAGCCTGAGTCTGCAGAAGTGACAAGGAGCTGCCAGAACACCATGAGAAGTTCTCTGGTGTATTTCTCCCTGCAAAGTCACAACGAACTATGATCACCAAAGAAAGCAAGGTGAACCAATGCCACATGCCCATCAGGGAAGACCAGCATCAGCAATGCCCAGCGAAGACCAGCAAAGCCTGGCAAAAGGAGCCAATGACGCAGCATCATCTGTTGTCTGTTGGGTTATACTTAACCCTTTCCAAACCTCGTGTCCTCTCAAGCATCTGCTCCAGCAAAATACCAATGCCCCTTTCCTAGGCCATAGGAAAAGTACTTCAACTTGGAGCACATCTTAAGGCAGCCTCTTGTGAGACTGGGAGTATGGTTTGTAACATGCTGCTCTAGATTCAGATTCCAGATAAACATCTATTACTAGCAAAACATCCTCTCATGGGACAGTTTCCAGAAAAACATCACGCGATACAACTAAGTCTCCAAAGAATCCAGAAATGTCCACTTCACCTCTTAAACTCAAACTGGTGGCTTAAATCTTTATATTCTATGTTCTTTCTATTTCAAGAAATGATACTTTGTTTTCTCTAAGGTCTCTGTCTCTCTTTCCTGTCTCTGTCCCTCTGTCTCTATCTCTCTTCACATATCTATTTCTGTTACTTTGTGTATGTTTTTTTATGTTCAAATATTCAAACCAGTACCTCTACTCTAACAGAGTAAGAAAAAGAAAAGGTAAATGCTTTATTCAGAAAGAGTGTGGCTCAGGGAGGGATGTAATAGGTAAAAGTGACGTTGGTACCTCCCAGTGTTCTTTAGGACCAGGTTTATAGAATGGACAGTGTTTTAAACTAATGCAAATTACCTAATAATACTGACAGCACAAACCCATCTCGGTGTAATCGGAAGCCCCTTCACAGTGGCGTTCATTATCATTCTATCTGGGATTCTCCTCTTGTCCTCTGTATTCTTTGTCTTATTGTTTCCTACTCATTTCTGTTAATATGTTGTCTGCTTTACAGAGCTTCCCCTGACTTCAATTGCAGCTTGCCCATGCCATTCTCTATTTTTCTCTAACTGGTAGCATTCTGCTTATAGAACATTATAATTACACATATGACTTTTTCACACACACACACACACACACACACACACACACATCTGCCTTACTGTCTTATGAATTCTGTGACTGGTTTCTCTTTTCTTGTGTGGTAAGATTTAACATATTCTTACATTTCCTGGACCTTGGTAAAACATCAGTGGCCTGTTTGTCTGTCTTTAGATATCTCTTGGAAGGGCGAATTTCTACTGGGACTACCAAAAGTAGTTTGATATGCTTCATACTCAGAAGATAAGAAGTGTCCTTAAGCAGGGTAGTCTCAACTGTGTTCTCAGTGTGACAATATGCTGGAAAGTTCTTAAGGTTTTGGGCAGCAGCCATCTTTCTGTGGGCACATCTGAATCTAGAGCAGCATGTTACAAACCATACTCCCAGCCGCACAAGAGGCTGCCTTAAGAGGCGCTCCAAGTTGAAGTACTTTTAGGAACTGTGCCTACTTTTCTGTCTTTTGAACATCATCATGCATTTCAGCTATTAAATGTTCTGCCAAGTTTTGTAGTAAAATAGCCTGTTAAACTTTATTTAACCTTGCTCTTTCTGGACTAATTTGATCTCAGAATTCATTTGGTACATATTACCAGTTATATTTATATGGTCTTAGAATTCTGTGGAAATGGTTTGGAAAAGACTGGTCTGGTCTCTGCTTTGGAGCTCATGAGCGTGACACTGTACTCACGTCTGTGGCTCAGGATTTCTTCTCGCTCTAACCAACTTGTATCCCTAGAGCTTCGTAGAGAACAACACAGGAGTGGGCATGATTTCCAGAACCAACTGTGGGTTTTGCCTTTCCCGAACTTTCCCAAGCTCCTTTTCATAGAACAACAATATCAGAGATGCTGTTAGTGATAAAACACACACACACACACACACACACACACACACACACACACATACACAGAGAGAGAGAGAGAGAGAGAGAAGAGAAGAGATAATATTTATTTTTACAGAAATGTTTTTGTTTTGTAAGTAATGCTAAGAAAATAAAAAGGGACAACAAACAAGATGCAATGATGTAGATGTTGATAATTAGCTATGATGATTATTAGAATTTGTGACAAAGAACCAGGAAGAGTTAGACAGGCAGGAGAAATCTAGGAGATGAAGGTGTAAGAAACAATTGACACATTTAGGAGAATGGGTGAGATCACGCCAAATAAGTGAACTTAGATTCAATGTATAAGCGATTCCAGGTATAGAGCGTGATAGCTCTAATTTTGGTGTAGTTTGGGACTGTGACCAGGTATATTTGTAACAATATCATTTTGCTGTTACTTAACCAGAGGTAAGGTAGTATGAAGTACATGTGAGAGGTCAGACGCTAGGTACGTTTTCAGAGATGTGTGGCTGAAGTAACCTTCAGCAGGCCTGAGAAACCCACAGCCAGTTCCAGCCCTGCCTGGAGTCCTGCCTGGAATATCTGTGATTCTTCACTGTGCTTTAGCTATTAGCGTCTGGAGAGGCCGTGCCAGCACTTAAGAGTCTTCCCTTACCACAAAAGGATTCCTGAGCAGACCACCCTTCTGAGACTTCACCTCCATTTCTGACAACACCACCGGGCAGACAATTGGTTATGTTTAGGTCTCTCATGGAGTTTGGGGAAGAATTAGAAATGACCAAAATAAAAGCTTGAAAAAAAAATTCAAGAACAATGAAGTGAGCATTAACAAGGCCAAGATCTCTTTAGTCTTCTGTGGACTAGAATACTCTGTCCACGTAAATATGTTTATTGAACACTTAATCTGAAACCAACGTGAAAATTACCTCCCTATGGCTTTGGAAACAGAACAGGGAGGGTTTGGCGCAGGCTCTCCCACAGCCTTAGACAGAGAGCAATCACATCCCCGTTTCAATTTCCCAGATTCTCTTGCCAGCAAAGGACTGCTGGAGAAAATAAAGTGTTCCCATTAAATCTTTATAAGTTAAGAAGGGATTTGGTGCACTATCAAAGCTTCGTCAGTGGCTTTTTAAATGGTAGATGAGGTTATCCTTTGCATGTTTTATAAACTTATCTCGTTTGCATTAAATATGTATTGTGTGTATTCTGTTATTTCACACCAACCACTTGATGGTGCCAGTAATTTTGCCTTCTCTCCCTCAGGTCCCATCTTCTGTCCCTCCCCAACAGTACACAGCTCCCCATGGGTTCCAGGGAAAATTGGGCAGCTCTACCGTTGAAATGATGTGTTTCCCCAAGTCTCATTTTTAAGGAAGTTTTATCAGGTTTAATTAGACAGCTGCCATCTCCAGTGGCTTGCAGTATATATTTAAGGAGAGAAACATGAGTTGTCCTCTGTAAAATGAAAAACAGTGTCATCAAAGCTGTCTCTCCAGTGCTCTGCTGGCCCCTTTACCCACAGTCTAGCTCCATGCTCAAACTCCTTTCAGGGCTCTGTGGAGAGCTTCTCAGCAAAGATGCACAAAGTGTGTTAGCATCGATGGCTGTGTTTTCATAGAAAAATGCCTAAAATGGATTAAAAACTTTAGTAAGGAATAACTTGGCAAGGAGAAGACTGATTCATGTCGTCTAGAGTGTGGAGGAAGTTTGACCCCCCCAAAAGACAGTGCTAGATATAGTTTGTACTCTGCATTAGTTCTGATAATACTAAGATGTCCTTAAAAGACGATGAGGGTATGTGTATAGAGAGAAATGACAAAGCAGGGAAGTATGTGAAGAAAGAAGCTATACAAGAATATTCACCATTCAACAACCAGCCATGGGGAGTAGTGGCTTTTCCCCTGTTTAGCTTTGGCTATTCATGAGCCCTGATTTTTTTCATTTTCTTCTACATTGTCCTTGATATTTGTGAAGTGTTTCTAGATCATCTTAGAGTCGTTTCCTATGGTTTTGGTGAAACTCCATGACAGAAGCAACTGAAGAAAAGAAAAGGTTTATTTGGCTCACAATTCCAGGTTATTGCAGGCAGGTGGAAGAAACTCAAATCAACTACCCAGATCCTCACTTAAGAAAAGAGACTAAGTGCCGTGTGCTGGGTCTTAGCGCTCTCTCCCTCTCCCTCCTCTCCCCCCCCCCTCTCTCCTCTCTTCCTCCCCCCCTCTCTCCCTCCCTCCCCTTAACTCAGTCATGAAATGATGCTGCTTACATTATAGGGAATCATCTCACCTCAATAAATCTAAGAAGAAAATCCTTCACAGACGAGTCCACTTCTTCTAGACTAGACAGTTTCTCATGGAGACGGTCAGGCTGACAGTTAAAACTGCACACTGCACAAACACCCCTGGATCTTCATGTGGTGCTGTGGACTGCCCATTCAGGAGCCTGCTTGGCACTTTGCTCATTCTAGTACCCAATAGCAATGTCTCCATCAACATCACTATTTAAAGTATATTTTGGGTTTGTTTTGTTTTTTTTTTTTTTTACATTTACGAAACAAATTTCGTCAAGACAAACTCTGACCCTGCTTTCACTTAGTTTTTATCTTCCAAAAATCTAAAAAGGAAAGAAAGGAGGAGGAAGAGGGGAGGAAAGAGAGAGGAGTAGGAGAGGGCAAAGCCCACTCTTCCTTCCAGGAATGTCCAATGTCCTCCAAGAAGTAGCCTTTGGTTTCTGAGTCTCCCCGCTTCCCTCTGAAGCAGAGCAAATCCTCCGCACTGCATCAGAAAACAGCTGCGCATTAACGCTCCTCTCCTAAGACATCCATCTTCCCGCCAAGTCTTGACTTTCTTCCTCAGCAAATTTGCATGAAATTCTGAGCATCGATGAAGCCAGAAAGTAGCAATCAGGACATTCGTGACTGTTCAGACCTTTATGAGACTCAAAACCCAAATAGTTGACCTGTGTGCAGCAAGGGATGGGACCTAGAATGTACTTGGCTTAAGATGCATGAGAAATAAGCAAGCAGAAATGTATCATTAAACGCACTTGAGTAATGTGGGTTGGGGGACCATTTGATCAAACTGCTTTGACCTTGCAGAGTAAGAATCAGTAATCAGTTATTTCTTCAAGAAGAGAGGCGTGTAGGATTTGGTGGCTCTGAGGGTCATATGAACTGATATGTGTGAACAGAGCTGAGCAGTGGTGGGATGGAGGACCTGGTCAGTACTTGGGGACTTGTCTCCTTTTCCATAGCTGACTTAATACTGAGTGGGATGATAGTGTGTAATTCACACTGAAGATTTACAGCTGTGAACAGTTTCTGATATTCACCACCCAAATATTTATGGGAGAGCCTTTAAGTAGAATAAGTTTGGTATAGAACACTAAGATGATTAAATTTTCTAACTACAAGGAGTTATGATTAAATAAAGAGACTGTGTTGTATTGTTAGTCTTTAAGGATGTCATACTATCATTCAATTTGTCAACCTAAACCTCTTCTTTGAGTCTACTGGGGTTATGGATGCAGTTAAGTAACTGTGTGTACACACAAGTGTTTATAAGTGAAATTGTCAAACCTATACATAATATTTGACTTCCTCACTGCTTTGACAGAAAGAGAACTATCATGTGGCATCTGCTGAGGAGTAGTGCACACCCTTCCCGTCACAGCTCTGCTGGTCTGCACATACTGGATTGTGTTCTCTCAACTATAATAGTCTCCTGACTCCCTGAGGACGCTGCGGGTGCTCTGGACCAGCTGGGCAGTTTATATTCCTGAAGCGGGGAATCCTTGTAGCCTTTCAGAGCAGGCCAACGTCATCATCACTTTCTCTCATGAGGCATCAGTGCTAAATAGAAAGATGGGCAATGCTTATAAGCAAAACTTGGCCTCCTTCCTGTGACTGCCCGGGTTTCTTCACACTCTTCGAGCTGTTCTCCATTTTACTGTGCTCTCTCTTTCTGCCCTGAACTCAGCCATGAGTCCATGTGCTAAACTCTAGTTTCAGAGAGGTTGATGGGGAGGATGAGGGATCTACAAGAGTCCTACTGAAGCCCTTTCAGACATGGTAGGCGTAGTCTTAAAGGAGGCAGGGAATCAGAGCTCTATCCTTTTGCTCTTTTCACCCCTAAGGCAGATGGTGGATTGTGTTTCTCAGCTGTGTGCTCTTGCCATGATGAACTACCACCAACTGATCACGGGCTGACACATCTAAAACCATGATCTCTGATAAGCAAACTGAATTGTATCCATTCATATGCTGCTTCTTTCTGGCCTGCAGATGAGAAGCCAGACAAGAGCCTGCTTGAAAATCCTTCTCTCTATTCACTCTTCTCTCTTCTTCTCTAGAACTTTGAAATATCTCAATGAAGAGATTGGTATCTAAACAACCCCACTCATTCCTATCTTCACGAAATGGCCAGATGGGTTTGCCTTTCCTGCCTGTAATTCTTCTTGCTGTGGAACACATGCCTCCTGGACCTGACACAAGATGGAGAGAATATTTCTTGGAGAAATTCCAAGAAATTTGATGGTCTGGGATTTCCAGGCAGAGCATCTTAGGATCCATAGGATGACTGAGAACAAATCACTCAGGGTAATAGAACTGTTAGCAACAATAGCATGGGAATTATACAAGTAATAGCACTGTATTCTGTATGACAATAAGGAATACATCACTGACATGAAGAATCAGTAGATTTCAGACTAAGGGAAAAAAATCACTGTTGTCAGGATAAAAACGCCAGCATTTGTTTAATTTTTTAAAACATAAAACAGTAATGAGGGGAGACAAAAGAATGAACGACTTCATTAAATGGAAATCAGCTTGGTTAGCAGGACAGAAGAGAGGCATTATATTCCTGAATTATTTTAAAGCCATTTCTCCATATTTAACGTATAAAGGTAAGACATATAAAAATTTTACAAAGGCGATATAAATATATAGGTATGTTACAGAAAGCCAAACCAAAAATAGATAGTGAAACTTAAAACTGTGATTTCCTCTTTTTAAGTGAATCATAATCTCTACGTTCATCTCAAAACTCTTTTATAACTGTGTGAGCTCACGCATTGCTAAGAAGAAAGATTATTTCCAAGGATTTGAGCAGTTGTGGAAAACAAGCAGAGGACCGCTGTCCCTCACGTGCATGGGGCTTCAAGGTCTCTTTTCTCTTAGCTTCCTGTCCCTCATCCACATCCGGCCATCTTTGTGACACTCCGAATCTCTTCTATGATCTTAATGACATTTCCTTTCTGTTAATGTTTTTCGCTATTATCCCCTCCCCTCTTCCCTGTTTTCTGTTCCCCCTCATGATTACTTCTCTACAGAGCTGAATATGCCTTTGTCCCCTTTTGTCATATAGATGCTCTTGCTTACGGATCCTGGGATGCTCATAATGTTAAATGATTACTCGGGTTAAAGGGACATAACTCTAAGTTTTATTCCAGTGTAAATATTGCCTTAAGTATCAATGGTGGCCTTTTGGAAACTTCTATCATTTCCAATGGATAGATAGGGATACAGTCACAGTCCTGCAAAGATTAACATGGAAAATTTAGATTTTGGTGACTTCCCTTTACAAAGACTTTGAAGTGTGTTTACAGTTCTTTGCCCTGACTTGCTGATTTATGAGGTGGGAGGAATATTCATTAATTCAGGATCGCTGTGGAATGATAAATTTGTAAGAGACTTTTTTTTGTAGGATTGTGTTATATAATGAACACTCAAAAAATGTTCCTGTTATGTCTTGACGTTGCTATGCAATGATATATAAGAGAAATCAACTGCTCTCTAGTACTCATTCCCCTTGAGTTTATTTGAAGACATTCATTCCTCAACTTGCCTTGAAAATGTATTACCAAGTAATGGCAGCTAATGAGATGGAGTCACACACGTGTTGTGTGGTTTGGAAAAGGAGCATTGAATGCGGAAGTATCGCTCCCCTCTGATTCGCCTGCAGAGAGGCTCCTACGATTGCTCGCACTCTAGACGACCAGGGTCTTCTAATGCAGGTAAGAGGGGACAAACTGGGAACTTCAGAGTGCACGTATTACTTATAACCTTCCTTATTACAGCTTTAAAATGTAAAGGATCAACTTTTATTATATTTAAACAAATTTTCCTGGGCTTTTTTTTTTTTATCCCACACAGCTGATTCTAATTGGAACCGACATACCCAGGTTTTATAACTCCTGTTCCTCCAGTGGACGCCTTGCTTTACTAAGGTTCAGCAATTATTTCTCATTTAGTTGAATTTCTAGTCCTGTTCCTGGGAGTGTTTGCCTTTCGGCAGTAGAAACTCTCTTGCTGTTGAAACGTGGCTGATCCTTTATGCTTTCCACTTGGCTTCTTTTATACTCCTCAAGCTGAGTTCTACTCTTGAGAACTTGCCTCATTTCTACTTCTCTGCCTGGTGTTTACCCACGTCCTGTTGCCCATGCAGTGTGTACCACAAAGTGCTACACATAACCCTGAATTCTTGTAGTTTATTGGAACCATTCCTATTGCTATTTTTTTTCTCTCTTTAAAGTGGGTTATTATGGGGTAGTCCAGACTGGCCTTGGAACTCAGGATCAGTCCATTTTATCCTTCCAAAATTGGGATTACATGTTTGGCTATATACACAGACTGAGCCCAAGATTTCTCATATGCACTTCCAAGACTTCAATTTTTCAAACTTTTTGGACTTAGCCTCTCAGTACTCATCAGCAGTCTGCTCCTTGATACATTCAAAATAAAACCCCGAGCATCTTCATTTGCATACATCTTAAACAGTAACCTGCATATGACAATTTAATCTTCTTTAATACATCTGGCAAATGCCCTTTAGAATTAGAAGGAGAAAGCTTTCATCTAATTATAATAGTTTACATATGCAAATGTTATCAGATTTAATAATCATGTTTCCCTAGAAATGATGAACAAAGCCACATGTATTTTAAATGGCTCATAAATTCTGCTGATTAAGTTACTGTCCTGAGACATTTACTATAAATAAATTGTTGCCATTTGATTTCTAATCTATACCTTAGCCTACATCTTAAGCTGATAGCTCCATATTTAAGATTTTTTTTATGTGGCTCATAATGAATAAACTACTTCAAGGAAATTAAAGAAAATAATCAGATACCCCTTGATATCTGTTGTTTCTCTTTTTAGTCTGAACTTTGTCTTATTGGCATGAACTTATCTATTTTGAAATAACTTTTATTATAGTATGAATTATGAATAAGAAACAGTGTAATGTGTTCTGTTATATGAAAACTGCCAAGTTCAGATGAGTAAGCTGTGTAACTAAAGTGATAAACCCCTTCAGTTTACCACTGAACTAGTGAAACCCCGCCAATAGGCTGCATTAAGTCATAACCACTGGAAAGAACATGACTTCAGCTCAGATGCTAATCACTGAAGAAAATCTTAAAAATGTGAGAACAATGGATGTTGAATTCCTAGGTAAAATGCTCAAAATAGACTAATGTGAAATGGTTGTGCACGTCCGAGTAACAGCAATGAGCTGACACTTAGGTTTTTCAACATAACCCACACTAAACCCAAAGGAAATGTTGAACTCAGGTGCCCTTATGTCCCTGGCAGTGACTTGGAGCTTAAGGCTCAAAGGAGTAAGCACTTGGTCATTCACAAGTGGCAGCTAAACATGAACCAGACACAGGTTTAGGTCGCAGCACCTGTCATCGCTCTTCTACACAGGAGGGGTCCTCTTGCCCCTATGCAGGAATCTTATTTGATGTGGATGGGGTAAATGGAGAAGCAATTGGTTCTGAATTTCACTAGAAAGAAGGAATGGGATCAGTTGGTAGATACTTCAGTGAGAGTAATTTTGCCTCAGTTTGAGGGAAACGCTTCCAATAATCAAACTACTAACTAAAGAACAATCTATCTCGTCAATCGAATGAGAAGCCTATTGCTGAAGGCATTTGAGATGGACCCTGAAGACCATTCCTCATGCATACCAGGAGACTGCTGCGTGGGTCTCGCTCACCACAGATAGAACTTACCTAACCTGAAGAGACTTGGGGTGGGCTGGCGACGTGAAAAAGAGACAAATTACTTGGACTTCAGTATTTAAGTCACACCTGCTTAGTACTGGTGTCTTATGGAGGTGGGCAGTTGGAACTCAAGGCTAGCATTTCTTGCAGAAGTTACTTTTAGAGAGATTTCTAATTGATTGTCACATTCAGAGTGGTAGACAGTGGAGCTCTGCCGATGTAAGCTTTCTTAATACTTAAGATTTGCTTCCTATCAGTGATGCTTTTGAAAGCTTCATCATTCCTGGGATATAAATAGATGTGAATATTTATTTTACTCAAATAGCACCTTGACCTACGCACGTTCGTTTATTTGAAAGGCTTCCGAGTTCCCATTCGACATGTCAAAATGCTGGTGAAGTATTTGGGGTGAGATGAGAGAATTAGACTGTGCTTTAAAACTGGAGTATAATTAAGTTCACACAAATGATCGCGCATGGCCGAAAGGGACGACCATCTCCTGTCTTCAAGTATGTCTCACTTCTTTCGTTTAGCGCCCTCATAAAGCACAAAAGTTTCCCTACTCATCTGTGATTTCCATTAAGAAAACTATTTTTTCCAGCGAAATTTTATATCCTGAAACAAATTTAATTCCATGTATGAGTGTCCAACCTTAAAAGCTGTTTCTGGGAGATCCCGACGGGTGTTTATGTGCTGATGCGAACTAGTATAAACTGTTCTAACATTTTCTCTTGGACCCAAATGCAGCCCATAAAATACTCAGCAACTCATGCTCCAGCAACTTCAGATCATCCCCATGGACTCATTCTCACCTCATTGGCTTTATATTTGGAGAGGAAGAAAGCCTTAGAAAATATTTAACTTTCATAAGCATACCACGATGATATACGCTAGAAGCCAAATAACAATATTAGTCATAATTGGGTTCTGTTCCCCTCAAGCGGTTTTCAAAGTATATATGTAACCCCCACCTTACTTTTACAGTCATATAATAGTAAATTGGGCTGCCATTATCAACAATAGTTCAGGACATAGTGTTAATGAAAAAGATTTTTCTAATATTTCAAGTAAGAGAAACCTGGGATCAAATACTTCTACCAAATCTTGGAGAATTTTTTACAATGTATATTCATTAAAATTGTTCCCACTCCTTCCCCTAATTCTCCCCAGGTTCATCCCATTTCCTTACCCCTCAATACCAGTTATTTTATTTATATTTTTACGCAACCCACCAAGTCGAGTTTATGCTGTCCATGTACTCTGGCTAGGAACCATTCACTGGAGTCTGCTTAACCTATTGGAACCACACTGTTAAGGAACCTGCTCTCCTTCCTTCACAAGCCATCAGCTGTCAATAATGCCTCAGTTCGTAGAATGGACTCATAAACCTCTTTCCCTCTGCGCTAAAATGCTGAATGGCTTGATCTTGTGTATGTCTTGTACTGGGAATCTCATTTGTTTTGAGTTAGTTGTTTTGCCAAGTCTAGAAGATGGTATTTCCTGGACTCTGGTTCTTACAATCCTTCTGCCTCTGCTCTTCAATGGTCCCTGAATCTCTAGGGTGGATATCCAACTTGTGGTTGAGCCCTGCACTGACAGTGTCTGCACTTCAATCAGGTGTGAGCTTTCTCATTAAGCACCATCTACTGTGCAAGGGGAATTCTCTGGCGGGCACTGAGAACTACATTAATCAATGGGTGTAGACATAAATTTTGAAAGTAGCGTGATATTATGTCAGCCTAAAGAATAATAGACATAGGCTCAGCCTGGGCTCTGTGAGCTTCCCAGCCATTTGTTCTTGGCCAGTTTTACAGTAACAAGTTTGTGTTTCTTCTTATGACCTCTTGTGAAGTGGACCTTAAATTGAATAGGAATGTGGTTTATTACCCAGTAGCGTTCATGCCAGTATCACAGCTATGGAAATATCACGCCACATTGGTCAGTATTGTAGTCCACAGAGTTCACACTTGTTCAAAGACTATTGGTGACATCTCCCCCCAGCCACCCTCAACAACTTCACATACTATGAAAACTACCAAGAGAGAAGATTCCTGTTGGTACCACCTTGATTTCTCAATGTAACATTACAAAGGTGCGTGGTATCTTCAAGGATAGGGTCTTACAGTCAAGTTCCAGTGGACATCAAAATGCAATGGGAAGTACCCCATACTCTACATTGAGGTCTTTATTTGTTAACCTATTTGATCTATGGCTTCTGGGGAATGTACTATCCCTTCCAAATGGAAGCCCAGTTAAATTTGTATGTATGCATGTATAATATGTATGCATTATGCATGTATGTATATAAGAAGCTTATAAAACAATAAATTTCCATGTCTTTTCCAAACATCTTTCCTGCTGCCCACCCCTCCCCAATCCTGTCATCTGTCATACTCTGTCTCTTCCCTCTTACCACACTCTTTCCACATCACATGTGTTCTACTAACACCCCCACCCCCTTATGAAATTGCTTTCCCCTCTCCACCAACGGACACTTTAAAGAGATGTATCGTTTGCAAAAGGATGTAGCTGGGTATCTGGGTCACCTGGAGCTCAGAGGTAGGTGCTGTCCCTGTCACCCCGTTACTCTCTCCAGCTCAAGGAAGATCAGTGTTATTGACATCTTACACAGTTTAGTGACTTTCTAGCATCTTATGTTCAAAATCCAACTTTTTTTATGTATTATATATTTTAAGTTAAACGAAAAAATTGACCTTAATATTGTCATATAAACTTTTATTTTAAATAAAATATGAAGTGACAATTTAAGCATTGCATATGTTTGTTTTAACTTCTGTTTTCATTTGGCCAAAACTAAGTGTTTACTTTTGTTTTCCTTAGAAGCTTGTGATGAGCATTGAACTGTATGTTGCTTTTTTAAAGTCTCTCATTAATTTTTTTGAAATTCAGTTTTTATGCTAGAAGAAAAATATAGACAATATGCTACATAGTAGAAATAAGGGAAAGACTTTCTTACTAAGACTCTATTGCCAGGCTGCCTGTCTGCCTTCCTGCTGGGGTGCCCTGAGTACCAGCAGCTCAAGGGAGGCAGAACACAGTCTGTAATGGGGGTCTCTGTCCATATTTCCCCATGTGGGAAACCATGGTATCTGGGACAATTGCTGTGGTTCCCAGACTCCTCATGAGGAGGGCATAATCCCGTTTGGTTTGGAGTAAGAGCTGAGAGTACAGAGGGTCTGGGAGAGAGAAGGCCTTTTTGGAGAGATTTAGGCCTGGCTCTTTACAACAAAAGCCTCTGCCCTCAGCGATCGTTAATGAAGAGACGTTGTTTGCTTGTCCAAATTGCTTTATTTGATGGCAAATATAAAAGCATACATCTTACTCAGGGTGGACCAGGGATTAAATTCCTTCTGCAGGGAAACTCATTGGCTGAACGCTCATCACCTATCCAGACACCTTGTTAGCATGGAAAGCTCTGGGTTTTGATGCTACCTGACTGATTGCCATGGTCATCCCAGTGGGCTGCCCTGGTTACATGTCTCAAAGCAGGTAGAGTTTGGCAGAGAGCTGGCCCTATGCCGACCTTACTCAATTCTGAATTTCACAGAGTTTGGGCTCACTTAACCTTACCATTTCTTCTGTCTGGTGGCACAGTCTACTTGCCCCACATTCCATTTGCCCAAGAATTGAGACAAACAACATGGTTATCTTATTAGACATAGAAAGACCTTTGGAAAAAAATCTCACACCCACTTTTGATAAAAGTCCCTGAGAAATTAGGGATACAAGAGACATATCCCAACACAATAAAGGCAGGTTACACCAATCCCATAGCCAATGTCAACTTAAATTGAGAGAAATACAAAGCAATTCCACTAAAACCAGGAACACGATAAGGCTGCCCACTCTCTCCATACCTATTCACTATAGCACTTGAAGTATTAGCCAGAGCAATTAAATGACTGAAAGAGATCAAAGGGATACAAATTGGAAAGAAGTCAATTATTATATTTATTTGTAGATAGCATGATAGTATATATAATAAGTAACTCTAAAAATGCCACTGGGGAACTCCTAAGGCTGATACACATTGTCAGCGAACTAGCTGAATAGAAAATTAAGTCACAAAAAGGTAGCCTTCCTATGTACAAATGACAGACTGAGAAAGAAATGAGGAAAGCACACGTCACATTAGCCTCGAAAACTACAAAACTTCTGGGAGTAACTCTAACCAGGCAAGTGAAAGACTTGTCAGATGAAAATTTTGACACATTAAAGAAGGAAGTTGAAGAAGGTATCAGAAAATTGAAAGATTTCTTTTGTTTATGGATCACTAGGATTAATAGTATAAAAATGGCCATCCTACTTAAAGCAATGTATACATTCAATGCAATCCCCTCCCCCCAAAAAAATTTAACACAATTCTTCATGGATCTTGAAAGAACAATTTCCTGTAGAAAACATAGTTCTTCCTTCTTGTGCCTGCTCCCATAATGGTGACTCTGAGACTACCTGGGGTCTGCTCATTTACATCCATCTCCCCAGCTTTTTCAGGCGAATCTCCCCTTTATTCTTTATGTTTGTTTTTAACCTTTGTTTTATTGGGATTTTTTTTTTGAATTTTAAGGATTTATTTTAAATTATGTGTATGTGTGTCTATGTGTATATATTTATGGGAAG
Source organism: Rattus rattus (assembly GCF_011064425.1). Lineage (NCBI taxonomy): Eukaryota > Metazoa > Chordata > Mammalia > Rodentia > Muridae > Rattus > Rattus rattus. The sequence goes on along the minus strand of NC_046168.1, from coordinate 52,721,823 downwards.
GGGTGTCCAAGGAGGCCAGAAGAGAGTGTCATATCCCTGGAGCTGAACACACATGTGGCTATGAGATGCCTAACATACAATCTGAAAAAAAATCTTAGGTCTTCTAGAAGAGTGAGAGATGTGCACTTAGCTTCTGAGCCATCTCTATAGTAACCACACTGTGTTATACTCAGCAATAAAGAACAAAATGATTCTACTTATACGGAACTAGGTGGAACTGAGCATAATTATATTAGGGGAAGCAATCCAGTATCTTAGCAGTTATTACTGTGATGAGAATCATAACCATGCAACTATTAATTAGGAAAACATTTAATTGGATCTGACTTACAGTTTCAGAGACAGAATCCATTATCATCACAACATCTTTCAGTCCTGGCCTTCTTCTTCCTCAGCATCTCCCTAGAATCTCTTGCACCTCTATTTCTCAGAAGCCTCTCTTCCTACCAGTGTCCCACCTTACATTTCCAGCAGCAGTTTATTGGCCATTGGCTTTTCTATTGGCAGGGGTTGCTTATAAAAGATTCTCTCTATAATTTCCAGCTTTATATGAAAACCCACAAAAAGAGAACAGCTAAAACAATACTAAACAATCAAATAACTGTTGGGTATACCATTCATGACCTCAAATGGTATTACAAAACTATTATAGCACAAACAGTATGGCGTGCACACATACACACACACACACACACACACACACACACACACATTAATCAATAGAATTAAACAATGCTGGTAAAATTGGATGGTTGAATGTAGAAAATGCAAATAGATTTACATTTATTGCCCTGCACAAATTGCAATTCCCAGTGGATCCAAGACCTTAACATAAAGCCAGATACAGTGAACCTGATGAAAATGAGAGAGCATGGGGAATAACCTTAAACTCATTGGCACAAACTTTCTAAACAGAATACCATTAGCAAAGGCACTAAGAACAACCCCTTCAACAAATGGGACCTCCTCATGAAACAGAAAAACTTTACAGGGTAAAGGACACCATCATTTAGACAAAAAAGCAGTCCACCAAATGGGAATAGAATTTTACCAGCTATATATCTGATAGAGGGATAATATCCAAAACATAAGAACTCAAAAAACTGGATATCAAGAAAATAAAAAGTCTCAATTAAAAAATGGGGTCCAGATCTAAACAGACTTCACAGAAAAGGAAACTCAATGTCCAGGAAACACTTAAAGAAACATTAAACATCCTTGGCCACCAGGGAAATTCAGATGGCCACAATAAACTGAATGACAGCTCCTACTGACCAGGTTGTGGAGTAAAGGGAACACTCAGCTGTTGCTGGTGGAATGCAAACTCATATGGCTACAGTGGAAATCAATGTGGCATTCTCAGGAAGATGGGAATTGATCTACCTCAAGATCCATCTATACTACTCAAGTAAAATTATATCAAAAGGACATTTCACTATGCCACATAGCTACTTACTCAATCATGCTCATTACTGATCTATTCATAATAGCCAGATATTAGATACAATCTAGATATCTACCAATGGATGAGTAGAAAAATACATGGTACATTTACATAATGGAACATTAATCTGTCATTAAAAATGAAATAGTGAAATTTGCTGGTGAATGGATGGAACTATTTAAAACATCCTCTCGAGTGAATTAACCCAGACTCTGAAAGACAAATATGCTATGTACTTACTTCTATGAGGATGTTAGCTCTTAAACCAAAGATAAACAAGCTAAAATCTGAAGAACGCAGAGGTTAGGATAGAATAAGGGACTAGAGGGGAAGGACAGATCTCCCTAGGTAGGATAAATAGAATAAGAAGTTACGGATGTATCAACCAGGTGGGTGCTAGAACAAGAGGAACAAGTAGGAAAGGGGAGGGAAAGGGGGATGAAGGAGGGAAGGAATATGAGGAGGGATGGCTACAGTTTAATGAAATAAAATGGGGTCTTTAATTATGGAGGTATTAGGGAATATCATAATGGGAGGTGGTAATATAAGATTAATGATGGTGGAAAAGTCATAAGTGATCATATTATTAACTATTTTCAAAAATGTCCTATAATACATGTAATTCTGTATGTATAGTTTAAATAAAATTTTCTTATCTGGGTTAACAATGTTCCCTACAAGAACCAAGACTATCTAGCAAAGACCTCTACAGAAGGTACAAGAAGTCCTCTTTTGATTAGTTACTCTAGACTGTCTCAAAATGAAAACAGAAGAGAGAAGGAGAGAGAGAGAGAGAGAGAGAGAGAGAGAGAGAGAGAGAGAGAGAGAGAGCTCAAAAGACTCAACACTCTTAAGGCCAGCTGATCTTACATAGACTGTCTCAAAAATAAATTTAAAAAAAAATCAAAAGAGTAGGTAGTCATGGCTGTCCAAGAGACTCATTGGTAGTGTCTTTGACTACATTCCAAAGGTTGTAGGTAATATGGGAAAGTTTTCCCTACTACTGAAAACACCACACAGTTCATATGCACTACCCGGAGGCTACAGGAATGGACTTGACCTGAAATGTCCACTGTACCAGAGTGCACCATGCAATTTTCCAAAGAAGAGAAACAACCAATAGTCTTAATTGAACATATGATACATTCAATAAGAGGAAAACATAGCAACCCTAGCCAACTATTCAGGGCTAGTGTATTCATGGACCTTGGAGGAGAACCTACAACCATCACTTTGCTAAGCCAGCATGATCCCCAACTCCATTTCAAATATTTGTTCTTGTAAGTGCAGTCCTCTCTCTTTCTGAAGGAAACTTCTCTTTTCAACAAAAGGAGGCCATCCTAGAAAAATACAGCCACAAAAATGTAGAGCTGCAGAGCACAGACTCAACTGATACATCTACAGAACAACAGATACATCTACAGAACAACAGATACATCTACAAAACAATGGATACATCTACAGAACAATGGATACATCTACAGAACAATGGATACATCTATAGAACAACAGATACATCTATAGAAAGACGGATACAGCTACAGAACAACAGATACATCTACAGAACAATGGATACATCTACAGGACAACAGATACATCTACAGAACAACAGATACATCTACAGAAATGGATACATCTATAGAACAACAGATACAGCTACAGAACAATGGATACATCTACAGAACGGATACATCTATACAGATACATCTATAGAACAATGGGTACAGCCATAGAACAATGGATACATCTATAGAATAACTCCAATACCCAAAGTTTGGGGAACATAAAGAGGAAAGGATGAAAAGATCATAAGAGCCAGAAGATCATGGAGTTTGCTGTGAGACTGTGTCTCCTACTAATGTCAGAAGCTACACTCAAAATATCTTACCAACATGACTACCTGAGCATGAGATGAACAAGGACAAAACCAGACAGGCTAAAGTAGACCTACACAAAGAATTACAGACAATTAAGAGATGCTGACTGAGCGAAATAGTCTTCCCCAGAGAAGGGCATACTGAATAATTGTCAAACACCAAATGGTCAGCCCTGAACACACACATACAAGTAACACTATACAGACTGAGCAGGTTATATGTAGAAACATTTAAACATGTACATACATGTATTTAACAACAGCTAGTGAAAAAAGGAGCCATAAATTTGAAAGAGAGTGAGGAGTGTTTCAAGAGAAGGAAAGGAAAGAAATAATCATGTAATTATATTATCTCAAAAAATAAAAGTAATAAAAACTAGTTTTTCTTCAGTAATTAAAGTTTTTGATTTGTTTTTGTAGTTTTATTAATTGTACAGGTTTCTTTATTATATTTTCTAATTATATATTATCAGTATAAAAATTATGAATATGTGTTAACCTTGTAGCCTCTGATATAAAGATTTCCTTATTTGCCCATATTCCATGTGTGCAGTGTGTGGTTTATTAAGCAGCAAGGTCTTATCATCAAATTGTGGGGTAACTGATGACAGTGGTAACATCCTCTTATGCTTGGGGATGTGCGCTATAATAACTCAGTGACTAACACCTCCAATAAAAACAGCCACTTATTCCTAGCATTAGGGATTTAGCCTTTGGTGTCTAGTATGTGACATTTCACATCATTATAAGGATACCGTATTGTAACTCTTTATAGATGGTGAATATGTATAGAAACACATATTCATGTGTATATATGTCTATAATATATATGAGCATGCACACACACACACACACACACACGCACACGCACGCACACATACTTTATATATATGGGATTTCTTTGTCAAAAATCTTATAGCTGTAGGCTCAGGCAGTCCAACAACTAAACTAGATGTGAAAAAGGGGAGTTCTTAAACAGGACAAACAAAGCAATAAAAAGAGAAGAAGAAGAGTGAGACAGATAGAGATGACAGAGACAAAGACAGAGACAGAGACAGAGACACAGACACAGACACAGACACAGACACAGACACAGACACAGAAAGACATAGAAAGGCAGACCAGACACAGACAGACAGACAGACAGACTGACAGAGAGTAGAGTTTTCCATCAAATACTCTGCCTCCAGCACTGTGTTCAGAACCTTAATCTACCAATGTTCTCCTTATTCCAGACAAACTTAAAGTCAATTTTTCTCTCTTTTCCTTTTATTAATAGCATACCAGTCAACCTTTTGTGTTACTCTAGCTCCCTTTCCTTCCGTACCATATTGAGTCAATTACAACTTCCTCAATATTTTTCAAACCGATGCTTGTTTTCCGTTTTCATTAGTAATCAGCTGGTCTGGCATTCTGTGTAATAACCCCTATCCTCATTTCATAGTCACTCTTAGAGTCTACAATCATTCCTTGTATAGAGCCGCTCATGGTATCAGTCACGTTATTATGTGGATAGCCCCTTACCCTGTCTGATCAAGGCTCCTTTATTCTGTGAAGCATACTAAAATCATAGATTTGATTAACTAAACTCAGAAACACTTTCCTTCTCCTCCTATCTCCTCTTCTTTCCTTGCATTTTATAACCTGACTTTCCCAGAAGAATCGAGCAGTTCTTGCTTTTTCCCTTGCACCTTTGTTTCTGTCTCTCTGTGCTATCTTTCTCCTCATCAAGGCCACTTTGTGAAAATTTCTTTCATGGTCTGAAGCATGCATTGTATTAAACCTAACTAATCTAGGAGATATATAATTTACACTTGCACATCTCCTTAATTGATGGACTGATGCCTTCAGTGTTTCTGAAGCACACAGGGCTATAGAGTCTTCTAAGCATGCATGGTGACCATTGTTCTTCTTCTCATCCTCCCTTTGCTCTGCGTGAACCTCTGGGAAGAATGTAAATTGGAGATTGTGAGTAAGTGTCTATGCTTTGGGTACTCCCATGATGAGCAATCTATTGTTACTTTTATGTACAACCTTGTGCAATGAGAACGTGTGATTAAAATACAGCAAGGTTGCAAGAAAAAAAAAAGTAGTCATCAGTACCACCTAGTACTGAATTAAAACTCAGTCTTCTAAGTATTCATAGTGACCTTAAATGTAGTCGGTAAGTACCACCTAGTACTGAGTACACACTCGCTTTGTAAGTAATGTCTACGGGCACGTCACTGGTATACTTCTCAGGGAGTATGTCTATACAGACCAGTGTGATTCTGAATTGAGAAGACCCACGGGTACTTTCAAGGAGAGCGGAGGAAATTAGAGACAAGAATCAGTACTATATGCCAGGTAGAAAAAAAAGGGCTCCAGGCACTCATCAAGGGGGAAGGAATAAGTGTTCTGAGACTCTGCCATCTGTGGGTAAGTCCTATGGTTGTTGGGGTGAGCTAGAATGCAATATGGCCCCACGGGCTACAGGTCTGAGCTGTAAGACAGCCGAGATTTCCTGATTCCAATGGGACAAAGAGAGCTTAGGCGGGAACCACCGCAGGCTTTTTCTATAAGGGTCAATTAGAGACAAACCATTTGACTCATGAAAAGGTATTTACCCACTCTGAGGAACTCGGAACGCTTCCGCACTCTTGACACTCTTGTGTGCAGTACAGCAGAGTGGAGCTTTAAACCTTTATTTGCTGTTAACACAAACTGTCCAAGAAATAAAACGATCTCTAAGTATGATTTCTGTGTATAAACTCCTTGTTGCTATTATTGAGCTCACAATAGGTTCTCCAAACTTCTATTAAAATATCAATAGTATTTTTCAAAGCTTAAATTGAGCGGTGATTTTATTTCAGGCTGATCCTATAAAACACTTCTCTTCGAAGATTCTCTTGTTGTTGCTAAAAATGAAAGCCATTCAAACGAGCAGTGATTGAAACAGGGGGAAAGGAGAGGGAAATCAATACCGCATTTTCCAGGGCACTGTCTCTGCTTTTGAACCGAGTCCATTAATAACGCCCTTTTGGGAGAGGTAACCAGCAACTTGCTCACAGTGCATTCATGGGTGAGCTGAAGGGATGGATTTTCTGGAAGGCCTCTTGAGAGAGTTACTGCCTAGAAGGTAAAGCCTGCTGGTGGAATTTGCACCACGCAGACTTCCGGCATTCTCAGGAAAGGTAGCTGAATGAGTCTACCAGTCTAGGGAGCATTTTCCTCCACGCCTCCACTGAGCATCATTAGAGACAAAGCTGAGAGTGGCTTGAGGGAAAAGCAAGAAAGGACGATCAGTATCAGTGATACCTGGGCCGTGTTCTCTCTGTGATCCGTTAAATCAAGACTGACTCAACAGCAAAGAATCCCATCCCTTAGCTGTGGGCGATCACCAGGTTCATATTGAACTTCGACTTTTCTCCAGTGTTTTTCTTTTGCTCCAAACTTTTTGCTAGGGATAAGAAAATTTATAGGTACATTAGAAAATCTGGGAGGTTTAGAATGTGTAATTCGCATTATGTTTCCCTTCATTCAAATGAAGGAATTAGAGCTAGTCACTGTTTCGTTCTCTCTCTTTTTTAAATTTATGTATTCACTTTACATGCAAATATCCTCCTCCTCCCCCTCCTCCCCTCCTCCTCCTCCTCCTCCTCCTCCTCCTCCTCCTCCTCGCCCTCCGCTTAACCCCTCCTCCTCCTCCCCTTCCCATTACCCTCTAATGCAGATCCTCTCCCCATTGCTCTCTCCCTTTCTCTTTTGAGAAGTGGGAGCCCCACTCCAGGTATCACCCGCCCTGGGTATCACACACCCTCCCCCCTCCACTTCGCTCCGCCCCTGCACATCCAATCACTGAGGGACTAAATTCCTCCTCTCCAACTGAGGCGGCCCAGTTAGGGGAAACCGGACCCACACCGGAAGGATTCTAATACGTAACAGGCAATGGCAACTAGGAGGGGCAAAAAGACAAAGATTTTCGGGATAAAGACAGATGAAGGGCAAGATCACAGAGGATTAAAACCCATTACATGGAGGAAAGTAATTGGTTCAAATTCAGTCAACAGGAGTGCCAACAGTGGGTCAAAAGATGTCAGAGCATGACCCAGAGGTAGTAACTGTACATGGTCGTTTCTTCGTGAGATTTAGGAATGTTTCCAACACAGGAAAGTGGCAAGTACATTTTCTGTCTTCCCAAGCATAAATTGACCTACAAGGGGCCTCCAGAGACCATCATGCCCACCAGTGATGTATATTTTCATTACTTTAAATGTGAGAAATTATATTTGTTTATTGATAATTAACTGCAGCCCTTATTACGGACAGGTAATTTTCTTCAATTCTTGAACCAGACTCTCCGGGTGAAATGGCTCTGAAGTCAAATCCCAGAACAACTCCTGTAGAGTTAGCTGTCTGACACTGCTAATCCACACTTCGTACTTACTTAGGTCTTATTGTTTCATGATTAAAATTGATACGAACTGGGAAAAACACTTCAGCATTATAAGGAGTGGGAGAAGTGGCATAGCTTTCTGTTCCCAGCCACTAATCAATCACTAAAGGTTTGTTACTTACGGCCTAGACCGTCCCATGAGCTGACAGTTTTTCCTGCACTTTTGTCTATTTTACTCAAGGCAGTGCCTCATTTTTGGTTACTCAAAGAAGGACCATATCTACAAACAACACAAAACTAGAATTGGCCCTCTCTCTTGAAAACACTCCTTCCAGGACTCAGATCCAAGTCACTGTTGCCTTTTACGGTGTTTTCTGCAAGGCTCTCATTTCTTCTCCTCTTGCTCTCACACTAGCTGAACTCAACAGAGCAGCCGAAATGATCCCGTTAAAAGCTGTCAAATCACCACTTTTCTCAACAGTCTCTAGTGGCTTGACATTTCCAATTCAGTAAAAGGCAAAAATCCCTCCTTATATTTCCAACCGAGGTTCTACATCTTGGCTACTGTGTGTGTGTGTGTGTGTGTGTGTGTGTGTGTGTGTGTGTGTGTGTGTGTGTGAGCACGCGTGCTTCTCAGCTAAATTTTCGTTCCTTATTGGTCCCCGACACAGCAGTAGCAAATGGGAAGTCTGGCATATAAGCTGGGTGTGGTCCTTATATTGCAGCCTTGATTCAAAGAGGTCCCTTGGCATAGAACTCTAAAATGAAGAACTGAACTCTTAAATGAAGAACTTTCCAGGCATCTTTAGTATTTAATTAAAAGTTACTTTCAAGGTGAGACTTCCTGGTTTATATATTGAACATTTGAAGCCCACCATCTATCATTAAATGTTTATAATCCTCCTTTCCCTTGACCTTCCTGTTTATTATTTATGGCAAATATATATTGAATTAAACTTCCGTTTTCCTAGTAATATGAGAGTCTTATGGTTGTACTCTCAGAGACAAAATATGTACTACCAAATAGCAAATTCTCAGTAAATATTTGCTGAATATATATGTGTGTGTGTGTGTGTGTGTGTGTGTGCATTTATATACATATATATATATACTTGTGTATATATATATACACTTGTATATATAAGGTATGTACATATATCTATAGATATACATAATTCACTACTATCTAACACATAGTAAGCTGTCAGTGGGTTTTGTGTATTATTATATTAAAATATGCTTTTAGAGCCAGATGTGATGGTCAGTGCCCACAAACCTAGCACTCAGCACGGAGGCAGAAGGATGCTGTAAGTTCGAGACCAGCCTGCATTACACAGTAAACTTCAGGTCAACCTGAGTTACATCGCCTTATGTTAAAAACCCTTCCAAAGCCAAAACTAATATATCAATCATATATATATGTGTGTGTATATATATATGTATATATATATCACATGTCACATATCATATATATACATATATGTACATATGTGTGTGTGTGTGTGCTTCTTGGAGTATTACTCAAGATTACTTCTAAATTATTTGCAAACGTTAAGTAGTTGTAGTATTAAATTATCTTTGTATGACGTGTACATAATTGTGTCAGGGACAAATCTTTCAGACAATGACAGTGTTGAGCTTTCCTCAGGCTTCACAAACACTTTTGTGCTTTAGTTTTTTGGGGATTGTCACCATCTGTACATCAAGTCTGAAGCACAGCTCTAGCAAGGGCCGTGCAGACAGATGCTTGTCTGCCTTTCATTTGGAGGCCAGTGTTAGAGAGTGAAAAGAACTTGGAGAAAATATGTACCTGAATTCACAGGATGGTTTCTGGATTCTTATTTATTATATCAGAAAAAAATCAGAGCTGTAAGAAAAGGCAGTGTTGAATTTGTAAAAAATTGAACAGGTGAAGTCTGACAGAAAGCTAACTGATCTAATTTTTATACAAACAGATGAGCAATTTACATTGAAATTGGAAGAGGAGGAAGTTAGAAATGATTACACAGAGGAAGGAACCTTGATGGTCATGAAAACCTTGTTTTCCCAAAGAGAAGAAGCACAGAAAAAAGGGTAGGGTACAGAAAACAGCTTAGTTATTTCCATGGACGGGACAGAGTACAGATAACAAACCAGAGCATAATGATTAGTGTAGCTCATTCATAATTGGAACCATTTTAGCAGAAGGAAGAAATTCCGGCCTTTTGAACCTACACAGATTAGGCTAGACATCTTCCGAATGGGCTTAAAATAGTGAAAACGAAGAAAGTAAACAGAAACAAGGAGAGATTATCAAACACAGGTTCAGAGATTTGAGCTTCACCCTAGAAGAGACGTTTCAATTGTGGGAAAGAGGAGCATGTGAAATAGTTCAGTGCTGGAAAGATCCTAGGCCACTAACGCTATGTGTGGCCAGCCCTGCAGGACGTAATCACAGTGAAGAGCACAGATGGGTCCTGGGCAGAGACTTGGGTGTGTGGGGGGTGGGGTGGGGAGGGAGATGGCACATAGATACAGATGACTGGTGGAAGTAAAAAAGATTTAAAATTCTGAAGTCACTTCTCTGACAATTTCAGCTCCCAGGGGACAGGGAAGTCTAGAAAGCCAACAAGGGACACATAGTGCCACCATGAAATTAATTTTGACTAACAAGGAAGAAGTGCTCCGTGATGCAGAAGTGACAGGCACTCAGGGAGCAAATGACCATGTCATCTCTGAGTTCACAGTCATCCAGGAAGTTAAGGCTGAATTAGGAGACCTGGCCATAGAGGTTTTGGCATATTTCAATAGGGATGACCTTCATAAGAGACACCGAATAACTCTAAGCATGAGCATATAAAAGGAGAAACAGGATAAGTCCAGCTCAGACAGTGGTAAATTAAGTATAGGAACTGTCTTGTGTAAGATACGCACATGTATTTCATTAAGCATATACACAGCTGCTCTCTGAAACCCTGGTCTATAGACATTGACCCTGATGAAATAAACATTTTTGTTATCGAGCATATGAGATGCACACCTGTACACCAGAAGAAGTTTGCTTGTGTTTTCTAGCACTGTTCTCTAAATTCCTGGAAGTCTTCTGCTTGTTTTAAGTCAGTGTGGATCCAGAGATTCTAAAATTTGCTCCAAAGGTAAAAAAAAAAAAAAAAATGTGTTCATATGCAAAAAGATATCTCTATGTCGGTTCCCTGTAGTACTGTAATTGTGTCTGGATCCTGTATAGGTTAACTCTATTTCCTTCCATACTGTAGCATAGCACACTTCTCCGATGCAAGGCTGGAGAGAGCACTTTATTAAGCTCCCATCTAGAATTGTTAGTGGGCTGTCACCAAGCCTGTGTACATGTGTTCCCAGTTGCATCTTGACTGTGATCTTTAAGCAAAGATAATCAGGGCCTAATACCTGAAACTCCTAGCATGTCTCTTACCAGATAGAAGTTATTAGACACTGGCCACTGTCCCTGTTCAATTTCTGTTGCTGTGATAAAAAGCTCTGACAAAAAGCAAGGTACAGAAGAAGGGTTTATTTTAGCTCGCAATTATAGGTTATAGTACATCACCGTGTGGCAATCTCAGCAGGAAGCGTATGAAACAGCTGGTCACATCACAGCCACAGTAAATAGAAATGAGAGATAAATGCATGTGTCCTTTCTGGCTTGAGCTCAGCTCCATTTCTTCGCTCAGACAACTCACCAGCCTCTGCCTAGCAGTGGGTCTCAACCTCCTTGATGCTGTGACACTTTAATATGTTAGTTCATCATGTGTGGTGAGCCCCAACCACAAAAATATTTTCATTGCTACTTCATAACTGTAACGTTGCTACTGTTATGAGTCACCATGTAAATATTTTTTGGAGATAGAGGTTTGCCAATCAGGTCCCGACCCACAGGTTGAGAATTGCTGGCCTGTAGGCACGGTGCCACCACAGTAGGCTGTGTCTTCCCACATGAGTGAACTGACTAAAGCCAATTCCCCACAGAACTGCCCATGGGCCAATCCATGTATAAAAACTCTCAATATGACTTCTCCAGGGGATTCTGGGTTGTGTCGAGTTGACAGTTAAAACTAACCGCAAAATTATCCAGGAAGCACAACTACAAACGAGAACTTGTTTCACAGACTAATTTTCTTTGGCGTCTTTTGAATCTTGTTTATGAGTGTATTCTCACAAGCATATGCGCATCCATGTCAAGGACAATTTGTAGGTGTTCTCTCTTTCCTTCCATCACGTGGGCTCCGGAATCAGGTCTGGATAATCAGACTTGGCTGCAAATGCTTTTACCCACTGAGTTACCTCATTGGCCGCAAACTAGTTTTCTACCCGTGGCGCTTATGTTGGCTACGGCTTTTGTAAAGTTCTGTACCTGACGTCGTGTGTTGTACAGCATAACTTCTAGATAAGGAAGCTGAGGTGTATTTTTGAGATGATAAACCATCGCTCACTCACTGTATTGTAGTTCAAGAAGGGATGCCATATAACTCTGACTTGAGTTTACACATCTTACTTGCAGAAGAAAGTTGGCTATACCTGCTCATTGGTACTCCATGCTCAGCATCTGTTATTTCCTCCCCCCACCCCCATCCATGGTATCTTATCAGACCAATGAGCACAGATCTCAACCTGACGAAGAGAAACAGTGGAGATTAAATCACGAGGCAGTCAATCTGAACTGTCTTCAGAAAATATCATTTAAAGACAGGCCTTGTGGGGGACAGGGAAGTTTTCAGAACCAAAGTAAAGCCACGCTTGCTGTTACAGTGGTTGCTGACCTCAGCACTTGCAAAGCTCAAACAGTTGAAATAGTAGTAGCTTGAAGACACCCTGAGCTTCCTAGCGAGATACTTGGAATTGAGTGTCTTTTAACATTGGTTCCTGGTCCTATTCTACTGAGGATAATTATCTTAGGAGAAGGGATATTTCACCTCAAGATTGAGGTACATGAACAGAGAGTGGAAAGTTGCAATTATCTTGGAATGATGCTATGTGTGTGTGTGTGTGTGTGTGTGTGTGTGTGTGTGTGTGTGCAGATGTTCACAGTTATGTGATTTACATGTGGACAGCAGAGGAGAACGTTAGCTATCCTTTAACCCTTCTGTTTCATTCTCCCGAGACAGAGGCTCTTACTGAGCCATTCCAGTGTTCAGCTAAGTTGGGCGGCTAGAAAATAAAAGTCTGAATGACATTAATTAAGTCTAAATGTGGTAACTCAGCTTTGACATGAAGCTAGAGAGCCAAAGCCACATCCTCAGGTTTACATGGCAAGCACTTTTACCTGCCAACTTCTTGGCCCTGATTGAAGACATTTTAAATGGACACTAGTGGATCTTCCACAGACTATCACTAGGAGACAACAGACCTCAAGACTAATGTGCACATTTACAACAATGAAATACTACTCAGCTGTTAAAAAACAATGATTTCATAAAATTCTTAGGCAAATGGATGGAACTAGAAAATATCCTCCTGAGTGAGGTAACCCAGTCACAAAGGAACACACATGGTGTGCACTCACTGATAAGTGGATGTTAGCCCAAAAGCTCAGAATACCCAAGATACAATTTACAGACTACATAAAGTTCAAGAAGAAGAAGGACAAAAGTGTGGAGGCTTCAGTATTCTTAGAAGGGAGAACAAAATACTCACAGGAGGAAATAGGGAGAAAAAAATGTGGAGCAGAGACTAAAGGAAAGGCCATTCAGAGACTTCTGCCCATGGGGATCCATCCCACATGCAGCCACCAAACCCAGTCACTATTGGGGATGCCAAGAGGTGTGTCTCATATAGCTGTCTCCTAAGAGGCTCTGCCAGAGCCTGATGCATACAGAGGTAGATGTTCACAGCCAACCATTGAACTGAGAATAGGGTCCCCAATGGAGGAGTTAGAGAAAGGACTGAGGTTTGAGGGGGTTTGCAACCCCATAGGAAGAACAACACTCATCAACATGACTGTCCAAAGCTCCCAGGGACTAAACCACCCAGAGCTCCCAGGGTCTAAACCACCAACCAAAGAGTACACATGGAGCAACCCATGGCACCAGAAATAATGAAATAAAGATGTGAATTCTCAGCATGGAATCAGGGTCCTAGAGTAGGAAAGTTGACTCTCATAACTCCATATTTTCTTCTTGAAAAAGCTCCTTGGTGTCTGTGAATAGTTCCTGCTAGTCGTGATTTTACCCAGAGATGTACCAGAAACAAAGACATACACAAAAGCCATTAGTAAATAATATTAAACAATAGTAAATTTTCCTCAAGGAAAAAATGGATTGGATTTGTTCTTATTCCAAGAATAACTAAGAGGTGAAAGACACACTCTCAACTCTTTAAACAGAAAAAGACAGAGCTCATGAATCAAATCTACAGACCAAGAACAGATCGTGTTACTAAAAACCAGAGCCAATAGCTCTGTTCAGTTTTAACCTACTGTGCACTCAACCCAGGAAGAGGCTCTTGTCGCAGAATAAATGGCATGATTATTGACTTCCCAACCAAGAAATTATTTAATGCCTCTGTACAAATTCAACTTTCTAGCTCAACTGCATTGCAACAATTTACAGTTGAAGTCACACAACCATTATGGAAGATCCGTAAATGACAATGGAGGCTAGAATTCACACTAAGAAACTCAAGTTGTGATAAAACAGCTGTGTACAAAAAAATTGGGGTGTGTTGAGTGGCTATATTCTGCAAAACACCAACTGGAAAGCCATGCAACTTCACGCCTTATTATGGCATTACTCTGAGTAGGTGCTAGGTGAGCGGAAACAGTCAGGAAAGTGGTTGTGGGGATTGTGAGTGTTCTTCCTGGATTCCCCTAAACTAGAGTGGTATAAGATGCGTCTCATTTGTCAGGTAAAACCATCTGATAATGGTCCTCTGATTGGGAGGTAAGAAGTTATACTCTTAATTTCCACATATTTAATATGGCAGAAGACCTGTTAGACATAAGTGGGAAATAATTCCCCCTGGTTCTCCCATCTCGTATACAATAGAGGATCACACTGATGGTTACACTTGAAATTGGCAACTTTTCAAATCCCACTTGAATCTTTTCCCAGTGACAGTTCTGGAATCTTGAGAGACAGTCCAGGAGCAGCACAGCAGCGACCTTTGCTTGTTTTCACACGGATTAAAACACAGCACCATGAAGGAAGAAAAGCTCTCGTCTGCTGCAAAACCCACTTCTCTGTAGGTTCAGGGACAAATGTTTATCTGTTGTCCTCACTGTCATGCTTGTTAGTAAAGTAGTTGAAGATTCTCCTCCAATAACAATGCTTCCATTTGCATTGACAAATCCAGTGGATCCATCCTCAAAACATCCTGTCGTCTAAGGCACAGGAAGGAAACGTTGTGGAAGACGGGGTAGGAGCCTGAGGATAAAGTAGTTTGGTGTTAAATTGTGTATCCTGGTAACATTAAAAGCTCTACCGAGAAAGTCTCATCAACATGACTTTCCAAATTTGACCTGAATAAGAATGACACCATCAAACTGGACAGGAAAACGCAACAAAGCCTTAATCTTACACATAGAATTACAGGCAACTGATTCAAGCTGGGAGTGAGAGAGTGTGTCCCCTGAGGGAAAAGCTCGCCAACTGTTTGTCCAGTGATGATGGTTATCTCTGAAAGCACACATATAAGTAACTTTATACGGACTCAACAAGTTACATTTAGAAGTGTAAATATTATATTATATTATATATTATATGTTATATATTATATGTCATATGTCATATATCATATATCATTGCATGTCATATATCATATATCATGTATATGCATGAATTAGCATCTAATATAAAAATGGCCATGAATTTGAAGGAGAGTAAAGAACGGTATATGATAGGATTTGAAGTGACGATGGGAGATGGGTAAATGCTGTAATTAAATTGCAATCTGGAAAATTGATGCAAAAATCAAGAATAACAAAAATTTCCTAAATTATAAGTGCATAAATTAATTAATTTTCTAAAATTAAATGTGTTTCTCTAACTAGGAAGTGGAACAAGTAACATTTTAAAAGACTGCACAAACATCTTCTCTGCTCCTCCCTAGGGATTTTCCTTCTGCAAGAGGATCAACAGCCCAATTAATAACAACACGAACAGGTATTTTCTGATTTTGAATTTCAGAGAAATTGAATGAAATTGCAATATTCCCTCACCCACTTTGACTTATAGAACAGCAGCCATTTTGCTACCCCTGGAATACAGTATTCCATTCCCTCATAGGATTATGTCACAATTTATATTGCTCTTACCAGAATGATCAGTAGTTTGAGTTGATTTTGGCTTCAGACTCTCATGAATTTTCCAGTTATAAACACGTGTGTGCAAACTCTTAATTCTCACACAAGATAAACTATATAACTTCAGCAGTTTGCTAAATACCGCATTTATGATTTAAAAACATTTTAAGAAGAAAGAAGAAGGTTGCTATGAAGAGAGTCTGATATCTGTTCCTCTTAAGAGGAATCAGATCTCACTGTAATCTCAGATCATCTCACCCAAAACAAGTGTTAACCTCCCATGCTAGCTTTAACACACGCTCAAAACTCATCTGGAGCCAGAGCCACATTTCCTCTGGTTGACTGTGAATTGGAACAATGACTTGCGTCTGATGAATGGCATATACAAAGAGAAAGACAGTACGAGTGGAGCAGCCTAGCAGGGCTCTTTCCAACTACCTTACCACCCTGTGCAACTCTAGCAGTACAGAAAGCATCATCCACCCTCTGACACGAAGCACCAACCACACAACCACCATTCTATCTAAGCATTAGCCTCCGCTGAAACGTGCGAGTCACAGACAAGTCCGACCGAAGAGTCGCTTTACAAGTTGTTTCGTTAAAGGTGACCTGTCCGTGAGGGTGAGTGAATGACAAGAAAGCGTCACGATAACTTAGTAGTGCGCAGGATCAGACCTGAGGGCCAAGTGAGCAAAGTCTAAACAAAGCCTGCTCTTTGGTTACCGGCCTTGTGGGAATAGTAGTATCTTAGTTTGTTATGAGTACACAGAGCTATCGTCACTGGAAGGAGCAGTGTGAAATATGCAATGACTTGGAAATTCTTTAACGAATCCTAGCTCAACGATAAATAAATAAATAAATAAATAAATAAATAAATAAATAAATAAATAAAATAATAAACAAACAAGTAAATAAGATTAAATGACTATAAATTAGCTCTGAAAATAAAGTTCGTGTGTTCTAATGTTTTCTTCTTTGAAGAGTCTTTGGCAATGTGGATTATTTCTCCTCTGGTGTGTGTCTGCGCCCCTGCATTGCCAGGTATTCGCTCTAGACTGTAGCAGAGCATGCGCATTTGAATGCTAGGGACAGGTGAAGAGTTCCTGCCAAGCAGTCTATGTTCTGCCTGCTTGGACTCCTACAGTGAGGAATGCGCCAAAGCCAAGTAGCTACTCTCACGTCTCTTCATGCCACAAGAGTTTCAAGTCAGTTTTGCCACCTTCTTTGTAAATTTCCTCACTAGTCTGCCTAGAAAGTTCCAGGACCCACCCCCTTGCTCTTATATCCAGTAGAAGAAGTGATTTCAGCAGCAGAAATTCCTGGAATCAAGGTCTGAACGTGGCGTAAGTGCCAAACTATCCAGACCCCATTATCACTTATGTGGATTAAGCTGAAACTTCTTGCTATAATGTGTAGTAAGAACAGGAATGCTGAATTAATTCATTAGTTAACACACTTCTACATTATCAAGTATTTACATTATTCCAAGATATTTTGAGTTGAAACTGGCATTACAGTAGGTAAGCCAATATTTGTAATGTTAAAGAAAATGGCGTGCTTGTCAGAACTAAACCACGGCAGATCAACGTATTAATTAGCTTTTTGCTTACAGAGGTCATCTTCGAGTTAAAGAAATAAAACCTGAACAATGTTATAGTGGAACAACAAAGAGAATAGATCTCTAAATGCATGAGCTGGTTGTGACCAAAGAGATCTAACTCTTATTTCCAAAAAGAGACTTAAAACCTCAACCTCAGAATTGGTGCTTCTGAGGATGAAGTTACCTCTGAGCAGACTTCTCAGGAAAAAAATTTTTATTAGGCGATTATTTGTTAGATGTGAGGATTAGGAGATAAGTTTGAAAGTACTCTGACAGAGTGTCCCTTGTGGGCACCCATATATTATGATTGAGATACAATTACTCTACTGGTGTTTAGTGAGCTGTAAGATCCAGGGTCAAACATTGTTCTGCACGCTGCTTATATATCCTGTTTGTCCTATAATCATCTGCTTGGGAAGTGTAAACCTTGGAAAATGTACAACTGTTAAGTGGCTGAGCCAGGCTTTGGAACCAAATACTGATACTCAAGTCCCATCCCCTAATTCTCCACGTATCCTGAAGGGATCCTTATTTCTCCCTCTGAGTCACATAGCAGAGGCAATCTTTATCTGCAGTGAACGCTGTCCATCAAAGGGCCTCCATTTTCAAATATCTCTTTGCCTCAATAGCCCATTGAGAAAGATAATTTTTCCCATAATAGTCATGGGCTTTGTATCACAACGTTGAGAGACTGTTAAGAGAATAAAGAAATAGAGAATAGCCAAGTGCTCTGTAAATCATAAAGTACCAACTCCTATTAAGACATAATGTTATGCTAGCAAGGGAGCAACCTCGAGATGTCTACAGGGAAGCCTAATGTGAGTAAGGCGCTTCCTAGTAATAAATAGAGCATCAAGGAAGGGGTAACAATCTTTGAACTAAGGCAGAGTAGAGCGAATGGAAACCTTGTGCACTGGGGTTCTTCTTATGTGTGAAAAGGAGTTTACTCTTATGGAAAAAAAATCTATCAACTGATCTGCTAGGAAAAAAAAAATCCTGTTTCTTTTACAATGGCAAAAGGAAGCCATATAAATTTAGAGGTTCATTTTTATATTCCACTGCATGTGCTATTAAAAATTATAACTCCTTCATGAGCTATAGACCTCCAAAAATCTTACATTAGTACCGAGTAATTAAAATATACAACTAAACCTAAATTATCTGAGCTGAGATGAATTAGAGTCAATGCCTTTTGATTAAGTATCGGCGTTGCTCAAGAACTCGCTAATGAACACATGAACCGTAGAGTGCCAATAACCACTGATTACAGTGGCGATCTCGCAATTTAACACTCAAAGACTGGAATCTGAATATCCATGGGGCTAATAACTTTTGTAATTGTTTCACAAGAGTTTCTTGCAGAGATGTTGTAGAGACAGAAGGAGATGAGCCAGTGTTTTCGTGCCCCCAGTGCACACTCTGAAGCCATGAGGAAGGGAAGAGGGTAGAAGCCCGTTCTAATTGATACGCATTTGAGGACGATAAAGAACCTGCCTAAAGCTACCTTTGAATCTTTCTCTCTGAATAGCTACTTAAAAATATATTAAAATTCATAAGAGTTGCTGCTTATCAATCAGCCAAACAAATGTTTTCTTCATTTAGAGATTTCTTTCCCTAGTAGCAAGTGCTCATTCATTGGCTTCAACATGTTGCTTCTCCTGCTTTCACCTGCAATACCCATATCCAGGAAATCACAGATGCCTATACATTATCTTCCTGAACTAGCTGGAGAGTATAACCCTTTAAACCTTCAACTAGGGCTACTAACTCCGTAAGTATCGTCAGTCATTTATCATTAGCCTTAGTCTTCCCACCATCCCCGATCTGCATTCACGTGATTGAGCTGCACTCTGGTCTAGAGCAGTTGATGACAATTAGTCTCTGAAAGGGAATGAGCTCTTTGACCAAAGGTGATCTTTCCTCTCTAGCACCATGCCTTTGAACACTCTAAAGCCACTGACTTTCTCAGTACCCCTGAGCCCTCAACTATACTGTGATGCTGTTAATTTTGTATTATGCTCCTCTCGTACATTCTAGTTTGGAACACTCTTATTCCATTCACCCAATATTTCAGGACCCAGACATGAAGCTTAAATGCAGCTGGTCAGCCTTGCAGTATGCATAGTCAGTCAGTCCTTCAGAGTCTACTATCAGCCAATGCTGATTCCTATCCAAGATACTCGCATCTACATTTCTGTATGTGTAGCAGGAAGTCACTTCTCTCTTCCATAACGTTCACTGTAATTTGCATCTCATGGTATTTGATGAATCTTTATTATATTCTATTTTGTACATTTTTCACATGTGGTTATAAAATATTGAGCCAAGGAATTGTAGCCCATGATTCAGCATTGGGAAGATAGAGTGGCCAAGTAGAATCTTACAAATGGAAGATTCTCTGTAACTACGCATTGAATTAAAATGGCTTTCAGTGTGCAACAAAGGAAAATAGGATTGTATTCTCTTGTCACATTTCTTCTGCTATCATAATGACTCCTGTTTACATATAAAACAGAAGCGCTTAATCACCCTAGCAATCGTTAACTTGATAATGAAGTCAATAAAATTAATTTTTAAGTAGAATTAAAGGAGACGGAATGGATTGCAAATGAAAACATCACGAACGTATTGCCAGGAAACCGTATTCTTGACACCAAAATGTGACTTTATGGGATCCGGTTGTTTATACCTTTCTAGGGCAGTTCCTTATTTCATGTTCCAGATAGCATTTCCCTAAATAAAGCTGCATGAAGCAAATGCCATTATGATTTCTAGCATTCATTTCCAGCGAGGTTCCTGTTAGGCTGGAGCCATAACTATGATGAAGGGGATATAGGAAAGCCCGCTGCAGCGATAACCGTGTCTTCATCCATCAAGCTAGGGAATTACAGTAGCATCTACACAGAACAGGAAACTTTCTGGATGGTAGCACGATCTAGGTGGGCTTTAAAACAGGCTGAGAAATCGTCAGAGATGGCCGACTCCAAGGTCTGCACAGTGAGACAAAAGAGAGGTCGATTTCCAGGCGTGTAAGCCAGGTATCTATGTTTTTTTCCTCTCATAAACAGATCTAGTTGACATTCTGCGTGTTTGCAGCTGACATGGGAAGCATGAGAAGGTGAATTCTGGGATAATAGCTGAAACTCTCGAAACTTCTGCCAGGAATTTGACCATCCTTTCTCTCTATCACAAACCTCAGTCAGTGGTCAAATCATAAAAGGGAAACGTTCTGAACAGCTAGCTAACCTGTCAGTCCTTGGTTATCTCTCCCCCTGATTACTACTTTAATCCATGCGGCCACCATTTATCCTAGACTATATTCACTCCCCGCCTTCACTATTAACCTTCTTCAACCCTGGAACGGCATTGCAGTTTTCTTTAAAGTGCCCACAGACTCATCCATGCCTTAAGTTAAAGACCTTTCACATTTTGGTTTTCCTGTAGAAGAAAAAAATCAAACCGTGGAGAGAACCTAAGTAAAGACTACGGAAAGCCATACCTTTTGTCACCTCTTTTCTTCTTTCACTGTTTCTGCGTCTCAAGACCTTTTAAGCCTGTGACACCCGCTTGTGCTTCTCAGATACACTCTACTCCCTCCTCTTGTTTCTGCCTCCTAACTAGATTTTCTGTGGTAGCTACACTCGGGATGACAGTAAGAAGACAGCAACTTGAGGATGAATTACAGCACGACATGCCTCTGACTGCATCCTATTTTTCCCCTTTATGTTCCTGTAAACCAAGGTTCTCACCAAAGTCTAAAGGGCTACAAGCCTGGGCTCCCATTCCAGCTTGAACTCTGCCATCACTCTTCCCAAAGCACTTGCCGTCTTGTCGTCTGGGATGCTGCTTGTTTTGTTTTCAGTATGATTGGTAGGTTCTCCCAGGGCCTTAGCTGTGGCTGTTCCCTTTGCCCGGTAGACTTTTCCTCCAACACTGTCTTGGTGCTTTGTTCTCCTGTCTTTGCTCTCTCTATTTTGAAGACCTGCTTTTTGGTTCTGTATTCCTGTCATCAAATGTGTATTTTGCTTATCATAGACCTCCATAGTTCAGAGTGCATGGCTGATTCAGCCCAGGGCTTTGTTTTGTTTTCATGGGTGTACATGCAGAAAGGATAAATTTTGAGTCTATACTGTGTGATCAATAATTTTTCCAAAGGGACAGGTCTCTTTTGTTTTCACTGCTTTTTTCAATGTTTCTTATGCTGGCACTTATATTAATCCCCATATAGTTTTCATATTCACGTGCCTTCTAAGCAAACTCACTGTGAAAGCCCACACTCAGCCTTGGAGAGATCTTGGCCCCAGACAGAGTTGAGTATTCAACTGGATCTCCATTCTTTCCATACATCTGTGTGTGTGTGTGTGTGTGTGTGTGTGTGTGTGTCTGTGTTGTTTTCACCTTGATGCTTCCCTTGAAGCATCTGCCTAAAACAATGGCTAACTAACCAATTCTGTGACTATTACCTTTTCTATTCTTTTGGCAAATCAAGTAAAATGATGAAGGAGAGTGGAAAAAGACTATTTCATATACTTATGGTCAGCTCCACCCTATGTTCCATAACTTAAAGCCTTCCAAGGTATGATCCTCAGGTGGAAAGATTAGAGAGATGATGCCTTTTGAGAATTTCTTCATCAGGTAAACACTACCCTTAATGACATTGTTATGTTTCAACTCCTCCAGAGAGAATTACTCTTAGGAACCCTTATGACTCATGATAGAAATAAAATGGCTTTGGCTCTGGAGTACAATGAAAAACAGTTGCTAAAATCGCAGAGGTCACACCAACAATTAATCTGTTTAGAATCAGCTGCCTTACTTCAAACAAACCTAGGAGACTGGCGGAGGAATTTCCTTTAGCAGGCTTTAAGGACGACATTTTGAGAAAGCCTCCTGGACCGTCGAATGCCAATTTTCGCTCTAGGTTCTAATTTCCATGTGAGTAGAAAGTTGCCAGACAGTAAAGTCATATAGGCCGAGAAGTACCCCCAAGAACTTTTGAAAGAATGGAGGCCATCTCTGTGCTTGGTATCTTTAGGGATTCTATCGCTGAAATAAAACATCATGGCGAAAGACTACTTGGGGCAGAAAGGGTCTGTTTCATTTTACATTTCACCTTACTAGTCCACTGAGTTAACTCAGGGCAGGATACCAAACAGGGCAGGAATACAAAGGCAAGACCTGATGCAGAGGCCAGGGAAGAGGGCGGCCTTCTGGCTTGGTCAGATTGTTTTCTTACATATACCCCGGACTATCTACACAGCGTTGTCACTGCCCACCGTGAACTGGGCCCTTCCACATCAATTTAAAGTCAAAGGAAATGGATCACAGGTTTACCTACAGGCCAACCCGGTGGGGGCATTTTCTCAGGTGAGGTTCCCTCTTCAAGTCTACATAAAACCAGCCGGCATGCTTGGAGTCAGGACATCTCAGATCCTCCTTAGCATCTAGAATTATATACCACTGCCTTTATTTTCCACATTTCCCCAAAAATAGTACTCTGTGGAACCGGGAAGTTAGACTAATGGTTTTTTGTTTTTGTTTTTGTTTTTGTTGTTGTTGTTTTTTGCTGACTTTGATATTAGGACTTAAGCAATAAGAAACAAGCAAATGTTGAACATTCTGAAGTAGTCTATCTTCTCTGTTGATGCCCCGCTTTAGCTTGATGGGATGGCAAGTCAAGAACAATGACCTAACCGAGGAAAGACCTTCCCACCAGAAAATGCCAACATCCGGGCTCAGTTTCTTCCCATTTCTGAGACTGAGTATGACATCCCAAATTGTTAGACTAATTTTGTAAGAATTGTGAAACTCTGGAAACCAAATAAGGCTGAGGAGGGTGGATAGAAGTTATGGACTTTGGAGAGTTCTGGAGCAGCAATAACAGTGACAACAACAACAACAAAATATAATTCACACAAAGAGGTTGCTATTTTTACCCATATAAAGGATGGTTCCAGAAAAACATAGTTAATTAAGAAAGTCTTAGCAAGGAGTTTTCCTTTAGGGAAGTAGTTGATGAAAATCCTTGTGCATGTTTCTTGCTGCTTCAGTCCAAATACACACAGGAAAACAATCTTTCAAAATATTTAGATTTGGATTTGGTAGGAAGGACCAGTCGATGGAAGGTTTTCAAGTAAAGAAATAAAATGTTTTCTAAGGAAACATTGCTGTAGAAGTCGTCTGCTGCTGCTCTTCATCCTGAGAAAACAAATGCTAATTTTGTGTTTAAACTGCCAGTTCACAGGGAAGTGATCTGAATCCCCTGTACCTCTGAGAGATTTTTATCTTTTACATATTCCGAGCCAACTTAAAATACTGTGCAATTACCAAACCCTCATATTTAAAATATGTGCTTATCATTCGACTCAGGGTAACATCAGCACACTGGGAACTGCATTCTAATTAATAAATCAGAGACTTAACCGCTGAGACATCACTCACACATATGAGATGGTGACAGTGACGCCTGTTAAAAATACTAGCATGTTGTCACTCTTCTAGGAAATGTGGAAATAGGCCTTTTCGGGTTTATTGGACTACATTATTTATCAATGTTTGCCTTTAATATATGGATTTACTCAACATTGAATGAATATCATATTTCTCCTACAACAGACAGCATTAATTTGTAACTCAGACAAACTGTCAATAGGATAACGAGCCCACGAGGGGGCATGCAATCAGTGATTTGTACCTAGTGGTTCCTTGCCTTGGGTTGTTTTGGGGAAAATGTTGCCTTTTCACTTTCATTCTTGCTCATAAGCATGAAACAAGCAGAGACTATGGGGAAAAAACGACCTTTACTCTGGCTTGATAGGATTTCCATAAGCAAGCTGCAACTTCTACCAATATAAGAAGCTGCCATACTCCAACACACAGGCAACAGCAACGGGAAAAGGCATAAAATAAAATAAAATAAAAGTGAAAGAATGAAAAGATTAGTTTACAAAGAAAGAAATTCTTTGAGAAAATGGGAAGGATACAAAGTCCCTGGGTTCTGGTGTGAGGAGAGAACAGAAGCTCTCCATGGATCCTACTTCCTTCCACCGTTCTCCCTTCCCTAGGTTCCAGTTGAGTAGAGAATGGAAGCTCTCCATGGATCCTACTTCCTTCTGCCATTCTCTACTGCACTTCTTCCCACATAGCTAGGTCCTGATATATGTTTCTATGACCATAAAACATGTCCATAATTGTTTTACCTGCCTCGAGTTTTCCTCAGACAGCTCATGCTATGGTTGCAGCAGCTGAACTCGGACACCTGGGCACACCAACCAGATTTAGAAGTTTCATCTTGGTGATTGATGTTCACGCAGCCTTCCTTGCATGAAACTGTATGCCTGGACACAAGATGGCTCCTACACTCAATCCCCGTATATGCCAGGCCTAATTCTGTCACCCTGATAATCTCCTCATATCTCTCAGATGGGCTTCTAATGAGATTTATCTTTTCATCTGGAGCTTAAAGAAATCCAGGCCTAAGGACAAAGAAAAGAGTCATAGAGATTACAGTCGTTATTTGAAGCAGCCGTGGTTTAGAATACATTTTGAAGTTAAATTAAAACACCGTAGCTGTCCTACATTCTTCCACTTGGTACTCCTGATCTGCGCATGGGCAATGCAGCAGAGGCTGCTGAGTTTTAGTTAAGCAGCCTGATGCCCCATGTAACCCATGGCCAGGAGCTACATTGAGCAAACAAGAGGAGATGCTAAGTAACTAAGGAACACATCACTTCCAAACTTGGGCATCCGAAGCAGTGACATCAAGAACTATGTAATACTAAGTGTCACCTGCACAACATTTGAACGCAATCAGTAACAGCAGAATCCCCTTTTCCAGTGATTACCCCCAGAGGGCAATAAATAAACAAACAAACAAACAAACAAACAACAAACAAACTGAGGAGAAATTCTGGTTAAATGGATTTAGGGCTGAAGGAAGAGAGTGATTAATTAAAAACAATTTCCTTGCAATTTCCTAGACATAGACAAATTTACTTAATCAATCTGCCTCTGCCTTGACATAAATGTGTTGTTTTTCTCCTAGTGAATTACTTTCACCTTGAATTTGATCATGAAAGAGATTGGCAAAACCATAGCCAAAAGAGGCAAAACTAGGTGAACAAAGAAACAACAACTTCCTTTTTTCCAGGTTATAGAGACCAACAGGATTGAAGTAAGGCAATGAACATCTGTTCTGAAAGGGGAAAAAAGGATGCCGAGCTTCTGGATGGAATTCTTCAAAAAGCTTGCAAATAAGTCATATTAAAGCTGAAGACCAGACCAGAATCCAGCAAAACTTCAGCCCTGTTCAACATACAAACATTTCCATTTTCATTTCTTAGGAACAGCCTGTAATTAATCCATCCAGCAAAAGATTGCTTCATAATGAATAAAAACCAAAAACAATTGAAAAGTGTTCCTACCAACAACTAATACATAAAAGTTTCATGGGATAAGGAAAAGACAAGTCTGGGTATAGACTACCAGGACTTCCAGGGTCAGTTCCAGAACACATTTTGTGGCAAAAATGATCGACATCTATCCCATGTCAGATTTAAGTCCCTATCGCCCAAAATAGGGAACCGATGACAGACCAAAGAAATGATTCTACCCAAGCCTACTTAGTGAACCACTGAGTTGATTGGCAAGAATATGAGTGAGGAAACAGTACTTACAGAAGCATCTGTAGCTCAAAGGCAGTGCAGTCACTGAAAATCCCACCCCAGCATGGGCGGATGACTCATGAGGCCTGTGGATGATTTCAGGCAGCTCAGCTAGTTGGACAGTCTCCATGAATAACAGAGACAGTAGAAGAATGACAGGCATGGGAGAGGCAGGATTTATGGCCCAGTTCACAGCATGGGATAGAATTGTATTCACAGGAGGATGAAGAAAGAGGTTGACTCAACGTGGACCTTGGGACTGATACAGAGATTTAGTGGGTTGACGGAGTCCCATGGTGAGGCGTGACTTTTATGTAATAGGAAAGTTTTTAGCAGATCAGAATGACTTAAACCAGCATGTCCATCAAGTTTACATGTTATCAAAGCAAGCAAGAGGGAAGGCTAGAATCGCCAAGCAGATAAAGGGGAAAACAGACATGGTTTTGGTTGAGCTGGGGTCCCTCAGGAAAAAACAAAAAAAAAAACCAAAGTCAAATGCCATGCTAGTGAACTTCTAAATGGTTTGGAATGTTGACCACAGTTTATGAAAGACTTAAATGATAAAAGAACACAAATGTAAAAGGTCACATCTGTCCTTAGGATGGAAAGCACGTTGTTGAGTATGCTGTGTATGTAGGAGGTGGGAAATGGTCATGCAACCTTAGACTCTGTCAAAAGTTGGGTGACGCTGATCGAATCTCAAGGGCAACAGTAGTAGCTTAGACTCTATCAAAACCAGGAAGCTTGATCAAGCAGCAATCTGGGCAAGCAAAAGCATGTCCCTTTACCTCCTTCAACCTGAGTCCAGATAAACATCACGAACAAGTCCCACTGAAATTGCATACCCATCCATTATTGATGATGTCAACCTGTTGGTCCTCAAAGGAAACTTCCTGTAAATGGCGGGAGTCATATGCAGAGACCTGTAACTGGTCAGAGCCCAGAAACGAAGAGACTAGATGGAGAAAAATAAGCACCCATAACACTCCTTCGAAGGACAGGGAATATTAAAGAAAACGTGGAAAGAATGTAAAAGCCAGCAAAGGCAGTCTCATAAAACCCAGGTAACCTCATGCCTCCTCCCCAAGGTTATGAAATCTTAACAGCTGCTGGGGAGAGGCTCTTCAACAAGTCAAGGTACCTGCAGGTCATGCAGAGCGCTCTAGGCGATGCAGTCTCTATGGATTGTGACTCTTGCTATGGTAGACTATGGTAGATCTGATTTTGAATTGTTCATGTTCCCATAAGTGACCCGTCACTTATAGTACCAAAAGAACCCTAATAAACTAACTGTCTCACTGAACTTGATTGGAAACATTTATTAAGTCTGCCATCATTGCCCTAAATAAACTAAATAGATATTTGTTCATGTTTTCCCAGGAAAAGTCATACAACACAAAATGTAACCCATGATTTTTATTAGTCTAATTTAATTCGAGAGGGAAAATAAATACATTTTATTTTAGTTAAATAAGTAGAGGTAGGGTTGGGGATTTAGCTCAGTGGTAGAGCGCTTGCCTAGCAAGCACAAGGCCCTGGGTTTGGTCCTCAGTTCAAAACAACAACAACAACAACAATAACAACAACAACAACAAAATAACCAAAAAAAATAAGTAGAGGTAAAATTGGTTATTATCAATTTTTGGGCGAAGAGTCACTTTCTTTAAGCAGTTAATGTGTTACTGTGTAATCATAGTTAAGAAGGCCTGCCACCCAGAAGGAAAAGGTAGTTGGGTAGCTCCTGTTGTTGGAAATAATGATCCGGACTGTTGTCATAAAGTATTCATCAAGCACCAGCATTGCTAAGAAATTTGTGTACATTGTTCATTCTCATTAGTGCACCTACGGTGTTATTATTTCTGATAATATCTATTGGTCATCTGTCTTAAATATCTACTGGCTTGTACATGTGGCAACTTACCTTACCCCTGTATTTGTATTGGACCCTTGCCAGATGCCAAACACTGCTTGGGCTACTGCTCAAATAAAAATAGAATGGAGCGTTAATACCTGCTAATGACAATGTTACAAAGTACAAAAGTATCACAGAGCCTGAGAGTAGTGAAGCCAGGTTAGCAGTCAGGAAGGGTCTTCTGGAAGCTGAAGTGGACCAAGTCGCAGATCAGACCGAAATAATTAGGAAGAACCAACCATGCAAAGGAGGTTGGACCTTCTGAGAAAGACAAAGGGCAGATAAATAACCATAAAGTTAAAGCTTCCTCTTGAGTAAATGACAGAGGAAGGTCTCCACATAATGCAAATTGGATATTTTTTAAAACATTCTTGCTACTTTCGATGAAATCTCTAAGAGGCTACAATGGCACACAAGCTAAGCGCTGAAGTAATTAGTAATAATGTTTCTTCCTCTCCTACAATTTGTCAAATCACGTAAGCTCTATCTCGGAGATTATCTGAACTCCCTTCTCAGCTCTGCTTACTATTACTACTTTAAACATGGTAGCTCAGAAGTAATAATCCAGATGCCCTATGCTTTATACATTATGCAAATTATATTTAATTCATACCATGAAATAATAGTCAGCAAAAATAGCAAATTATTAATTCGCACAACTTCAACAACTCTTTCATGAATTATGCAGAATGAGGAAGGCAATCTGAAGTAAGACAGGACCAAAGCCTTACTATGCCCTAAGCACATTTAAATGTGATCGAAGCATATAAATGCCTGGATTTGTGATTCATATTTACTTTACATTCTCCTATCCTACGCGAAATGTGTTTTATTCAGTAAAATATTTGATGTACTAAATATAAATCAAATAAATTCAATTCATTATCAAGAAATGAAGCAACCTGCAGAATCACAGCAAAAATTAGAAATCTTAGTGGGGAGATGGGAATTATAATTTTAGAATTACATGTAATTATATATATATTTTATGTATATTTTTATATTTTATGTTTATAAATAATGTGTTATATTTATATATAACACATATATAATTATAAAATTTATATATAATTATAAAATGTTATAATATATAACATTTTATATATTTATATACTTTACATATAATTGTTTAATTATATAACTTATATATTTATATGAATTTATGTCATGTAAATATAGATATTTATATAGAATATATAAATATAATTATATAAAATATATTATAAATATAAAACTACACATCATATATAAATGTAAATATAATTATATATCATATAAGTGTATAAATATAAAATGTTTGTTTTATATGTAATACATAATTTTAATATAAGCATAAAATATATGCTTTATATATAATAAATATGTAAATTTTTAATTTAATTTTAGAACTTAAAAACTAATAAAGATGCTAAGTTCATCAGTAGATTTCTTTCAAGGTGACAGGACTGAGAAACTTGATCACAGGTAAATGTAAATTACTCCGTCTCAAGCACAAGCAGAAAGTAAGGAAAAGAGAGAAGACAGAAGTGCGCATCAAATGGCAGCTGTACTGAGTTGCCCACTCTGTCACTTCTGTCAACTCCACAGGATTTGAACTCTGGGAAGTGGTCAGCTACAAGTCTATCCTCCCTCCCTGGGGTGGATGTTGGGGACTTTTACTCTCACACAGCAATGCACCCTCAGTTGATGTGTGGAGCTCTGGGATATCTGCGTTTACCTCTCCTTTTCAAAGTTATGGCCTCAAAATTCCAATTTCCTTGTCCTTGATAATCTTTCATCCCCAATTTTCTAACTCATTGAACAAATGGGGCTCATTTGGATTCCTCTCACTTTCGGGGAAAGTGTGCTATCTATCTTCTCCCAGGCTTTACAACCCCTGTTACCAAACATCTAATCTTCCGAAGAAGATGCTTCGTGTGTTTCCTCTGACTTTTATTTTTTCTTTTTGGACAGGTCAACTCTTGTCCTTATGATTCCAGATTTCCTAGAAACAGATGTCTGCATTGTGCGTATTTGTTTGGAGTTATGCCGTTGGAGCCGTATTTCTGCTGGAGTTTAATGTCATGCTAGAATCAAAGTCACTAGAGGGGACCTGAGGAGTCCTGGGAGACAGTCATTGCTTCCTACCCACCACTAGCCCCGTCATTGTGAGCCAGGGCGGATCCTGCTGACAGCTCTGGTTTCTGGAGGTTTATAGCACCGTAGTCCTCTCTAGAACCTCCCCAACGTTCTGAAGCTAGGGCAGAGTACCACGGCCAAGTCTAGTTGAGGTTTACCTGAGAACGAGTTTCCCCTTCATTTATTTGACAGAGCAAAGCAATGACTAGAATTTCATCCTGCTCTTCTCAGCCTAAGCGGGAGCTCACAACTACAGAAACTGCACACATTCAACTCAGACAAAATGGAGGTCTCCATCTCCTTTATGAACGATGACAAGTATTGACAGAACAGTTGGCTTACAGTAAACACCCAGCATTTCACCACAGCATTAGCAAGGACTGGTTCAAATCCTTCTAGTACC
The DNA here is from genome assembly GCF_011064425.1 of Rattus rattus. Taxonomy (NCBI): domain Eukaryota; kingdom Metazoa; phylum Chordata; class Mammalia; order Rodentia; family Muridae; genus Rattus; species Rattus rattus. The sequence continues at coordinate 52,691,181 of NC_046168.1, read as the reverse complement.
TTCTCCATCCACCCCAAAACTCAAAACGCCAATGACATCTCTCTCTCTCTCTCTCTCTCTCTCTCTCTCTCTCTCTCTCTCTCACACACACACACACACACACACACACACACACACACACACACACACCTGTTTATTGAGAGGAACATAACAGCTAAGGAAGAGCGCCCTCAATAGAAGAGTAAAATTAAATATAAAATCCACGTGGTTAATAACCTTTCTCTCTGCTTTCAGATTTCTGATAATCAGATAATTGCAGATTAAAAGACTCCACTCTGTCTTTCGAAAACATAAATAAAGCATTCAAATGCTTTCTGTTGATCCTCGGAGCAGAAGCCTGAAGAGAAATGACATCTAACGGGGGCTGCCTTTTAGATTGCATTTCCTGGCGCCTTGGCTGACTAAACGTTTTTAGATTTGTCTCCCCTTCTGTGCCTCAGCTGAACTCCATCTGAGCTCGAGCCGCCACCATACCATCGCACAAGCTGCAGGGCAGTTAGTTATTGAGGCAATATTTTAAATAAACTTTCCATGACAATGTCGTTCCGAATGTGGTTGTATGGAGGATACGCTTGAGTTTATTATCTGCTGATGGAAAAAAAAAATCACAAAGCATTTGCTAGACAAGAAGTCGGAGGTAACGTCGTGGTCCTGCTCTGTTCGCCTTCCAACAATTAAACTGAGTTTCTGGGTAAGATTTCAGTTCCCGTGGGAGGAGAGCACGCTCAACCACATTTTCAACAATAAGAGTGATGTTTTTCCTAGTTAAGCCCGTGTGGTTCAAGCACAAAATTTAATTAATGCAATTTCTTCTTTCCCAGGTCATTCCAGCTGAATTTACTTTGAATCTAACGACATAGAAAAGTCTCCGGGGAATTTCTTTTCAATGTTAAATGTACAGGGACAGAGGGCAGGGGAGAAGATGAAGAAATGGCAACCCATGAACGGGCACCGATCTTGATGTAGAATGAGCCATTAGGGAGTAATGTGTCCATTGCAACATTAGCCTTCTATGGTCATGGCTCCGCCGGCCACATCTGAGGCTTTTTTTTTTCTTTTTAAGTATGCAAAATTTCCTTCACTTTATTTTTATTGGATATTTTTTGGATATTTCAAATGTTAATCACTTTCCAGGTTTCCCGTCCATAAGCCCCCTACCCCATCCCTCCTCCCCTTCTTCTATGAGGGTGTTTCCCCTCCCCAACCAGACCCCTTTCCCGCCTCCCCGCCCTGACATTCCCTTATACTAGGGGGCGTCCAGCCTCGGCAGGACCAAGGGATTCTCCTCCCATTGGTGCCCAACAAGGCCATCCTCTGTTACATATGTATCCGGAGCCATGGGTCTGTCCATGTGTAGTGTTTGGGTAGTGGTTTAGTCCCTGGGAGCTCTGGTTGATTGGCCTTGTTGTTCTTATGGGGTTGCAAACCCCTTCAGCTCCTTCAATCCTTTCTCTAACTCCTCCAATGGGGACCCCTTTCACTGAGCCTTTCAACACAGGAAATCTTCCTTCTTTGGTAGACTGAGGAGTGAATGAATGAAGCTGAGTAACTCTCGATATTTTAACAGGAATCACGGGTCCTCTGAGAATCCGTAAGGACAAAAACCGACAAGATTTTTCCCCCGCTGCAATCTAAGCAAAACCGTAGTTGAGGTGACCCATATGGACAAGCTGAGTCACAGGTGAGGTGAGCGCTGCTGCTTGTCTACCTCCACAGCGTTAGACCATGCTGGCACCCTCGTTCTGAACGCCGCCCAGTGCTCTTCCTTATACACCAGGATGTATTTCCTTTCAGTGTCCGCTACTGAGTATCTACAACTGTTTTTTAAAGAAATTCATACTTCAGTAGAACAGTAGAAAAACAAAACAAAACGAAAACCTTCGAAGAGTGAAGTTATCGGTGGATAAAACCCCCAGGTTCACTGCAATCTGAGAATGCAACATGTACTGGAATATTAATTACAACGATGCTGATAATGGCATTTGTTTAATTAAATCCTCACAGAAATCCATGGAGCTAGCAACTGATTTTTTTTTTTTTCGTTTAATTTGGGCCAAGAAGCTCATTTACTTAGAGCAGTGAGAATTTTGGTTTCTTTAAAAAGCTCAGTTACGTGATGTGAATATGTTTTTGTTTTAATCCCAGGTGTGGGAATAGCTTGTCTATAGCTGTTATGATTGTCTTGAACTTTAGGAGGGGAATGATTATTGCCAGGTGCAGGTAGTTGATTTCTGGGGACTCCAGGGAGCCTAAAATGGGAGAGGCCCAAGAGGATCTGTGGAGGCGGGTGCTGCCCTGGCTGGTTGCTGCTGTTACAGTTTCTAGAGTGGTCATGAGCAAAGCGACAAGAAGTTGGAAATATCCCGACAACAAAGAGTGGACTTGCCCCCATGGAATCCAATGCCCCCAATCAACAGGGGTCTATGCCCCCTTCCCCTCTAACCTTCTTTCTCTCCTACCTGGTGTTGGGGGTTGGAAAGGATTAGAGTGGAATAAAGGTTGGAAGGGAGGTATATATAAGAACCCAATAAAATAGATTTTAAAATATGCTAACAACTTAGGCTAGGTGGAAAATCACGGCATGCTTGCGATGGGATTTGAACCTGGCACTAATAGAACAAGAAGCCATGATAGTAGGCTGGTCCTTTGCCAGTTATGTTGAAGGTCAGATCAACGCCAGTCTGTTTAGTCTATTTCCTTTCCTTTGAAGTAAGTGGCGAATTTAGAGAAGATGTTACAGGTGTGTGTGTGTGTGTGTGTGTGTGTGTGTGTGTGTGTAGTGTGTTTATATGCATGTACTTCCTTATATGTAGTTAATAGATTTCAAATCTTCCAAAAGCATGATTATAACGTTTTCAGAAGTGCCCCCCTTCCCCAGTGTGCATATCTGAGGTTAAGATTTGGATTTAGAATTTCTGGCTCAACTATACAACCTTTCAGAATCTTCTGTCAGAAATTCGCTCTTACTGCTATAGCTTCAGAGTATAAATTAATCCAGTTAGTATCTGCACTAAATTACCCAACACACTTTGTCATTCCCGCTTGCTTGGTTTTAATGGTTATGGGAAAGAAATGCTGTACTTTGGGTGACAGATCCTCAATTATGACCTGGAAAGGCCTTTTTACCTGGTGTTCTTGGAGGTAGATCATTTACCTCTGAGTCTAGCTGCAGTGTCTCAGACAATACTTCAGTAATAACTTGCCCTGTACACAATGTTGGGTTGTTCTTTTTAATGTTCACCTATAAGGAGCATCCATTGTCCTCTTGGGCCACAAGGGGCGCTATTGTTCACTCTCTTTCCTTGAATATGTATGCTGCTTTTGGTCATTGATTTTAAGAGAGCTGAGATTTAAGATTGGTTGGCGGTATAGACAAAGAACAGATGGGAACTTAGCCTAAACCTGGGACAACTGTACCTAGAGTGACTCCACACGCATGTGGAGTGAGGAGGTGTTAAGGCTCATTCCATGCTCCCGATTCTCAATAATGTCAATGTCGGCAGACAGACGGTTTCCTGCACCGTAAGGGTCATCGTTCTCTGATGAGCTGGGCACGCTATGACGAGCCACTATTTTAGATCTGGGCTTCTGTGGAGGGGTTTCCTGTCTTCACTTGTTTATAATCTGGATTGGCACTTAGAGTGGAGCTAATTTGGACTGCTGCACTCAGAAGTCATTGGCACAGAGAACAAGGGTATTGTTTCAGCCACGAAAATCTAACTGCTAGGTTCCCACTTCCTGTTCCCATTCAATCTTTCCCCATAGGTTCTTGAGCAACAGTTAACAATTATTCTTATTCATGACATTCTTTCTGTTGTCTTCTTTTAAAACGTTGTTATACAGGGCCTGCAGAGATGGCTCGGCTCACTGACTGCTCACCCAGGGGAACCTCTGCTTGAACGCTGGTCCTAGGGGATCCGTCACCTTCTGCTGGCCATAGTTGGTACTGCACACAGGTAGTGGGCAATGCATGCAAACACTTATTCACATTCACGGCGAATAAATCCTTAACAGTTTTATTATACAGCATTAACTAACTGCTCTAAGCATATGCCCTCTCCTAACCCACTAACCTCCCTCTTCTCCTCATGGCATTAGTCCCATTCGTTTCCTCGTTTTGCTTCTAATTTCATGTCATCTGAAATTACATGATTGTACGGATCTGTAATATCCAAACCGCGCGAACTAAAACAAAACCTTGTGATAGTTACCCTTTGGGCACCGTTTTAATTAGTTTAATATGGTTATCACAGTCTCGTCTATTTTCCTACAAATGAGTGTAGCCTCCTTCTTCTTTGTGTATGAAAATATTATACTGTGCACATAAGCCACACTTTTTCTCTCCTCCTTTGATGTGGACGCCTGGTTGAACGTTTAAGTCAGCTACTGTGAGTAGCACTGCATACGCACTGTTGTATACGCGTCTCCGTGATGGACTGATTTGCAGTGGTACATCTTGGTTCGTGTTTAAATTGATTTTTAAAAATTATACTGCATTTTATTTGTTTGCATGGGTGTTTGGTTTATGATCTTTTCTAAAGTTTTTTTTTCTAACTATCATTAATTGTGCATTTAACATGTGAGTTGGTTCCATATTCTTTTTATGTCAGTGCATATTTATTTTAATTAAAATGGAGTTAATCACTCTGTCCCATCCTATTTTCCCTTCTTCCCTCCAACCCCTGCCATGCCACTCACTCTCTCTTTGATTGACACATTTCCCTTGGATATTATTGTTATACACATGCGTGTATGTGCGCACACACACACACATCAACCTCTTAAGTCGATTTAGTGTTATTTATTGATATATGATTTTATGATTGACCCTGTACTGGATAACTCATTAAGAAGCTCATATCCTCACATTGACTCCCACAGCGATAGGACTAGCCTATTGTCCCACATAGCAATCTATAAGAATTCCTTTTTGTCAGCACCCTTTGTTATTTTATTGATGACTGCATTATGAGTGGGATAAAGTGGATGATCAGTGTGGATTTACTTACATTTCTCTGTTAGTGATTCTGACGTTTTAAAAATATATTTATTTGTGCATCATCTCATGAGAACTGCTCGTTGCATTTGCCATTTATTAGTCGGGGTTTTTTTTTTTTGCCTTTTTACTTTTGAGCTATTTATATATTTTAAATATTAATTACCTGTCAGAGGTATAACTGGCAAATACTTTCTCTCATTCTGTAGGCTGTATCTCCACTAGATTTTGCCCTTTGCTGTGAAAAAGTTGTTAATGAAGTCCAGTTTTCTAATTATTTGTACTGTCTCGTGAGTGACTGCAGTCCTCCTACTCAGAAGGTAACTACCGATGTCAACATCATTCATTCAGGTTCTTATGATATCTAAATTTTATTTTTATACATTGTAGGGAATCTAAGTTCAATTTTTACACATAGACTATCCAGTTGTGCCACCACTCTTGTTGAAGATGTTACCTTTCCTCTAGTATATGTTTTTGGACATCTTTATAAAACAAAGTCAGATGGCTTAGCTGGACATAGTGGAAGTTTTGCTATTACTCTTTGTTGAAGATTGTTGTCTTTTCTCCATTGTACGCTTTTTGGCGTCTTTATCAAAAAACCAGATAGCTGAGCTGGGCATAGTGGCTCATAACTTTAATCCCAGTACGTGGTAGGCAGAGGCAATTGGTATCTAAGAGTTCAAAGCCTGGCTGAACAACATAGTGAGACCCTGTTTCAAGAAACAGGGACAAATTCCAATGGCTAAATACTATAACAACAGAGGTGCATTTCTTGATTCTGTGTTCTAGCCCACTGAGCTCCTTGTCCATGTTTGTGCAAATGCCTTGTTACCTTTATTACTATGATTTTATAGTATTGCCTGGAGACTGCTATCTCCAGCCTTCTTCTTTTGGCTCAGAATTTCTTTGGATATCTGATACCTTTTATGCTTCTACAAAGATGTGGTTTGTTTTCGCTATTTCTGGGGAAAGTGATATTTAAATTTGAACGAAGATCGCTGCTTTATAAACTAAGAAATTTGCAGGTACATGGTTTGAGTTGGAAACAATCATTGAGTTAGATAATCCAGAATTATAAGGGAAGCCTGGCACATTCTTTCATATGTTGATGCTACCTTTAAAGCAGTAGACATGTGTGACTGAATTGGAATAACCATAGAGGAAACAAATAAATTGCTCAGGGCTTTAAAGTGATGGAAAGAGAACACAAGTAATATAAAGGGGACAGGGAGAATAATGGAGAAACAAAGAATAAGTCGTTGCACAAAAAGGCAGAATAAAGAAAGGAACACGTGGAGGAATCAAATAATACAACCTCTCATGTGGAAACCTACTGAAGAAGCTTCTTATAATACATACATACAAATATGTAGAAGGAGTTTAAGTGGAGTTACCCTATAACCGGAGAATGCCACTCCTAGACTCTAAAGGCTATAAAATAAAAAGTTCAGTGCCTCTGAAGTAAGCTACTTCTTTTACAGTTATTGATTAATGGAGGCGTAGAACCCTCCAATCCCAACCATTCCAGGCAGTTGCCATTGTTGTTGGTCACCCTCCAGAAGTTGCATTGTCAAGGACATACATCCACGTGGAGTCATAAGACGATAAGAAACCAAGCTAGTACTTACCTAGAAGTTAAATACAATCCACATCCAGCAGAAAGATGGGGCATCAAGTGACGGATGGGGCCGCTATCCCACAGCCAAGTCTCTGACCCATAATTCTTCCTGTCTCAAAGAAATGCAGGGATGAAAATGGAGAAGAGCCTGAGGAAAAGAAGGTCTAGCGACAGGCCCAAAGTGGGATTCAGCTCAAGGGGAGGCCCCAAGACCTAACACCATTACTGAAGCTATGGGACATTCGCAAAAAGGGATCTACCATGACTGCTCTCCAAGAGCAGACAAAAGAGTCAGATGCAGATATGTGCACTCAACCAATGAGCAGAAGCTGCTGACCCCTCTGGTTGAGTTAGGGAAAAGCTGGAGGATGCTAAGGAGGAGGGCAGTCCTGTATAAGGACCAGCAGTCTCAATGTACCTGGACCCCTGTGATCTCTTAAACACTGGATCACAACTAGGCAGCATACATCAGATGAGCTGAGGCCTCCAACATACATACAGCAGAGGACTCCCGGGTCTGCGTTCAGCCAGCTGAAAAATAGTGTCACGTGTGCAAAAGTGTCCTTAGAAAATATTACTTGATAAATTCTATCACTGAATGCAGTGCATGCTTGAGTATAGGACACAAAGAACTCAAACTACAAATGAACTGAAAGTGTCTCAGCTGGCTTGTGCTTATAATCCCACAATGTATTATGATGGCTGCCAAGGAGAAAAGTAATCAGTGATCTTACCTAGCTATGAACCTTAAGCATTCCAGTACCAGCCAGTTAGACAAGATCAGTCAACAGATGAGATGCCACTTGGCTATTATGGTTTTCGGATTGGATATGTGAGTTGACCAACAAGAGGGAACTCATAACATTTAGGCAAACCTCACCAAAAACTGGTGGCTGGAGAAACCATAGATTTTTTTAATTTATTTTTTATTGGATATTTTTATTTACATTTCAAATGTTATTCCCTTTCCCAGTTCCCTGTCCATAAGTCCCCTATCCAATCCCCCTTCCCCTTCTTCTATAAGGGTGTTCCCCCTCCCCAACCAACCCACTTCCAGCCCTGACATTCCCCCTATACTGGGGAACCCAGCTTTGGCAGGACCAAGGGCTTCTCCTCCCATTGGTGCCCAACAAGGCTATCCTCTGTTACATATGCAGCTGGAGCCATGGGTCTGTCCATGTGTACTCTTTGGGTGATGGTTTAGTCCCTGGGAGCTCTGGTTGGTTGGTATTGTTGTTCTTATGGGGTTGCAAACCCCTTCAGTTCCTTCAATCCTTTCTCTAACTCCTCCAATGGGGACCCCGTTCTCAGTTCAATGGTTTGCCTCTGTATTTGTCACGCTCTGGCTGAGCCTCTCAGGAGACAGCTATGTCAGGTTCCTGTCAGCATGCACTTCTTGGCTTCATCAATATTGTCTAGGTTTGGTGGCTGTACATATATGGGCTGGATCCCCAGGTGGGGAAGGCTCTGAATGGCCATTCCTTTAGTCTCTGCTCCAAACTTTGTCTCCATATCTCCTCCTATGAATATTTTTGTTCTGCCTTTTAAGGAGTGAAACATCCGCACTTTGGTCGTCCTTCTTCTTGATTTTCATGTGGTCTGTGGATTGTATTTTGGATAAATCGAGCTTTTGGGCTAATATCCACTTATCAGCAAGTGCATACCATGGTTTTTTCTTTTTCTTTTTTCTTTTTTTTTTTTTCTTTTTTTTTTTTTTGTTTGTTGTGTGTGTTTGTGATTTGGTTACCTCACTCAGCATGATATTTTCTAGTTCTATCATAGAGCTTAAGGGAAAACTTAGTACTCATGATTAACAAAACGCTACATAGATCTGTAGTCAAATTGTCTTTTAAATACATATGCTCGTATCTTAGCCTAATGCTCTTACTTTTGGTCATAGAACATTCTTTATGTAGCAAGTAACAATAAATGTGGAGAAAACTACCTGGTCAAAGTGTTGAAATTAAGTGACTGCTCACCCACAAAGGAGACATCAGCAGTGTCTCCTCCAAAGGACAAAGGGAATACCATGGAACAGAAAGATTATGAGAACCCAAAATTGAGGAGAGGTGCTGTGAATCACTTTCTGGCTATGACCTGGCCGTTAAAATCAAGAGAATGGATATATGTGACTAATTGTAGAACATGTATTGTCATAAAATAATATAAAAGGAAAGAAAAACTGGCTGGAAAATAGGTCACAGAGCAAGAGAAGGTGAAAGTGACCCCAGGATACTGTTTGTAAGTGCAATGTGTTCAGTAATGAAACTAAGCTAAAAAGTGTTACATAACACAGAATGCGAATCTCCAAGTTCATACTGTAACATTATGAAAGAAACACAAGGTCAGTCTAGTTTTCTTTCTCACTACTGCTGCGCTTTGCTCATCAATGGGATTGATCCACAGGGTTGGTTTCTGAGAATAAATGTGAAGTTGGCAAAACTAGTTCTCTTGTAAAATTCTGCTCAGGTAGGAAAGGGTGTTTGCCTCCTGCTTACATCCTAGACTGCTTATTTCCAGATCCTGTGCCAAATAGCCAGTCAAGAAGCATGACTGGAAAGGTAGACCTTGATCTCTGATGTTAGAAGCTTATCTTCCAAAGGAACAGGTGACTATGAAGTTTATAGCCTTGAAATAGTGTTTGAATAAGTGCCATTGGTCTGATTAGGTTCTGGGGGAATTAAATGCCTTTCCTCTGTGTGCTACTATTCCTTCTGAAGCACCTCAGGTCATTTTGGGCAACTTCAGTTTTCAGGGATGATGTTTTCTAAATATAACAAAATATAAAGTAGTATTGTCTTAATATTGTTCTCTGTGTGATTTGTAGTCTGGATATATTCTTTGTTTTTCTTCCATTTTTATCCAGAATTCAACAATTTTTAATTAAATAATTATATTGATATAAATTACACACCTGCCTTAAAGGATAATAGGGTAGTAGTAGCCATCATTGCTATTAACATTATCATCATGGACACTCTCACTCCCAAGTTACCCAATCTGATGATGTTCTTGAGAAAACGCTAATTCCATCCACCTCAGTAGACAAGGAAGATAATTTCTGAACAGCTATGTTTTTGCTATGCTGTCCTAAAAAAATAAAGAGGTATTCTTTAATTTAATTCTGAAAACAACACTCTTCTTTTTGGTTTCCTTTCTCCCCATACTTCGGTGTTCTGGGACAGCCTTAATTGCTAAAATTTGTTTGCTTTTCTAGTTACATACAACATAACCTAATTTTTCCTTTGATGCATGAAAGTCAATGCCCCTGTTCCTTAGCAGTCAGTGTCATTGGGAATCTGGTGTATGGGCTTCATGTAGGAATAAGCATTTATGGGAATACTTGCTTATGGAAAATTTGTTTATATTTAAAATTATCAATATGTAGACATGATCAAATAATGTAGATATAGGTTTGTATTCATTAGCATATTATGTCCATCTATAGAAGGCAGCTTCCATAATGAAATTTAGTTACAGACTTGTCAAGTGTTCTTATTCTCTGGGTTGACTTAGATGAGTATCTTTTGGATGGGCAATGATCTTTTTATTCAGATACATTCTTCCATTGAAAGTAACTGATAACAAAGATGGCATACGTTTAAAATATGTAATATTATTTGATACTTCCATATGATATGACTAACTGGTTATCATATGATAATTAGCACAGCCATCTTCTCACGTGTATCTTCACGTGATTGTGTGAAATGCTTATGATCTAGTCTGCCCGGATTTCAAGGACATAATTCAGTATTTTCAACAAGCTGTACTTTATCTCTTCAGAATGTATTCATACGCTAATATTTTTAGTTCTAGCTTTACCAGGACTTTCTGGTAGGTTTACCCTGGCCTTAGCTATCCATCGTCATCTAAAGAACTTTACAGAAGAATAATTATAATAATTATTTCATGTTCAGGGCATAGACGGATGTGTGTTTGGATGAAGGACGGTGGCTGTTTTGTTGCCATGGTAAGATGTAACATCATTATCTGCTCCGTAATGCATTGACTGTGCCCAGGCCACTTTGCTAAGTGTTTATTTCACTGCCGTAACTACCACAACTGAGCTTTTTGCTTTAGGATAAGAAATATAAGGCCCAGAGAAATAGAAAATACGTCCAAAGTCACAAAGATGGTCAGTGACTAAGATTGAATCTGAACCATGACCTTAATTTTAATGGTCAACTCAACACAACCACGAATCAGAGAGAGAGAGAGAGAGAGAGAGAGAGAGAGAGAGAGAGAGAGAGAGAGAGAGAATCAATGAGATAGTATCCATGTTGGGTTGGCCTGTGTTAACTCTTTGAAAATTTTATACAATAAATTTGTACCGTATCTACCTCCACTCCTTCCAGAACACCTCAAGCTTCCAAATCCACTTCATGCTTTCTCAGAAGAGCAAGATGACTGGCCCAACAGCCTGTCTCTGCTCCTTTGGTTCCCGTTACCGACCGGAATCAGCATGCCGGACTTTTCATAGGGACTCTAGGGTTTCTTGGGGGGCGGGCTTTAAAGATTGTTTAAAATATTTTTATTGGATTTTTTTAAATTTACATTTCAAATGTTATCCCCTTTCCCACTTTCCCGTCCTTCCCCATCCCATCCCTCTCCCCCTTCTTCAATAAGGGTGTTCCCCCACCCATCAACCCACCCCTTCCTGACTCACTGCCCTGACATTCCTCTACAGTGGGAGATCCAACCTCAGTAAATCCTACATCCAATAGAGGGCTAATATCCAGTATATACAAAGAACTCAAGAAGTTAGACTCCAAAGAATCAATAACTATTTTAAAAATGGGGTACAGAGCTAAGCAAGGAATTCTCAGCTAGGGGATTTTGTACATAGTAGGCAGTTTATCAGCTGCGGAATTTCAGAGATAGTAGGTGGTTTATCAGCTGAGGGATTTCATACATAGTAGGCAGTTTATCAGCTAAGCCAAATCCCAGCCTTATTTAAAACTTTTAAATCTCGCAATGCAATTAGGTCTCAATATCTCCACGTTATACTTTTGGCTTTAATACATATTTTCTATCTCTTATGCTTTCAGTTTTTAAAACGTATTCTCTGCCTCACCCCTCTGTATCATTCTGAATGAACTATATAAAGCAGTTTGAAACAAAGAGAAAATGAGTAAAGAGAAATATATGAGGACAAATCACCAAACAGAACAGAACCTCAGGTGAAGTATAGAGGAGACACATCCTGAAGACTCTATATACTACAGTCACCTCTGTGACTTCGTATTTTATTAATGTGTATATGTCAGTATATATTAGCCAGTGATATAACTTTGTTTCAGTCTTGGAGAACTTTTATATTAATTTCATAAACCGTCCACTATGCATTTGACTGATAAGAACTTAGATGGTTCTCAGTGTCACAAGGGACACTTCTTTTTTTGATAGAAGGCCTTTTGCCGACTAAAAATATTTTCTGATCAATAGCAAAGACTATTTGCCTGTGGGTTTCTGGCTCAGAGATTGTAGTAAGGGCATCTGTGGCCCAATAACCAGACACCTGCCTTATATATTGTGTTCCTGGTATTGCAGTCTACTGCATAGACTTTAAGCAAAGGCAAAATGAAAGAAGAAAAAGAAGACCAAGAAAGACTAGATTCTGATAAACCTTGGCTTGTGTGCCCTTTTCTCTTCCAGAAGATTTTTCGATATCCATAGCCAAGCAATTTTATTTTTTATTAAACTTTTAAATGAAAGTGTTTATTTGAGTCTTACGGTTTCAGGGGGTTGGGGTCATTACCGTGAAGGCATGTATTGCCGGAAGCAATCAAGCACATTCATATTTGATCCACAAGTAGGAGACACACAAGAACACTGGAAATGTCTTCTAAGACCTCAGAGCCTGCCTCCAGTCCTACTTCTACTTCAACAAAGCCACATCCCCTAATCCTAATCCAGTTCCACTAATAACTGGAGACCGAGTTTTCAAATATCTGAGCCTATGGAGCCCACTGTCTTCAAACCTTTACCAGATCTCCTTGCAGGGGCATCTTCTCAGTTTCATCTATCACAGGCATGGTGGTTGGGTGGGCAAATCCTAAGGTATGATAGGCATATTTGAGGAAAACAAAATCCAGTCAATGATGAAAGCAGGTCAACACACGATGAGTGTATCGTGGTGATGGTCATACAGGGGGAAATTTTATTTTATTTTATTTCATACTATGACTTTATTAAACCGTAATAACTGCATGGTTGTGCAGTTCTTATGTGCCGGACAGATTCTCTCTCCTTCTGGGTCTTACAGATTTCATTTAAGTGTCAGCTGGCTTGTGATCATAAGGTTTCATGGCTCAAGTCATCTGTTTTTATTGGATACTTTGTTATTTACACTTCACATGTTATCCCCTTTCCCGTTTTCCCAACCATAAACTCCCTATCCCGTCCCCCCTCCCCCTTCTTCTCTGAGGGTGTTCCCCCTCCCCAATAAAAGTGAACTTTATTCTTTCTTACCGTCATGTAAAACTCAATGATGATGTTTCAGGACTGTGAAGCAATTCGTATTTTCTTAATCAGTCAGAATCTTCAAGAAGTAAATAATAGTGGAGACCGTTTAACAAAAGGAGTATTTACAGAGGTGTAGGATAGTTAAAGGTACCAGTGGAAAAGGAGAACAATGGCCAGTTCCATCATCCAACAGTGTTACCATCTCTTATATGTAGGGATAGAATATGGCTTTCTCTAACCCTCAACTAATGGGCAACGGTAGGAAAAGGTCTGGCCTAGAAGAAAATGTGACTCTACCGAGAAAAACAGTCTCTGGCAGAACAGAGCCTAGAGGCTATTGATACACATTCTGACTTCTTGCTTATGTATACACAGACCTCTGTTGGTTGCTGCTGCTCTCCATTTAATACAGAGTCAGAGAAGGTAGCTGCTGCAGTCTACCAACTCTGGCATTTGAGGCCTGCACACACTCTGCACACACTCTATAACCCATAAAACCCTCCCCTGTTTTTGGCATGGTCTTGTATATCCCAGGCTGGCCTCACATACCCTGTATAGCTGGGGGTAACCTTCAATTTCCGATCCTCATGACTATATTTCCTAAACACCATTATTACAGGCTTCTGCCACTACAGCTGGATTATGTTTTCCTGGGGGGTAGGTGTCAAACCCAGAGTTTCATGCATACTAGAGAAGTAGTCCACCAATTCACTCATACCTCCAGCTCCTGGAATAGAATTTAGAACGAGTCCTGAAATCCTAGGAGGTCTTGGAATTCTTTGTTTCAGCACAGAAGGTGGCGTACTCTGAACCGTTGTACCTGACCCTTGGCTTGTTACAAGCATGTCAGTGTTCATGATCTTTAGGAAACTGACAGTTCACTATGTATTAGTTAAGTGTACTTAAACATGTTATTTATTCTTTTTTAACCTTATGTTTTGAGCCACTATATTATGGACAGTAATCTGTGTACTGTGGAGTTATATTTTAAAGGAATTAGATGCTTTAGCCTGGATTAACAACAAATATAATTTCACCTTTCTTTAGAGTCAATGGGGTACATATTAAAAAGTGATATAACTGAGTCATACAGGAGTTCCACTTTTAAGTTTTGGGGTAAGTACCACACTGATTTCCACAGTGATGGGGTAATTTGCATCTCAATTAGAAGGGTACGTGAGTTCCAAACCAGGATTTTTTGACTTTTACTTCCCTAATGATAATCATTCTGACACGCATGAGATTAAATCTCAGTGTGATTTTGATGTTATTGCTGTGAAAGCTCTGCATGTTCACACACACACACACACACACACACATACATGTATGTGTGTCTACATGTGTGTGTCATCTGTACTTAATCTTTTGAGAACTGTTTGTTCGTTTCATCATTTCATTTATTGCTTAGATTAAAATCCACCTAGATATCCACCAAGAAATGAATTAGACAACTTCGGGGCAAGCAACAGCTAACGGGCACTGGGCAACTCTGTGCCTCCCAGAGGAAAATCAACTAAACATGGGCAAAGGAGATCCTAAGAAGCTGAGAGGCAAAATGTCCTCATATGCATTCTTTGTGCAAACCTGCAGGGAGGAGCACAAGAAGAAGGACCCGATGCTTCTGTCAACTTCTCAGAGTTCTCCAAGAAGTGCTCAGAGAGGTGGAAGACCATGTCTGCTAAAGAAAAGGGGAAATTTGAAGATATCGCAAAGACTGACAAGGCTCATTATGGAAGAGAAATGAAAACCTACATCTCCCCCAAAGGGGAGACCAAAGAGAAGTTCAAGGACCCCAATGCCCCCAAGAGGCCTTCTTCAGCCTCTTCTTGTTCTGTTCTGAGTAACCCCCCCCCCAAAATCAAAGGCGAGCATCCTGGCTTATCCATTGGTGATGTCACAAAGAAACCAGGAGAGATGTGGAATAACACTGCTGTGGATGACAAGCAGCCTTATGAGAAGAAGGCCGCCAAGCTGAAGGAAAAGTATGAGAACATTGCGCCTACAGAGCTAAAGAAAAACCCGATGCAGTGAGAAAGGGGGTGGTCAAGGCTGAAAAGAACAAGAAAACGATAGAAAATGAGGAGGAGAATAAAGAGGATGAAGAAAACAAAGATGAAGAAGATGATGATGAATAAGTTGGTTCTAGCACAGTTTTTTTTCCTTGTGTATAGAGCATTTAAACCCCCTGTATACAACTCACTCCTTTTAAAGAAAAAAAAACTGAAATGGAAGGCTGTGTAAGACTTGTTTTTAAACTGTCCAGTGTCTTTTTGTATAGTTAACACACCACCAAATGTGTTTTAGCTGGCCTTGTTCTGGTGGTATCTTCAATAGCCACTAACCTTGCCTGGTACAGTCTGGGGTTGTAAATTGGCTTGAAAATTAAAGCAGGTTCTTGTTGGAGCACAGCACAAATTAGTTATACATGGGAACAATAGTCTGGTTTTTGTTTTTTCTTTCCCTTTGGTTTTATTTTTGTTTGGTTTTTTTTTTTTTCCATCTTCAGTTGACTCTGATGCAGCTTATAAGAAGACAATTGTTGTTCTGTTCACTGAATACCACTCTGTGATTGCAAAAAGAAAGGAATTCCAGCTGTTTTGTTGACATTCTGAATGCTTCTAAGTAAGTACAATTTTTTTATTAAAAAGAGAAGTGGATTAATGAAAAATATGGTTTATACACTGCAGAGTGGTATTAATCCATGAAGAACAAAATCATGTCATTCTCAGGAAAATGGATGAAACTAGATCATCATTTTAAGTGAAATAAATCAAACTCAAAGACAAATGTCACATTTTCCTGTCACACATGAAATGTAGATTTAAAATATGTATTAAGGTTTGTGAGATGCTTCAGCAGGTGAATTCTGGCTGTGCAAGCCTGACAGCGTGAGCTTCATCCCTGGAACTCACTCAAATTGGAGAGAATGACTCCACAAAGTTGTACTCTGACATTTTCAAATACACCATGGTCCGCACGCCTTTGCACATACATCACACCCACACGTTCACATTATATACATCCATATATACTTCACACACATTACACATATACATACACATCACACAGACATATATCACACGTACAGCACACATATCACACACATACATGTCACACACATTATCTGCAAACAAATCACATTCATGTCTCACAGATATCACACAGACATGATGAACACATATTATATACATAAACATCACACATATACATCACATAGACATATATCATATGTACATCACACGTATCACATATATACATGTCATATATACATCATACACATCATACATATCATGTATATAAACATCACACACATAGCACACATACACACACACATTATACACATAAGCATTACACACACATCACACAGATATATATCACATGTACATCACACACATATCACTCACATACATGTCACACACACATCACACACACATTATATACATACAAATCACACTCACATCTCACAGACATAACACAGTCATGAACATATAGTATACACATAAACATTATACACACATGCATCACACAAACATATATCACATGTACATCACACATAACACACAAAAACATATCACACATCAAACACACATCTCATGCATATATATTCACATCACAAGCACACAACATACAAATAAAATAATGTCAATAAAATTATATATCTGTGTGTTTGTTTGTGTGTGTGTGTGCACATATACATATAAAAGAAAAAAGGACCGGCAAAATGTGGAAGGGTGGACAAGAGATTGTAATAGGGTTAATATAAGTAAAATATACCCCATACATGTATTGAAATGCTTTAATGGAACCATCAGTGTGTGCTAACGAAAGGAGTAAGGTAACTGAAAATCTCACCAAAAGCCCAAATGATTACAGAAGATACTTTTCTGTTCCCGAAATAATAAGTATTAGGCCAATGTGAAGTAAGCCACCAATTTTATAAAATTGCTTCTCTCTCTTTTGTGGGAAAGTTTAGTAACTCCCTGAGAAGATGACTGTTGCTTATGA
Organism: Rattus rattus; assembly: GCF_011064425.1. Classification (NCBI taxonomy): domain Eukaryota; kingdom Metazoa; phylum Chordata; class Mammalia; order Rodentia; family Muridae; genus Rattus; species Rattus rattus. The sequence continues at coordinate 52,674,091 of NC_046168.1, read as the reverse complement.
AGGATACTTTCCCCCCTCAAAGAGTTCTCTGTCCTGGGGTGGAAAATAAGACAGTCTCCCCAAGCCATGTCTGGAGACATACACATAGATTCGAGACAGTACAGCTTCCAGAAGTCCAAAGAAGTTTTCACTGAAATGAATCTGCTTTCTTTGTAACACAACACAACCAACTTCTTTTCAACATACACAATTATTTCCCAAGCCTGGAAAACACTCTTAGATAATTGAATGACACAAGTTAAACTGGTGGGTAGACAAACACAATCTTTTAATGAAAGCCTTCAACGTGAAATTGAGCCAAGGCACGGTGTCTGTGCATGGACGCGTATTAAGTGGAGCCAACACAGATTTGCCTTAATAGACACTGATACTGGGGCAGATACGGGCATAATCAAATCCAGAAGCCTCTTCGATTTTTCATCTCAGTGTATGCACCCTAATTAAAGCCATATAGACGGAACTCTAGTTTTACATAACCGACGTCTGTGCACCACTGAGGAAACCTGTACTCCACTCCTTTAACCAAATTAGAGAAGCTAACCGTAATGGATACACTTATTGGGCGGGGTAAGAAATAATTTACTTAAACCAATATTAGAATCGAAACCAATGTATCTGTATTTCAACCACAAACATCCTCCCAGAGCATGTCGTTGTTGTATAAATAGATACATATTCATCGACAGCATTTCATATTCATGAAAAACCAATGGATTGACCACATTCAGCAGACACAGCAGAATACTCTACTTCCTGCTTCTTCCCCTTCCGTTTCTAAGCATGACGTTTATAAGAAGACATCAGTGAGGACTGGGTAACTAAGGGTGGTCCAGAGACTCCTGTCTGTTGGGGGAAGGCTGGGACTTGGTGGCCACAGAGTGTGATGCAGATTTGCAACCAATTTGCATGTTTGGGGATAAACCACTCACGTGAGTTTTGTCTTTTCTCATTTGTACAAATGGAGATAATACTTTCTCAGTACACAGGGCTTCTTAAAGAGTAAGAGGCAATAAGCCAACATACTCGGAAGAGTTCTTTTCATCCTTACGTGAGCATGATTGTTGCCAGAAAAATCCCATGACTTCAGATACAATAAATGGCCGTCAGGAGCCCAATTTACTCATAATTTAGAAATAGTCATACCTAATTCCATTGTTGGGTATTTTTCTTTTTCTGTGGCGGTTTAAGATTGGAATATTCTGGGTGGCCATTGATTATGTTGGATTTACTGCGTAGTAAGCCTCACAGCACATCTCTTTGGCCTTTTCTGCAGACAAGTGTTACACGGCCAAGACAGAAGAGCAGCAGGTGTCAGCCGTGTGTTTTCTGTCACTCTTCACGGACCCTAAATTGGTAAGAAAATGTAGCAGGGTATGTTTCCCTAAGTAAGAAAATAAAGAGCATATAGTTTAGAAAGTCCTGAATAAACAATGGGAATATTCTAAAGGAAACCAAAATGGCTGAGGCCACTTGGAACAACATCTTAGAAAGAAAAAGAAAGAAAGGAAGAAAGAAAGAAAGAAAGAAAGAAAGAAAGAAAGAAAGAAAGAAAGAAAGAAAGAAAGAAAGGAAGGAAGGAAGGAAGGAAGGAAGGAAGGAAGGAAGAAAGGACAAAAATGCTAGTCTTGCACATACAAAGGCGAGAGAAATGGTTACTAAATGGCCCAGCTCCTCATAGATGACCAATATCTACAGATGTCAAACCGATTATGATAAAAAAAAAATTTAGTCTCTGCACTTTAGTGACATTGTTATTTGCAAAATAAATGAAATGATCATTCAGTACACCTTAAATATCTAGTGTTACACACACACACACACACACACACACACACATACCCCTCTTCTTTTCTTGTTCCCTAATATTGCACTAAAAATCTGGGTGTGGTGACATATGCTTTTAATCCTGCAACTTGGGAAGCTGGCATTATAGGATTTGCAAACTGATACTGGGCTGGGCTACATTGTGAACTTTGTCTCAAAAAATACCACCACAAATGTACTAACAATGGCTCGTGGGTCAGGGATGTATGTCAATGGTAGAGTACTTGCCTAACGTGTGCAATCTCCTATGTTTGATCCTCAGCTCTGAAAAATAATGTCGAACATAAAACACCACCACCAACAAAAGCAATAGACTTAAAACAGGAAAAAGCCCTTCCTCATCTATGCTAGAATTCTGCCCAGTCTTTGGTGCCAATTAGAAATCTGGTGTGTATCCCAAGGCCTGTCAAAGGGCATGTGCTACCATGGGGATGGTTCTTGTGGTTCCCCAGGTCGTTATGGGGACAGAGCATGCATACACCATGTATTGGATTTTTAAGTAACACCGATATCACCACCAGAATCTTGGAATTAGCTTAATCTTTGAATGTCAAATAATCGAACACATAAGTTTTTCTAAACTGGAAAACAAAAATGTAAAGAAAACAAAAATGGGTATAAACTTACAAAATGCAATTTCATAATTTCAATTTGTATTGTGATTCATCCAGCTGTATGAAGAATGAACTCTTGTTGTTGCTGCTGCTGCTGTTGTTGTTGTTGTTGTTTAAAGGAAACGTCCAAGAAAACATCAAAATTGAAGTATCTGTCATCCACTCCTTTCAGCTTTCAGTGTAGTGACTTAGTTCTGGCTGGGTGGGTGACTGATTTATGTTCAGTTATATGAGCTGTTCTGCAGCCAAGGCTTGGTCTTCAGTCAGTCCAGTGGGGGATAGGCACACACTTCTGATCCTCAAACAGTTGGTCAGGACTGTTTGCCCAGAAGTTTAGCCGTCTCGGTGGAAGCTGGGATAGTTTGTGAGACACATAAGACTAGGGTAGAATGATAGTGCTGTGACTGCTACAACCTGGTGAAGAAACTTGAAGTTATATTTCAAAATTCTGGTGAGTTTAGTGTGCCAGTGCAATTATTATAATTGATTTAGAAAGGTTATGCAAATTAGAAAATGGTGTGTGTGTGTGTGTGTGTGTGTGTGGTGTGTGCATGCATGTACATGGTTATATTTTAATGGATTTAATATATATATGTGTGTGTATATATGTGTGTGTATATATATAATTCCTAATGTTTTTATACTGTCAACAGTTTAATAAATGCTTAACTTATTTTTATTTCTTAATTTCATTCACTAGAAAGTGATTCAACTTCAGTAAGTTTATACAGTTCCTGTTGTGTTGATATCCAGCTTTTATCCATGGTGGTCAGATATGAAGCAACCTATGATTGCCATTTTTCTCATATCTTTTGACATTGGCTTTACATTCTAACATGTAAACAATTAGGAGAAAATCATATGGGCTACTGAGAAGGAAGTACACTATTCAGTGTTTGGTAGCGTATTCTACAGTTGTCTGCTATGTCCATTTGATTTATGACATTATTTCACCACAGCATTTCTCATTAGCTTTTGTCTGAATGACCTGCCCATTAGTATGAGTAGAATATTCAAGTCATCCACTATCTGTGTACAAGGGTAGGTATATGATTTTAGCTGCAATTTCATGAGTTTTTGGTACCCTTTTGTTTGCGCATAAATATTTACAATCGCAAAATTTTCTTGGTAGATATTTCATTCAATGAATATATGCTATCTTTACCTTTCTCTCCTGATTGGTTTTGGTTTGAAGTCTGTTCTGTTGTTAAAATAGCCTCCCTGGTTCCATTTGCTTCAAATACCTTTTTTCATCCTTGAGACTATGTCTGTTTCTGACGGTGACATATGTGTCTTGGGTGTAGCAGAAAGATGAACTCTGTTTTCTCATCCAATCTAATTTTTTTTAATTGGAGAACTGAGACCACTAAAATCAAGAGCTTTAATGAAACACGTTTACTGATTTCTCTAATTTTGTTGTTGTAATACACACACACACACACACACACACACACACAGGGGGGAGAGGGAGAGGAGAGAGAGAGAGAGAGAGAGAGAGAGAGAGAGAGAGAGAGAGAGAGAGAGAGAGAGAGAGATTGACTGATTGATTTACTACACTAATAAACATCCTAAAGTTCCACAACCTACACAAGTGGCAGGACCAATGGGGGCCAATTATTCAAATACACAATAGTTTGGGGAAATGTTTTTATTTAAACCACCACAATACTCATGGTCTTTCCCTATATCCCTATGATGGAAGGATCATCAATAGACTTGGGTTCCAGTGTACATACTCTGAATGGGAAAGCTGTGAACCCCTTGATTGGGCTGTAAGTTGTATGTTAGCACTGTATGTATGTATGTATGTATGTATGTATGTATGTATGTATTCATTTATTTATACACTCCAGATTTTATTCCCCTCCCACTGCACCCTCTGACTGTTCCACATCCCATACCTCCTCCCCAACGCCCCCCCTCTCCATGAGGATGTCCCCACTCCACCAACCCCACCAGACCTCTAAACTCCCTGGGGCCTCCAGTCTCTTGAGGATAAGGTGCATCTTCTGTGACTGAACCCAGACCCGCAGTCCTCTGCTGTATATGTGTTGGGGCCTCATCTCAGCTGGTGGATGCTGCCTGGTTGCAGTATCTAAGAGATTTCAGGGGGTCTAGGTTAATTGAGACTGCTGCTTCTCCAGCAGGGCCCTCCTCCTCAGCTTCCTCCAGCTTTTCCCTAATTCAACCACAGGGGTCAGAAGCTTATGTTCATTGGTTTGTGCACATATCTGCATCTGATTATTTCAGCTGCTTGTTGGGTCTTTTGGAAGACAGTCATGATGGGTCCCTTTCTGTGAGTGCCCCATAGCCTTAGTAATGGTGTCAGGTCTTGGGGCCTCCCCTTCTGCTGGATCCCCCTTTGGGCTGTCTCTGGACCTTCTTTTTCTCGGGCTCTTCTCCATTTCCATCCATGTCGTTTTCCCAGGTCTCTCGTACATTCTGGAGGGTCTTCCCAACCTCCTTCCTCCCGAGGTCACCTGTTCATTATTTCTGCTGGCCCTCAGGGATTCAGTCCTTTTCCTCCACCCAATACCAGATCACGTTCCCTTCTCCCTTCACCCAGTCATCTTTTACTCTCAGGTTCCTCCCTTCCTCTCTCCCTCCGTCCCTTCTTGTGGTTACTTTATTCACCCTCCCAAGTGGGACTTGGACGTCCTCACTTGGGTCCTTCAGCTTGTTGAACTTTTTGAGTTGTGCAAACTGTATCTTGGGTATTCTGTACTTAAATTTTTGTTTGATTGTTTGTTTGTTTGTTTGTTTGTTTTGGCTAATATCTACATATTAGTGAGAACATACCATGCAGGTCCTTTTGGGTCTGAGCTACCTCACAGGATGATATTTTATAGTTCCATCCATTTGCCTGCAAAACTCAGGATGTCCTTGTTCTTAATAGCTGAGTAGTATTCCATTGTAAATGAACCACATTTTTTGTATCCACTCTTCTGTCGTGGGATATCTGGGTTGTTTCCACTTTCTGGCTATCACAAATAGCCTTCATTTGTCCTTTAGTCAATCATGCTTCTGAGAGTCTCAGAGGCTTTGAGGTTTTTGAGGTCTATGGAATCAATGAGATGGTGTTTCACAAAATTATGTAAGGAGCTCTCAGGCATTGGAGTCTGATGTTTTTATTAAAGTCATAAAAAATTCACTACAAGAATTTGAAGCATATACATTAAAAATGAAGTCACTATGCCTAGTGTGAATTATATAGGAATAAGAACATATAATGCACAGTATTAGATGTTGAAAGATTAACCCAATCCCGGTGATTTTAGGTTACCCAGAAAGCTTTGGTTTATACTGGTCTGCTATGTCCTTCAGGTTTTTGAAGGACATCTTGGTTCTTTACAGCTTCTGGCTGTTATAAGTGAGGCTGCTATGAACATAGTAGAGCATGTTTCCTTGTTATTTATATGTTGGAGCATCTTTTGGGTATATTCTCAGAGTGGTATAGCTGGGTCCTCAGGTAGTGTTATGTCCGATTTCCTGAGGAACTGCCAGACTGATTACCAGAGTGGTTGTACCAGCTTGCAATCCCACAAAAAAATGAAGGAGTGTTCCTCTTTCTCAAGCATCTGCTGTCACCTGAATCTTAGCCACTCTGACTGATGTGAGTGGAATCTCAAGGTTGTTTTGATGAATGAGGATGTTGAACATTTTTTTAGGTGCTTCTTAGCCATTTGATATTCCCCAGTCGAGAGCTCTTTGTTTAGCTCTGTACCCCATTTTTAATAGGGTTATTTGATTCTCTGGAGTCTAACTTCTTGAATTCTTTGTATATATTAGATATTAGCCCTTTATCAAGTGTAGTATTGGTAAAAACCTTTTCCCAATTTGTTGTTAGCCATTTTGTCCTATTGACAGTGTCCTTTGCCTTACAGAACCTTTGCAATTTTATGAGATCTCATTTGTTCATTCTTGACTTTAGAGCATAAGCCAAGGGTATTCTGTTCAGGAAAATTTCACCTGTGCCTATGTGTTTGGAATGAATACAGAAATTGTGATACATTTACACAATGGAGTACTACTCAGCTATTAAAAACAATGAATTCATGAAATTCTTAGGCAAATGTATGGAACTAGAAAATATCATCCTGAGTGAGGTAACCCAGTCACAAAAAAAACCACATGTGGTATGCTTTCATGGATAAGTGGATATTAGTCCAAAACCTCAGAATACCCAAGATACAATTCACAGACCATATGAAGCTAAACAAGACGGCAGACCAAATTGTGGATGCTTCAGTCCTTCTTAGATGGGGAAAAAAATACTCACAGGAGGAAATACAGGGACAAAGAGTGGATCAGAGAATGAAAGGCCATCCAGAGACTGCCCCACCTGGGAATCCATAGCTACCAAACCCAGACACTATTATTGATGCCAAGGAGTATTTGCTGACAGGAGCCTGATATGGATGTCTCCTGAGAGGCTCTGCCAGAGCCTTACTGATACAGATAAGGATGTTTACAGCCAACCATTGGACTGAGCATGGGGATTGCAATGGAGGATTTAGAGAAAGGAATGAAGGAGCTGAAGGGGTTTGCAACCCCATAGGAAGAACAACCATATCAACGAACCAGAACCCCCACAGCTCCCAGGGACTAAACCACCAACTAAAGACTACACATGGAGGGACCCATGGCCTCAGTCCCATATATAGCAGAGGATGGGGTTGTCTGTTATCAGTATGAGAAGTCCTTGGTCCTGTGAAGGCTCATTTCCCCAGTGTTGGGGAATGCCAGTGTGGTGAGGTGTAAGTGGGCAGATGGGGGGGGGAGCATCCTCATAGAAGCAGGAGGAGGGGGAATGGGAGAGGGGAGAGCTGGGAAACGGGATATTTGAAATGTAAATACATAAAATACTCAATAAAAAAGCAAAAAAAAAAGAATATATTTCTTTGGAATATAGCCAGATATATCTGGCAGAAATTAGTTGGATATTTGGATTTCATGAGTGTGAGCATATAGGCTAGTTGATGTCTTCTCATCAAATACAAATGCTTTTGATATAGAATTTAAGTCTACCATTTGACTCCGTAATAAGCCATTTCCTTGTCCTCTATAAAATGGTGGGAATCAGGTAGTTCATGAAACACAGGAGGATCATTGCCATAAGTTCTGTGCTCCACCAGAGTTTGAGGAGCTCAGAGAAGGTAAATGAGTCAAAGTTTCTCCTTGAGATCGTCATCAATTCACTCATAAGAAAAGCAACATTTCACAGTGACATTGTGATTCCAGTGCTCTACCAAGTGTGTGTGTAAGGACAAACCCAAGAAAAGAAGACTGAGAGTTGCCAGTGGGACTAAGAAAGTCTGCATTTCAGAAGCTGGAGAGGTGTGGCACTCTCTGCTCTTCCACGGGGCCTGAGTTCTTCACAGGACTCAAGTCAAGTTGCTCAAACTGACTATAACTCCAGCTTCAGAACTCTGGCCTCTGAAGCAACCCGTACTCAAATAAACACACACACACACACACACACACACACACACACACACACACACACACTTTCAAATACTAAAAATAATTTTAAAGAAAAAGCCTACTTTTTAACAAGATTTTAGAACGTGAGAAATAAAAACGCAGACAGACTAAGGTCAACAAAGGAATAGAAAAATATGGTAGTCAGAAACAGAAGGGCAAGCAAAAGCTAGACAGGAAGATCCCTGTCTGAGGATTGAAAGTAGTAGATAGATAGATAGATAGATAGATAGATAGATAGATAGATAGATAGATAGATAGATAGATAGATAGGAAAGAGAGAGACAGAGACAGAAGGACAGACAGAGATAGACAAAGAGAGTGTTAATGATTTAGGCAGTGCAATGACAAGAGCAGTGTTTATGGAGGTTAATCCACAAGCTGTCAGAGAGAGGCTAGAGGAGTGTACCAGCTGAGAAGAGGGTAGCCAAGAGCCCTACAGTCAACTACCTGCCCCAGGTTCACATATAAGCTCACACAGCTAACCTTATTCAGAGTAAAGCAGCAGAATGCTCCACACATATATTCCCCAATATGAACGCATACACACTCTCCGAGCTTTGCTGAAGAATAATCGAGGTCATCTGGATACCCTGATCCTGACTTCCTGTCTTGTTTCTGCTTTTCTCTCTGAGCTTTCCATATTGTGATTCTCACTGTTGCATTCTGGAATGCCCCTCAGGAAGACACTGCTGATGATCCTGCTTTCAAACGTGGAGGAAATACACTCCTTTTCTTCTTTTCATGCAACTACAACTTTTGACAGGAGGAGGTCATAAATACGATTGTAACTTCATGGAACATCAAAGAATAACATGAGGAACAGAATCAGAGGAAGACAAGTTTGCAAAGACCAGGTGTCCAATACTACAGGAACTGAACTCTTGCTGCCAAACTAGAACCAGTTGTTAGTATCTTTGATGCCTGGTTTGCCAGCTCATTGCCCAAAACACGCCTTCGTAATGTAGTGGCATCTTTTATTTCTCTAAAAACGACCTCTACAGATGGATAGAGGTCTATTTATTGATAGAGTTTTACCACATGCTTGAGGTATCTCACTTAATCCTAGTACACTGGCCTATGGGCAGCCATGCTTTTCCGTTATTGGTTTCCAGTTACAGGTTTATTAGTATAAGAAATGTCCCCAGATTTTTGACTATGGTAAACACAATCGTTAAGGATCCATAGGAAGCTGTGTCTTCAAGCACTTTACATACAGAGAAATTAAGTTAATATCGGAAGTGTAACAAGTGCATAAATGTTATATCTGTATAAACCGCCTCTAGTTGCCTGAGACACTGAAAATATAATAGGAGTTAGAGATCACCAGTGACCAACCAGCCCACGCTATGGTAGGTATGAGCAAGGCAAACTGAGCATTCTGAATGCAATTTAGATGCCCCCACGGAGATGTGTGCCGAGGTAAGTAAACTGCTGTGAACTGAACTCAATATCATGAAAGATGTGGGCAGGGGGTGGGGGAGACCAAACAAACAAACAAACAAAAGCTAGATACCACGCTAGCTAAAGAGAGCAAAATGAAATGTCCATTGTACAATCCAAATCTATACAGAATATGCATGCCTTAATGAATGAAATGGTGGAAATCAGAGTAACAGTAGCTAGCAGTAGCAGAGACACCTCTCCTTTGCCAATCTATGATCTATCTATCCTCTACCTGTCTATTACCTATCTATCATGTACCTATACCTACCATCTATCTGTCTATCATCTATCTGTTATCTATCTATATCTATCTATCATCTATCATCTACTTATCTACCTATCCTCTATCATCTACCTACCTATCATCTATCTACCTATCTTCTATCTATCTATCTATCTATCTATCTATCTATCTATCTATCTATCTATCTTTCTATCCACCCATTTATCTGCTTACCTACAAGCCATTTGTCTCTCAAGAGAGAGTATCAATCAGTCTAGAAAGAGTCTCTTTAGGGAAAGAGACTCTCCGTACTGTTTACTTCCACAGTTCCAAGGCCCTTAGTAATTTGAGAAGTCTGAGACGGCTCATATAATCAATCCATGTGGCTCAGAGCTCCATATATTATAGATACTTAATAAGTACTACCTAATTATTTTAAAATAAGAAAAAAATTACAGAACATTCCTCAAGACTATCCCATATAGCTAATAATGACATACAATAAGTGCCTTCCAGGCATCATGGTATGTGTATATTCTGAATGAAAATGAAGAAAACCAGAAGCCCAATCTTTTATTTTCAATGTCTGTCTGCAGAATATATGCACACAGAGCATATTTGGAAGGTCATAAAAGTTAGCACAGTCTTAAACAAGACTTAAACAATTCATGTGGAAACGTTTGAATCCTGTACAGTGTTGACATTATACATGCTTAGAAGGTGGTGAGGCCTGTGGGTGTCCCAGCAATTTTGTAACCTGAAATCACATTTCGTTGATCAGTGGGTAGAAGAATTTCCTAGATGCTACCCATTGCATTGCAGCACGAGAGACGGCATCGCGTTCTCCCACTTGGCCTGTACCGTGAGAACAATGCTTCGGAGCTTTGAGTCGCTGTTCACTGGTGTCAATTCAGGAGGCACGTTGAAGCCCCACACATTCGGGTTCATCATGTCACGGATCAGAAGCAGCACTGAGGTAACAAATAGGAAGGGGGAGGGGAGGTGAAGGAGGTGTGGGAATAGGCAAAGTACAGTACTGACAGCCTGGTACTGACTGTCTGACGTCCTAACCAGCTTCTGTGATAAAATACTGTAATCAAAACCAACTCGCGGAGGGAAAGCTCTATTTGTCCCACGCTTACGTCACGGTCACAGTTTATCATGGAGGGAAGTCAGAGCAGGAACTCAAGAAAGGATCTGGAATCGGGGACCAAAGCAAAGACCACGAAGGAGCTCCGCTTATCTTCTTGCCCACCCTGAACTGTTCCGCTTGCTTTCTCATACTGCCCAAACCACGTGGCCAGAAGTGACGCCATCCAAAGTACGCTTGGCTTGCTCTCCCACATAAATCATTAATGAAGAAAATGTCCTGAAGGCTTGCCTCTAGGCAATCTGATGGAAGCAACTAATTAATTAAGGTTTGCCTTTCCCAAATGATTCAAACTGTGTCAAGTTTACAAAATAAATAAATAGGAGGAGGACGAGGAGTAGTAGTAGTAGTAGTAGTAGTAGTAGTAGTAGTAGTAGTAGTAGTAATAGTAGTAGTAGTAGTAGTAGTAGTAGTAGTAGTAGTAGTAGTAGTAGTAGTAGTAGTAAATCATATATCTGGAGAGGGTACATGGACAATCACCCACCATCTCTGGAAGTATTTATTATGTTCACCTAGAAAAGGCTTAAAGAAAAAATATCAAATAGCAAAGTTATTGAAAACTACCATCCATATATATATATACAGCCACCAAAACTAGATAAGATTGATGAAGTTAAGAAGCATACTGACAGGAACCGGATATAGATCTCTCCTGAGAGACACAGCCAGAGCATGTCCCATACAGAGGCGAACACTAGCAGCAAACCACTGAACTGAGAACGGGATCCCCATTGGAGGAATTAGAGAAAGGATTGAAGGAGCTGAAGGGGCTTGAGACCCCATAGGAACAACAATGCCAACCAACCAGAGCTTCCAGGGACTAAACCACTACCCAAAGACTACACATGGACTGACCCAGGGCTCCAGCTGCATATGTAGCAGAGGATGGCCTTGTTAGGCACCAATGGAAGGAGAAGCCCTTGGTCCTGCCAAGGCTGGACCCCCAGTGCAGGGGAATGTTGGGGGTGGGGTGAGGTTGGTAAGGGAGAGTGGATGGGGAGGGGAACACCCTTATGGGGAAGGGAGAGGGGATAGGGAGCTTATGGAAGGGAAACCGGGAAACGGAATAACATTTGAAATGTAAATAAAGAAATATATCCAATAAAATAATAAAGAAAACTACCGTCCTTGACTATTTGCTAAATGTTTGGCTTTCTGATAGTATCTCCTTTCTCCATCTTCATTCTTGCTCTGTGGAGGGCATTTCCTGACAGAACTGGTTCCTTCGGCTTTACCTACAGTGGCTCTGTCGTCCCTCCAGTCCATGTTCCTTTTGCTGTATTAAATTCCCTGTTGTTGGTTTGGTGTTTTTTCCTCAAGACCACCCACATCGTAGACAAAGGACTTTGGTAATTTGGTTGGGATTCACCTTAAATCCTTCCACTCTTTTCTCATAGAGTTTTCTGCCAGGGACAGGTTGGAAGCGAGCCAAGCTCGCCCCACTGCCAAAGAAGCCTACTCAGAGTGAGCTCCCCTGCAGGAAGCAGGCTGTCCCCTGTGGTGCGCTTACGGTTCCTCTTTATGTGGCTCTTTCCAGCTGTCACGGGTCCAGCCACTCTGAAGCAGACAGGTACATTTCTCCAAGGAACTCTTGACTGGAGGGAACAGGAGGCTCAGTAAGTGAGCCATTTGTTCCGCGTGTCTCTGCCAGGGACATCGACTGCCTGCTTCACTCAGCCTGCACCATTGCAAGGAATTCGCCATGCCAGGGGCAACGAAGCATGTTTTTGTTTGTGTTTTTGTTCTGTTTTGTTTAACCTACAGGTTTGGACTGCCTCTCCTCCTACCAGAGCGCTCGCATAGAGTGAGCTCAGTCATTTAAATGCCTTTCTGGATCTCGCCACCTCTTAACTTATCCAATATTGGAGAAACATCTCACCTCTGTAGGATGCAGTTTCTCAGTGTGGTTAAATTTTCCTGGGTCACCTTCCAAGTGTTTTAGACGCAGGGACTGTGTTAATGGAGGCTAAAGTGCTCTGCAAACTGTGAAAAGCTATAGGTTCATGTTTTTAAAATGCAAATCGCTCCCTAGGTAAAAGAGACAAAGTGGTCTGTAGAATTAGAGACCATATTCACATCACCTCACTTATCGGACCTCACAGGCTTCGATTGCAAAATGAGCATAGTATTAAAATATCTTTGGCTTTTTCTTTATTACAAATATTCGACAATTTTGGGTTATTTTTCCAAAGGGAGGCCATGTTCATACATATTGTGGGACTCAGAATATTTTCTGATTTTCCTATCCCTTCACTTGAACACTGACTTTTCTGAGGGGGGAAAAAATGTTTGTATTTGTTAAATATCTGTTCTGTGTGAAACAATGCCTTTATGCAGAGAACATCTCGGTTAATAAAATTCATTCAGAACCTTCTATTACACCTTAGGCCCATGGGGAGGAATGCTGTTGGAGTCTCCTTCACATACTACCCACCCTTGACTCTTAGGATGAGCCAACGTAGACACAGTTGACCTGTGACTCGGATGAACGCTCTGACGCCTCTCTGTGAATGCCAGACTCTCGGCAGATAGAGAACTCAGGGAGAAAGTGCGCAGAGGAAAACTGTGGCTGGCATGTAAATCGTTAGCTCTAATGCGATAGTGTAAGTTTCATTGTAGAGCTAACTTGTTTGTATGACTGCCCTGTTTGTAGGAATTATATGTGAGATGCGTATTTGCTTTTTATGAAATCCGTTAGCAGCTAGGAAAGCCACTGAAATGAAACAAAAAAAAAAAGGAAAAACTAATTGAAAGTAAGAGGAAATTACCTGAACATACATTGCCAGTAAATTAAATTAATTGAAGGTAATTGATAGTGACTGGAATTAATAAAAGTAATAGAAACAAATTGTACTTAATTGAAATTTATTGAAATTGAATTAAACTCAATAACTCAAAGTCTATTAAAGTTAATAGATTCTAATTGATATTAATTAGAGACAATGCTTAGCAATAACAGACCCTTCTTAAAGGCCCCCCCCACCGCATTTGTAACCATATGATTGTCTTTAACGTGAAAAAAAATTAAATTCCACAAGGTGGGGGGAGAGAGGTTCATAGGGAAGAAAAAAAAAAAAAAAACCACTGCTTTGGAATTTTAGATTTCTCTGTGGAATAGCTGAATTAGAAAAATTTGATTCTGACAACGGAGCTTCCCCTAAAGACTTAGCAAGATAAAAATGGGTTTGGTACCTTCGAGGAGACTTTTATTAGCATTTAATGAGAACATTTTACCTCTTAAAACATTAGGCGTGACTTGGTAAATACTCTGAGAGCGCACGCTGCGTGCAGTATCTGCCGCCTTTTATAGCTACATTAGCCAATTCTTTTACTGTTTGTCTCACCGGCCTACGAAGCATCAAGAGTAAGGATTCCTGGGAAGAAGCTGTGTCTGCAAATGCTGGTGAACTGGTCATAACTGCAGTGATTTAGAGAGGCCGGAGAATTTCCAGTCTACAGCTAGCATCTAAATAGCCACCCTAACAGTTGTGTAGTGCCCATCCCTGTCCGTGACCTGACGTCGTTTCTATTAAGTAGATCTGTGGAATCTATTAACAAATGCCTAGTTTCTACAAAGCAAATGGCTAACAATGCTATTATAGCATGGAAGTCCTGTAGAAGAGAACTGAAAGATTTGAATTCTCCTCCTTTGTTTTTCTCCTCCTTGGCCTTGAAGCTTTGGCAGGGGGAGGGAGACACATGCCTGTTTTCGTGATGTGGAAGACAGAATTCTTCTGTCCCATCCTTCTACTTCAGCAACACGCAGGGTTCATCTGTAGACACTCCTGCCTTTCTCACACTCACTAATGTTGCTGCTTACAGAGTGGGTCTGATTTGTGAGGAACAGCAATTTTCTCCCAAAAGAACTCCGGTAAATCCACCCCATAGGGAAAATGTACTAAGTAGTCGTGTGGCCTACTGTAGGTGAGATTTGCTAAGCTGCCTGAGAATAAATTTCATGTTGCTTGGCTTACATTAGGAGAAGTCACTATTCAGTATACAGTGAAATTCTCATGAACTAGTATACTAGTCAAGGTTCTCTAGAATAACAGAACTTATAGACACACACACACACACACACACACACACACACACACACACACACACACACACAGCTAACCTAACAGTAGCTGCCTGTGTATGGAAGGCTCAAGGATCCAGTAGTTGCCTACTCCACAAGGCTGGGTGTCTCAGGTGGTCTTCAGAATATGCCGGAATCCAGAAGTAAGCTCTAACACCATTAAAGGAACAGGCTTGCAAAGACAGAGGCAAGAACAAGCAGGGGACAAGCGAAGGCTTCCTTCTTCTGTGCCTCTCTATAAAGGCAGCCACCAGATGAAATGATCCAGACTACAGTTGGGTCTTCCCACCTCAAAGAGCCAGATTAGAAGTGGGTCTTTGCACTTCAAACGATTTAATGAAAATGAAGTCCCTCACAGGAGTGCACAGTCATTTGGATTTTAGTTAATTCTAGACATAGTCACATTGACAACCAAGGAGTCACTAGCTTAACTCGACTTACTGAAGTGGAGTTAAGTGTACCTTATGCTTCCTTTGAGAACCACCTGTCTTAAGGCATCAGAAGTTGATTCATTTATTGCTGAGTAATGATAAAGCAAAGTGCAAAGTGCATGGGAACCACGCCCTAAGTGAAGGAAGCTGCTGACTAAGGACCATCCCTTCTTGCCTTCCCCCTCAAGCCTGCAACCACTGGGCCCGTTCTCTGTCTGCCTTTGCTGTAAAAAGTATGTCAGGCCTGATGAGATGGTTCAGTGAGCCACGATTCCTCCGTCTTTGCAACAACAGCACCTCTAGCTATGTGCATTTTAACCCCAGATTCCACAAGGTGGCAGAGAGAACTGACTCCTGTGAGCCATGAAGCCATGTTGTACCTGGGCCTACACCACACACACACACACACACACACACACACACACACACACACACACCATTACTTAAGAACTTTAAGAATTACTTGTAAATATTCGCTTTGCTTGAAAGTACAAAAATCCCACCAGTGTTTGAATAACTTTTCTTTCCCCCAGAACTAAATGCACATCTGGGTGATGAGAAGCTTAACCATGACAAATGAATGGGTCAGAATCCCTACAACCTGGACAACATCTAACAGAGACTTGACTGGGTACATTGCCTTCCCTGGCTAGGGTATTTATTCTTGCCTGAAGACTTGTCCAATGGTGGCTATTTGACATCCAGCCACCATTTTTTTTATGGAAAAGTAAGCAAACACTACTTATACGATGGGAACAGCAACAAATACATACTTTCAATGGCTAATTTTTATTATTATTCTCCAAATCATTAATATTCAAAATCTCTAACCCCTCCAGGGGAATATGCATATCTTTCAAAGGTTTATTTACCTAGTTTTAAGTACGTGCATGGGCCTGCATGAGTTTGTGTGCACTACACACCAGCAGATACCCTTGGAAGTCAGAAGAGAATGAGAGATTCCCTGGAACCACAGTTAAAAGTGACTGCGAGCTGCCTAACGTAGGTACTAGGAACCAAACCATAGTGTACGGGAAAAGAATCTATTGTCAGTAACAAGTTAAAGCTTCAAAGTAGATAAGTCATTAAACCGGTGTAACTGTGGGGGAAAAAAATCCCAAATATCCGTTAATCAGGAATCATCACTCTAGCCCCATCACTGAATGTTTACACTTTAAAATAAATAATTCCTTAAAACTGTAGGTACAAAATTCTAACAGATTCTGTCCTGCTTGAAGTTCATACAGCTGTCCACAAGATGTATTTTGACCTTCAATTTTACAATGAAAACATCAAAACTCCAACAGCCGTATCCAGAAGTCTCTATGTACTTATGGTAAGGTTAAAAAAAAAATAGATTCCCCAAACCAAATAAGATTTAATGAACAAAGCATCCCCAACTGGCAATAAATGTACTGTCATATTCAAAATGTTCCAAAAAGACGTGAATTTTTATTGGTACTGGTCCTGTGTATGTCGTAGTCTAAGAGAGAAAGCCAGAAAGCAAATGGGAAAACACACAGAAGCCAGGGACGATGGGTACCCTGGAGGAGGAGACAGGAGCAGAGTCCCCCCTGGAGGAGGAGATGGGAGCAGAGTCGCTCTTCTCTGTGTCTATTTGCTTGCTCTCTCAACAGATTGGACTTAATTGATGTCACAGGCATCAGGGGATTCTTCCACATTCAACCTTGCAGTTCAAGTGTTCATCTTCATGAAACGAGCTCACAGACACATCCAGAAAAATGTCTTAAGAGCCACTTGGCTATCCCTGAGTTCAGTCAGATGGACACATGAGGTTAATCATCCCATACTACACACGTATCTATAAGTTCTTGTTGGCTTTATACATGATTATGACAACAGCCATATCAAATAAGCCACCAGTGAAATTTGAACTGTTTCTTCTATCAACAAAGTACAGATATATGTGGTTTGCGTATGGTTCCCATTTTCACAGACAAAAATTCAAAGTTCCGTTTCTGTTTGTGAAGACTGTAGCACTGGTCATGTAAATTAGCACTTCCTGCCTCAATATCTTTGTATTTGAAATGAGAATAGTAACACTTATTCTTAAATACATTGTAGCAATTGAATTAATTTATACACGTAAAGAACCTAGCAGGGAGTAAATTAAACAATCTAACGTAAGTAGTAGGCTGTCAGTCTTCCTGGGGAAAGCACTATCTGATTGCCTGCCATCTTATTAGCACCTAGGTCAGAACATTGTAACACCAAAAATGAGATTTTCTACCGCGCAAAACCCCTGAGTCACAGCAATGCATGTGTCCGTCGGTACTTGCGTTGACTTTCTTTTACTTCTAAGTTTGTGCCTTGCACCAGATAAATCTGATTTTGAGGGATAGTACTTAACATTAAATCTAGGCAGTCTGTGTCAGAATGGCACCAAATCAGCTAAATGCAGCTGTTGGGGTTTTGTATGATTATAGACAATGGAAGTTTGTCACTGAGCCCAGTGACGTTGTACAAAAATGTGCGTCTTCTTGCTAAGTGCTGAGGGTCCTGGGAAATGTCCCCAGTGAAAACTCAGAACTCAGACAAGCTCTGGTTCAACCCAGATGCTTTTCTCTGATCCTATATATGGGATTGTTTGTGGAGACATAAATAGGCAAATTTTCTCATTTTTGTTTAAATATTTTTATCTTAAATGCTTGTCTTTGGAGGCTGGAGAGAGGACTTATCTCTCCACATGGCTTAGCAGTTAAGGGTGCTGCTGCTCTTGCAGAAGAACCAGGTTCTGTTCCCAACACCCGTATATCGACGCACACCCACCTATGCCTCCAGTTCCAGGTTCAGTGCCCTTGGACCTCTTGGGCTTTTGCACACACATGATGCACATACGCACACTCAGGCATACGCATGAAATGGAATAAACATACATGTCTTCAAATTTTAGGGAAAGAACTTGTCTTTTGCTAACTGAACCGATTTTCGAGGTAAGAATTTTAAAGTTGATTCCAACAACTTTCTTTTGACCTTGTTTTCCCAGCCTTCGAAAGCTAAAGATGTTCTTGGAGAAATCCCTGTAGAGTGCGGCTAGGAAGTTTAATTTTCTGTTCTTTGTAGATCGAAAAGAAATCCTTGAATTGGTTTGGTTAGGAAAGATACAGCCAAATCTGTAGCTTATAACCAGGACCTAGTTAACAACTTCCTTCCTCCTTCCCTTCCTTCTTCCCTTCCTTCCTTCCTTCCTTCCTTCCTTCCTCCCTTCCTTCCTTCCTTCCTTTTTGTCCCTTTCTGTGAACACTCAGGCACAGCGCCCTCTGGAAAGGAAAGTTTGCAGGACTAGGCTCTCTTCCTCTACTGAAACGCACCATATTGTCAGGATCGCTGCTTTACTGACTGAACCACCTCAGTGGTCTCCTCTACTACTTCTCTGCAAACAAGAAAATCCAATTTAAATGCAAGGGGAGTATGGCTTCCTCTGATTTAAGGGGATAATTCACCAGCATATTTCCCCTTTTGATTGTTATGCTATGAGGCAACACCTGGCTTCACGACCTTGAGGATCTATCTCTCCAGAGGTATCCCCAAACTGGGGCACCCCCCAATTTGCTAAAAATGGCCACTTGGTTAGGACCGAAGCTGTGTTAAGATCTAGTGAACTCCTACATCAGTCTGCATTTGCAAATTGATTTAGAGTGGCCTATTTATTTTTTGAAGAGATGGGTTATCTTTTAAGAATAAATCGTCTCATTTCAAAGTGATGTTCAAATATCCTAAACTGTCATATCACATCCTCATATGAAATATACTTCTGCCCTTTCCTATAAATTTTGTATAACAGAATATAACATTATCCACTAGTCTCTCTCTTCCTGAGATAATCATGTCCTTGGGGCATTATAAGAGAAGACATGCATCCAAGCCACTATAATCCCCAGGAGTGTGATTGCCTTGTGGTAATTATACCCCCTTTCACGATGTCTTATGCTATTATTATGGTGCCTTATTGCTCAAATACCACAGAGATATCACATAATGTAATTACCTTACCTTATCGTGCTTTAATAAATAATGTAGAAAGAATGGTTTCTGCAGAAATCCTGCCGACAGAAGCCAAGCATTCCAAGGGAAGGAAGGGGTTTGTGATGAAGCTAGTGGTGATTTCTAGAGCCTAAGGAAGGCCACTGAAACATTAGCATCGGATATTTTGTTGCCATGAGTGACTAAACAGAGGCCATGATTCCTGATGTATCAGACTGTAGCAGGCTCTCTGGACACAGTTGGAGCAGACTGCTGATCCAGGTGTGAACATTTGACACTTACATGTCTTTGTGTTTTTCACGGATGAAAAGATCTCTGAGATGTGTTGTCTGTTGCTGGGCCTTCCTGTGCCTTTCCATCCAGTGTAATTGTTTATAGAGCTGAATCAATATGCGTTTGAAGCATGAGCTATTATATAAGGAATAAGCATCTCATAGTCATTGATGTAATAACATTTAATGATTGTTTCTCTCACCCGCGTTATTGGAGACGCTGCATTTCCCTTCAGCTTATTAAATATGGAACTACTCTATTGATCAGTGACCTGGCAGAGAATCCCGCGTTTCATAAAAAAAAAATGCTGTATACATGGAGAATAACCACCTAACTGTATAACAATACGGATATTATTTACTCAAGCCCTCAAAATATAGCCATGATAAAGATTCTTATTAAATGGAGGATGACTTAAGCAATTTTTATTTCTGCCTATGCAAGGGAACAGAAAAGAGCACAGTTGTGTTAGAAATGTCATGACCCATGTAGGTTTTAGAAGCTTTCGTGCACAGAGGAGAACATTGTGTTAGGGCTACGGTCCTCAACCTGTGGCTTACAACCCCTCTGGAGGGTCAAACAACCCTTTCACAGAGCTTATCTAAGGCTGTCAGAAAACACAGATATTTACATTATGATTCATAATAGTAGCAAAGTTACAGTTATGAAGTAACAAAAAAAAGAATTTTATGATTGGGGTGTTATGTATTAAAGGGTCACAGCACGAGGAAGGTTACAAAAGACTGTGCTAGGTTCTCCAAACCAAGACCAGTGCTTCCCCAAAATCAATGTACTCAAGGAATGAAATAAATGAGTGAATTACAGAAGAGGCCAAGTCATTCATAAAACCTGGGGGAAATATACATATTAAGTGTGTTCATCATACTCAGAAAAGTGCAAAAACAGAAGTAGCACATGTTTTAAGATGCTAGGTGGGGTTGGATTAAATTTTATTTAATGTCCAGTCGCTAGGTTAAAAATGGCAAAGCATGCTCACAATAAAAAAGAAAAGAGAAGGAAATTCGAAGTAACTGAGAAATGGGATAACACACGAGTGAGACAGAGAGAGAAGGATGAGGATGGTGTGAGAAAGCATTCTGTAATGAAGAATTTTCGTAACTTACTGTGGCCATTCCAGTCGTGAATTGTTCCCGTTCCTTGTGGTATCTATGTTGGGAATAGGTCACAACCATTGACAACTGATTATGGAACAGGGACAATGGTATTGGATATTCAATTAAAGTTTTTTAAATGCCTGTTTTCAAGTATTTCCAACTCAGCGATTCTCTCTCTCTCTCTCTCTCTCTCTCTCTCTCTCTCTCTCTCTCTCTGTGTGTGTGTGTGTGTGTGTGTGTGTGTGTGTGTGTGTGTGTGTGTGTGTGTGTGAGATGTGCATGTAGGGAATGGGGATTCCTAAATGAACAGCACCTGAGGTTTCTTTTATCAATGCGATTAATTTCTACACTTTAAGTAGTGTGAAATAACAAATATATTTGCTGCCTCAGATACGAAATATAGAGTGGTTCATAGGCAGAGACTTGTGGCTTTTCCACTACTGTTCCACCAGCTCAAGCTTCTGGGGACTAAGTCATCACACCACATGATTGACAGCCTTCTCCCTCCACACTTAGCTATTGGCAAGTGGGTTGGGTCTCTGTCACAGCAGTCATTCCAATTTTCTCTTCTGCTCCTTTCCTCTACTTTGGGGGAGCCTTCTGGTTTGTATTTCGTGAACCTGGATAATTCAAGGTAACACTCCATAGCTTTGGGTGAACAGATGAGTGAGACCGAGTCCCTCTACAGAGTCAAATTCCCTTTAGCGTACAATATTTTCAATATTTTCTGGATATTTGGCATAGTCTTTTTTGGAGAGAAGAATATTATTCAAAGCTTAGTGGTTGTAGGGGGAGGGATGGATCCTGTTATGAAGTGGATTCTGTCTTTGCTGATGCGATGTAAGCAGACTCCCTGTCAAGTACTCCCTCCACGGCCCACCTTCACTACAGTCCTAGGAGAAACTGAACTAAGTGGCGGTGGACAGAAACCTCCAGGACAGCAATAGTTCTCTTCTAGGTGGCTTTCTCTCAGGGATTTTGTTACACTGAAGTAAAGCTGACACAGACAACCATTGTCAACCTTTAGTGCAACCTACCAGAATGTTTAAATGAAACAATAAATTATACATGATATAATATAATATATAATTTATAAAATGTATCATATTAATAAATGCATGAATTATATATTATATGATAGATTATACATCTACATAATTATATATAAGTTATGTATTGTATATTTATCTATTATATAATATATAATTTAAATATATTTTAAAATAATTTCTAAAATAGATAGACAGACAGATAGATAAATCGATCTCTATATAGATCTCCTAGTCAGTATTTCAGGGCTCGTGCAGAGAAGAAAAACCATTGAGTTGATAGTAAATTAAGTATGTAGAAGTATGTAGTAAGCACATATGAGCTAAGGTTGAAAGGGGGCAGCACAGGAGGACTGGGTATTGTCTGAAACTCCTACTCACAAGCTTCATTTCTCCTTCATAGGTCATAGGCATAAGGAACATTCCTGAGAATCCACTCTGTTGAGGAAAATTCGAGCAGTTTTTGAAGTACTTTGTTTTAGTTGTTATATATCTTACAAACCACCAGGTCTCCATTGGGGATTTCCATACACGGCTCACTGGTTGAGTCTACTCTCCCTAAAGATACCCCTGCCCCTTGCTGCCCCTTTCTTCGCCATATTCTTCTGTCCCAGTGTTGTCCCTTATACGGACTTCTATGCTCTGGGTGCTATACATATTATTAAAAAACAAAATGGTATATGCTGTGAGATGGTTTACTAGATAATGGCACCTGCAGCCAAATTCAATGATGTCAGTTTGATTTCTGGGACCGGTTTGGTGGAAATAGAGAACCAACTTATGTACGTTGTCCTCCTACATTCACACATGTAGCATGGCACATCCCTCCCCAAAATAAATAAAAATAATAACCCCCCAAAAATAGTAATAAATGTTTCAAGAATTCAAATTCGCATAATGTGAATAAATAAATCCTTTAAAAATATGATTAGACTGCCTATTTTATTACTCTGTGAGCAGTTAACATCAAGCACAATATTATCTTCATTTTAATCTTCCTTTTATTCTAGGTAGCCAAAGTTTTTGAATTTACATGAACTTTTGATCTTCCCCACCTGCCGGACTGTTGGGGTGGCATTCATGTGCATTTTTCTGGGAAATCCTAGGGTCTTCTTTTTTGTTTTCATTTAGGAAAAACAGTTTTAGAGAAAAAGCAGTCATGTCTGAAATATTAATTTTCACAGAGAACATAAGTCATCCTAAAGGAGCTGTTTCGACTTTATTTTTAAAGTCCCCATCTTCTTTGTACTTTAGTCATATTAAGGATTCAAAGAGTCAGAGCTTGCACAGTTACCACAGGACTCGTGAGCATCTGAACTCAAGATTCTCAGTGGGGAAGAACTTAGGTCACGACCTCCGAGAAGATACATAGTGTTTGATATATTGACAGGAAACAATCAAATTACAACCTGGCAGATCATTTCCCAACAGACTATAATTACTGTACCTGCTTCCGTAGTTCACAGAATTTCCTTTGTAACCACTAGATTCACTGTTAAGGATGAGTAACACCCTGGAGAGGAGGATGAGGAAAAAAAAACAGACGCTGGAAAAATAATACAAGATATTAACAGCAGTCACAATGAACAGCTTTAAGAGTGAGGAAAATTCTTCAACATTAAACCGCAAATATGAGGCATTAATGGTAGCTCACGAGGCCCCCAACACATATCCAGCAGAGGACCGCCCAGTCTGGGTTCAGTCAGAGAAGATGCACCTAACCCTCAGACTGGAGGCCCCCAGGGAGTGGGGAGGTCTGGTGGGGAGGAGGACATCTTCGTAGAGACAGGGGGTGGGGGAAGAAGGTGGAGCAGTCCGAGGGTGGAACTGGAAGGAGATAAAATCTCAAGTGTAAACAAAAAAGATTAAAATTCAAAAAAGAAAGAAAGAGGTCATTGCCAGTGGCCAGTTTTTTTTTTAATGAGGCTTGTCGCACGGGAGGTGCCGTGGCGGCCACCGTACTTCCTCCCTGGCCAGCTCTACAAGCTGCTTCGTATTCCTCAGCTGTCCTTGTCAGACCCAGCCTCCAGAGTCATTTCTTCCCTCCTGCCTCGCTATGCCACTCTACTCCGTTACAATAAAATGGGGGAAAGGAGAAATTTGAAGGTGTAGAATTGAATACCGATGAACCTCCAATGGTGTTCAAGGCCCAGCCTTTTGCTTTGACCGTAGTCCAAACCGACAGACAAAACATTACGGTGAAAGGAGGAGCCCCGAAGGATGATGACTGGGGAAACATCAAAATGAAAAATGGAACGACTGTGCTAACGATGGAGTCGGCAGATGCTCTTCCAGAAGAACCCTCTGCTGAAGCTGTCTTAGTAGAAGACACAACGGAAGAACAGTTAGCCGCTGCCATGGGCTTGCCACGTGGATTGGCAAACCTCAGTAACACTTGTTACCTGAATGCTACAGTGTATCGGTTCTGTGCCAAAACTCAAAGACGCTCTTAAAAGATGGGGTGGTGCTGTGATAGCTCTGGGACAGCATTCACGCCTGTGTGTGACGCCACTAGAGACCCAGTATTCAAAAAATTAAACGACTTTGCAAAATGCTTTATTTTCTGATGGTGCCAGGGGTTGAACCCAGAGTCTGCACATGATGGGCCAATACTATATCTCTGAACTATTCAGCCATTATAAAAACATTTTAAACAGTAAATTACTTACAAAAACATTAAGGCAAGAATTCATAAAGTTGGTTCATGTGGGCAAATCCGACACGGCTCTTGTTTTTCGAGTTATTGTTCGTTTGCACGGTTTTTTAAACTGCCTTTGTGCTACGACTGCTTAGCTAAGTGGCATAGGTAATTCCTAGAACTTGCGGAATCTTTTTCCGTAATACTTGCTATTGTTAGAAAGAAATACACATCAGCTTTATTGTCAGGCCATAGAGTTAAAAGTACTCCGAGATGAATCCCATTCCTACACAAGATATCATCTATCTACTAGATGGAAAAATATGAGTTTTATATATTTACAATATAATTACCAAATATAGACTTGCGGAATCGAAATGACATACTGCAAGGGAAAACACAATAACAACATAGTTATAAAAACACTAAAATATTTCAGCAAATCTCAGGAATGATAAAGTGTCAGGAAGAGGGAGAAAATAAAGGCACCGTTAACTCTCCTGCAGGGGAATCGGGCTCTTCTAGGAAAAAAAGAAAAAGCATCGGTAAGTAGAATATATAGTTATTTATGGATGAACATCCAGAGAAATTGAGGAAGATAAGCACAGGAATGGAAGCACTTAATCAAACTTCAGATTTAACAAGGAAATATAGAATCGTTAATATCTCCGAAAAGCAAAAACAGAAATTTAAATGAATACACAGTAAAACGAATTAAGTAGACATTGAAGAGCAGGATGCTTGTTCCCGGGCTGGTAGGCAGAACTCAAAGACAGAGGAAAGTGGTAACATTTCTCTAGACATTACTTTAAAAGGAGGATTCAGAAAAACATTGAAGGGTCAGGGAAATGACTCATCTGGTAAAGTGCTTGCCTGTGAGCATGAGTCCCTGAGTGTATTCCCGGGAAACTCAGGTTGAAAAGCCAGGCATGGAAACATGCATCCTCAGGCCCACGGAGCTGGAGGGCAGAGACGGGAGGACCTCCCCTAAAGCCAGGCTCCGCAATGTGCAGCCTCGGGCCCACAGAGCTGGAGGGCAGAGATGGGAGGATCCCTGAGGCTTGCCGAGCAACCTCCTAGCTATAACAATGATATTCAGAATCTGCAGGAAATCCTAGCTCCAAATAATGAGATGGACGTCCAAATGAGGATGGTATATGGATTCTGACCTCCACACGAGTGCACGCATGCGTGTCCGTGTACCTACACACGTATGAATACGTACACGCCCACACTCAGACAAAAAGCAAAGCATTTAAAGTTTGAACATAAAGGGTGAAATAGCACCACTAAAATGCAAGGGGAACGCTTCGGTGTGAGCTGGGGAATCAGACAAACGAGATGAGAGGCTGCACGTACTGAGGAGGACACTGAAGGACTTTACACAATGACAGAAAGAGAAATTTATGAAGAAGATATAAAAGTCATAAAGTTGGATGCGCCGGGGAGATAGCAGCAAAAAAAATTATATATATATAAAGCAAAATATTCAAAATGTACATTGACCTTGATAAAATGCAATTATGGGGAAAGATTTTATTGTGTCATATTCAAGAATTGCACAGATATAGCCTACAAGAAATAAGCGATGGTGCAGAGACAGAATAATATGTCCAATAAAGCAGACTTTATGGGTGGATACACACGGCTATGCAATATTGCAAAGCTGTATTTATGGTAAGAAGAAAACACTTTTTGTTTAAACCTATGATATATTTGTAATGATTATTAATATCCTATCCATAAATAAAATGTTTCTGTTGAGGAAAACTTTCAGTCTACAATCTCTTTTCACTATACAATGTAACTTTTAATGTAAAATATCCTTTTAAAATTATTTTTTTAATATTATAAAATAATGCCTTCGAGTGCTCCCTTGGGGCTGGAGAAAGTAAAAGCTGAAACTATAAGCAGTCTGAAAAATAAAGACAGATAGAGGCACCTTTGGTAGAGAGATCTGGATAAGGGATTGGAGAACACAAAATGTCATTTCTTCATTTTTAATCTCCCTGAATGAGGCATCTTGGAATTGGGACACTTTCAGGCTACTGCAGCTGCTTCGGTGTTTTCTAAAGTTTCTCGCCCGTCCATGTCATACTGACCTCGGTTCACTGAGTTTGTCTCCCACCACCACCACCTACACCTTCTGCCTGCTTCATCTCTGGGTGCCATATTATAATTTTCTAGCATGCGCCTGATAAAGAGACCATCATAATAGAAATATTTATTCTCGACTCTATGCAAAGAAATTAAAAAGACTAGATATTGATCTGTTTATAAAAAATAAAGAGAAGGGGGATATGTTTTATGGATATGTGGTGAGGTGTGGGGGAAGGGGGTGGCTCTGGAGGCCCATGCTGAGGCTTCCCTTCCCCCTCCCTCAGCCACAGGACAGTACAGTATAGAATAGAGTTTATCCAGGGGATGAGGAAGGGAGTTGAGAGGATAGTAGAGGCAGAGAAAGGCAGGAGAGAGAGGAGAGAGAGAGAGAGAGAGAGAGAGAGAGAGAGAGAGAGAGAGAGAGAGAGAGGAAGTAGAGAAGTAAAGGCTGGCCATGAGCATGTGGAGAGAGAAGAGGAAAGGAAATGGGAAGAGAAAAGGGAAGGGAGCGAGGGAACAGAGAGGGAGCAGGAAGTCAAGAGCAAGAGAGTGAGGAGGGGGCAAGCAGCCCCTTTCATAGTGAGTCAGGCACACATGGCTGTTGCCAGGTAACTGGGGGCGGGGGGAGCTTGAACAAGATGCTAACATATAATGGATGTTATTCTAGAAAAATATAACTTACCATAAAAAGCTATGAAGTTTCTTCCAATTATCTGTTGACTGGGTAATGTAGTGCCCATTCCATGAACTTCATGGAGAACACAAAGTTAAATCATTACTGTCTCAGAGAGAAGAGGTAAAGTCAGACACAAACATTGTTTCAGATCAAGTTACCAATGCGAAGTGACACAAAACAGAAACTCTCAGTGTGGGAATCTGGGGCTGAGAAAAGGCCATAATGACACAATGTGTAAGCTGTAGATGGACTGTTGGACACAGTGAAATAAGGGTACTAAAGCAAGCCCCAGTAAAGGAACTACTTTACCAGCAAACTGTTACAACAGGCAAATAACCGCCCCCTGTTTATGAGAAATCTATCCGCTGATGTGAGCAGACTGCATCAGCCGGGCTTCCTAACATCTCAAGCTAACACAGAAGTTGTTTGTTGAGTTACAGCCTTAGCTCCCCGGGCACGGATTCCCTTGAAACAATAGTAAAGGAATGTTGGTGTAACAGGTTGGGATTGTCAAGTCTGGCAGCAAATCAGGTCAGAAGTATGCGTTTTCATTTTCCACCCCAAAGTATCCCAAGTGAGATTGAACGATCTCATGTCTTACAAAACAGGCATCAGAAGGCTGAGGGCAGCGGAGTCTTCTACTATTTTTGACAAAGAATGGGCAAACCGATGTTCAGAACATTGGATGGGGAAAGTAAAGTTGCACCTGGCATTTCCGGTTTTGAAGCTCACATAGTATCGATAGGCTCCTACAACTCCAGATTTTCCTCAGTCCCACACACTGCAGTTGCTTGTGCATCTGTAAAATCTAAATTATGATGAGAAAAGCAGAATCCGGAGAAAAAGTCATGAATAAGAATAGTTAATCCTGGGGCTGGAGAGATGGCTCAGTGGTTAAGAGCACTGACTGCTCTTCCAGAGGTCCTGAGTTAAATTCCCAGCAACCACATGGTGGCTCACAACCATCTGTAACGGGATCTGATGCCCTCTTCTGGTGTGTCTGAAGAGAGTGACAGTGTACTCACATACATTAAAAAAAAAAAAGAATCCTAAGAAAGGAGTATATATCAGTATGAGTCTATCTATGAGTACAATTTACTACAGCAATGGTCCTCAAAGGAAATGATAATGGTAATTTTCATAAATGCTAAATGGGCAAGCAACACCAGCACTTGTTAAAAATTTCGGTGTCAAAGTGAGAGGTTAATAATGATCATACTTTTCCATCTCATCTCACCATCAAAGCCAGTCACAGATAAAGAGAGAGAGCAATGGATTCTTCAGAACTTCTGAACATGGGACCACTATAGAATCTAAATAGCCTGTTTCTAGATGTTTACCCAAATGAAAGCATTCGCCTGTTCAAAACTTACAGGAGGACACTCACGGCCCCTTTATTCACAATAGCCCCAAACTATAAAGCAGTCGAGAGTCCACTAGGAGTATATAAAGCTACTTCTGTATACCCAGTCACAGAAATAAACTGTTGATACAAACAAAACTGTGAATGAATTTCAAAATAATTGTGCTCACTGGAATAAGAGACGCTCCAGACCCACAAGAACAGTAACTGAAGAGTCCATAGCATGTGATTCAGTTTTACTTCAGTCCTATGTTGAGAACCAATTTAAAATTAAAGCGGATTGACAGTTATCTCTGCAAGAAGCAGGGAGGCTGGTTCACAATCACAACCCTAGCAATGCTTTCGCATGCAGACACAGACATCCCAAGTGCCAAATTCTATGCTTTTGTCGTGTGTATGTTGTATCGGTTATAACTGAATCTTTTTCCAGGATTATACTCCTAAGTAGCTAACGGCCACTGTGTATCTGATAGCATAGACCCTGGGGTTATATTAGCAAAAGAGATAGAACTAAGAAATGTAAATAGCAGGTCAGAGTAGGATGAAACGAACAGCATTTTCTTTGACCTTATTCTACCTCTCTCTCTCTCTCTCTCTCTCTCTCTCTCTCTCTCTCTCTCTCTATATATATATATATATATATATATATATATATATATATATATATATACCTCCAATGGTTGAAAAGGAAAACTAGAATAGATTCATTAACACTACCTCCCTGGGAGAAACATACATTCTACTGGGAAGGTCATACCATAAAATGATACTCACAAAGAAAACAACAACAACAACAACAGCACAAAGGTAAATGCTCAACAAAAGAGGAGTTGCTGTTTCCGTATCTCGAGAAAACGCTAATCCATTCCAGAGTCCTAAGTGGAACCCGGATGTACCTAAAGCTGTTTTATGAATGTGATGAGGCATAACTAGATCCGGGGCAAAAACAGTATGTCAATCAAAGGTTTGCAGGATGCCACGAACAGCAGTGTGAAGGGAAGCTGACTGTCAGCCTTGCATAACTGTCCCTACAAGGGAACCCTTGTATGGCTCCCTTGACAAACCGCTGGTGAAACCCGGTGTTAGAAGTTGGGATGCTTCTGGTTCCGTCCTTTGATCACTGGCGAGCTGTGTCTTCGGGGAAGTCTTTGCTCCTCAGCTCCTGAGGTGGAAAATGCATGCACGTAAAGAGCACCTGCCCTGCTTAGTTTATAGGTCTGCTGTGAATTTGAAGTGAGACGGTGAATATAAAAGTGCCTTGGAAATTGCTGAGTGCTTTACAGAAAGGGGGCTTATTCTTTGCCTTTATAGGAGAAAAGATTTTATTTCTAAAAGCACTTAGAGCAATTTGGGTATTTACATAATAGCTAAGAGAGTGCACTTGTAGCAGTAAGACCCGGGGAAAGTATAGATTCCCGCTTGTGTGTTCCTTTATATCATCCGCAGCCTTTATTTCATTGTTCCACACAAAGCGAGTACTAAGTAATTTTTGATCACATAATTTTGATTCTACCTCTGATTACTGAATGCCCTACTTATGAAGCACTTTTCCTAAATTACTATAGAGTGCTAAGAATCTCTTCGTGTGAATGTGTTAACTTCCAGATTCGGTGGAAATTTCTTGGAAAAGAGGAACCAAGGTATGTGTAAATTAAAAAAAAAAAAAGATAGTCCAGCATAATTTCTATCGAGTAATATACCTTGTATAAATGAAAATTTATTTTTTTAATGAATGAGTTTGAAGCATTTCAATGGGTGATTAGCAGAGAACCATGTACTTGCTCAATTTCTAGGAAGCCTCTATGTTTGAAATTAAGTATTTGAAATAGATAGTTTGCACTGTGAAGTTATTATTTTTTTAAAGAAAATTGTACGCATAGCCCTCTGAAGGACAAATCATTGCATCACACCATTTCTTTAACGAGTAAGATTGGCGATGTCTAATTTCCCCTTTCAAGAGAGACGCCTGCTTCCCTTCTTCACTAGCAGATACAAATTTGAAAGCGGGAGTTACTGCCCCACACTTCCTGAGGAGTTTGAGGCTTTGGCTATTGTTTTTCTCTTCACACACAAGAGGCCACACGAAGGCTCCACGGATGCAAAGAGGGAACGACACACAGCAGTGCTTAGGAATGTTGTCGCAGGACGCTAGGTGGGGTGTGATGATGAGAAACTTGAACTCCCGTTCCCCAGATCTCAGCTGTGAATCATGGACGGCCTCCGAAACGGAACTCCGTGCCTTGGGTGTCAGTTTCCAGCACTAGCCGTTTCACGAGCCTTATTCATCACAGTACTCAACACGAGACATTCAATTAAGTGTGCTCGGGTTTTAATACTGCGCGAGATTGGCTATAAACCCAGGAACGCGTGCAGATCACGTGGCTCCCTCCTCCGTTATCTTTTGCACCGCACATTACTTTTCATGTGAGGCCGTAACTGCATGCTCCTTTATGAGCTGTTTCTCTGGAAACCCAGGCGGTCCCATTCTACATCCACAGCGGGATGCCCGCTGCAGGCACAGGAGCAGACTAAACTTCTGGTACCCTGTTAGCACGGCGTGAAACCGTGAAACCGTAGCTCTGGAATTCCCTGTCAACAGTGAAAATTAATCCCACCCCTCTCCTGGCCTAGCTGGCCTAATTGTTTTATGTAAGACACATTGTCGTTTAAAATCCATGTTCTAGGTGTCGCACTGGGGTCAAGTTCTTTCACGCTAGCAAGTTACTATGGTATCAGGGAGTGTGGTAACTGCTTCCATACCATACTGAAAAGCAAGTACCCCTCACTGACAGCCTCACCTTGAGCTATTTACCTCCCAGAGATGGTAAAAGTGAGGCTGATACATTCCCAGACTAGAAGGAGAGGCCACCTGCATGCAGACAGAACAAACCCCTGAGCACAGTGACTTACAAACGCTACCAATAGATACGTATAAAGACAAAGCAAGACTTAATAAGCTCTATGTGACACTGACAGCGTTCTCTCCAGGCCAGCATCACACATAAGGCAACACAGGAAAAGCAAAAGTAAATTAAAAATAAGTACTTGAAAAGTCTCCTTACTCTACCTCTGCCTACTAGGGGATTACCATGCGGCCCGGGGATTCACACACTTCTTTGTGTATATGAAATCGCCCCAGACGTTTTAGGGTGACAGGAGTAATAGGAGTATAACCCATTTCGAGCATGAACATTTAGACTGTTTGTTATGTAGTAGTGTCCATAGAGCAGAAAAAAAAAAGTAGTAAATTAAATATTAGCTGAATTAGTCCTCACAATATAAAGAATTCATGAAAAAAAATCTTAAAGGAATTCTTAGAAGAACAGAATCTAGTATGATTAAAATGTCAATATTTGAAAAATTAATGTCAATGCTTTAAAAACATAGTACCACCAAGAAGAAAGTTAAAAATTCATTTATTTTATCAAAAGAAATGTTCCAAGGAAAAATGACAAATAATTTTAAGAATAAAACACCTTTTAAGTTTCACACTTAAAGTATTAAATGCTATGAAATAGTATAGTCAAGGTAAGGTGGGAAATAAAGAAGATTAACATGGAAATATTTGTGACACCAAGAAGGAAGAAATGTTTAACCTTTCCATAATGAGAGTCAATCACTTGTAAGAATCAAATATCAGACTGATTCCTTCTTAAACTGTCAGTTGACATCAAACCGAGATTAAGTTACACATTCCATGTTTACAGAAAAAGATTTAATTCTAATGTTCAGTAGACTACTACTTAAATATCAATGTGAAATAAGGATATTTTAAACATTATAAAACCATATATAAGACTTCAGGCATCTAGAAACCTCGGTTTTCCAAGATCCAATTAAATTGATATCCTCTGTAAACACAGGGTCAGTATAGATAAGAAGTCAATGGAATCCCTTTAAATATTCCAAACTTATATATGTAAAAAGTAAGTAAAAAATAAAAATACAGAGATGCTTTAGTAAATAACTCCATTGAAAAAGTATGGTTTCAGATACAATTCATAGCACCGTAAAGGATAAGTATACAGTAAAAGATAGGCAGTGTGAATGTGTGTGTGTGTGTGTGTATGTGTGTGTATGTGTGTATGTGTGTGTGTATGTGGTGTGCATGTGTGTATGTGTATGTGTGTGTGTGTGTGTGTGTGTGTGTGTGTGCATGTGTGTGTGTGTGTGTGTGTGTATGTGTGTGTGTGTGTGTGTGTGTGTGTGTGTGTGTGTGTGTGTGAAAGGAATATCCCTTATACAACACTATGCATGAAATATTCAGAAACTCTGAGTCATTGTTGAATTCGTCTTCTGTTCGTCCTCTACAGCAGGGTACGCTGCCTTCCCTTAAAAGTAGATTTTTCCTTGTCTCATAATGTTGTATCATGGCTCTTTTATTATTTTTAAATTACTTATTACATGATAGATCCTAAAGTTCCAAAGGTCTTGTTACATTTATTTACTATATGCACTTATACATTTATTTACACATGGTTTTGGGCATGTCATATGTTGTATGTTATAGTTACATGACATAATATGTTATATCTGTTATATATACATACATTTACATTATATATTATATACTATTATATATTATATATGATATTGTACAGTCCTAAAGGTCTTCCTACCCTACAGGTCCTTAATGTTTTTATGGACTTTCAGAGTGTGCAAATGAGTGGGTCTCTGTATCTGTATCTTTCCTTGTGTTTTTTTTTAGACTCTTTTCTTTCTTTCTTTTTCCTATTCCAATATGCTAGTTTTTGTCGTATTTCATTAGCCCTTAGGAGCCTGTTTTTATTTATTTATTTTCTAGTGTTCTCTAATGAGGGACAGAAAGAGGGCAGACCCAGATGGGAGGGGAGATGTGAAGGAATTAGGGAAGACAAAGGGAGAGAAAACCATAATCAGGATGTATTCTATTAGAAAACTAATATTTTAATAAAAGGAAATAATAATAGTAATAGCACACAATAGATAAAACAATAACCCATTGACATTGTATGAATGATACATTTATTATGGTGCGTAGTTTTAGTACCGGTAGTGGAAAAACTTAAGTCAGAGAAGTGCTAACGTCACACTAGACTGGAAAATACAAGAAGAGTATTTATTACATATAATTTATATGCATATTATATATGTGTATGCATGCATATGTGTACAGTCCTAGCTTTGTTTTCAGTGAGTTTATAAAGTGTTATAGTATGAGGGGTTGGCTGAAGTATATACATATATACAATATATGTATATATATGAAAGAAAAAATGTGTGAAATGTGCTACTCCTTTCTAAAATATTATTATTTCATAAAGATCCCTTGTGGTTAGTTTCTTTTTTTCATGTGAAAATAAACTTAGGAAAATATTTTAGGGGGGAAAAAAAGAAGTATGGTGTCTTAGTTAAGGTTCTATTTGCTGTGAACAGACACCATGACCAATGTAAGTCTTATAAAGGATAACATTTAATTGGAGCTGGCTTACAGGTTAGGAGGTTCAGTTCATTATGAAGGCAGGAGCATGGCAGCATGGCAGCATCCAGGCAGGCATGGTGCAGGAGGAATTGAGTTCTACACCTTCACCAGAAGGAAGCCAGGAACAGACTGAGCATCCCCAGGCAGCTAGGAGGAGGGCCTCCAAGCCCACCCCCACAGTGACACACTTCCTCCAACAAGGTCACACCTTCTAATAGTGCCACTCCCTGGGCCAAGCATATGCAAACCATCATATATGGTTTTCCGAATTTAACCAATAGCTCTCCTAATACACACACCAAAGTGGTCAGGGAAAAGAGCATGAGATTTCAAACCTCCCCAAAGAACCACAGGCACTGAGGAGACTGGGAGAGATAATCTTCCACAGCACTCTCACAGGTAATCTGGTACCAAACGGTCAGCCCTGAAAACAAACATACACACGTTACATTTCAGAATACAAATGCATATACATCTGCATATATATGTGGTGAAAAAGAGGGTATATGTTAATATAAAATAGAGCAAGTAGAACCCTATGGGAAAGTTTGTAGTGAGGAAGGAAAAGTGAGAAGTGATATAATTATATCATAGTCTCGGAAATAAAGGAAACATCGCTCGCCTATCTCTCATGAGACTTTCTGATAAAGAGGCATAAATTTGATTTCCGCTTAGGTTCCAACTAGTTTAATCTCTCTCTCTCTCTCTCTCTCTCTCTCTCTCTCTCTCTCTCTCTCTCTCTCTCTCTTTTGTGTGTGTGTGTGTGCATGCGTGTGTGCAATTGAACTATAAAGCTCAAGTCACACAAAGTGAATGCCTTCTAGAGTCACTTCTATGCAATTCCCCTTGTACCTGTGGTATTTAGTTTTACAGCAAATTCCAGTGAATTGCAGCACAATAATAAACTGACTCATTTTCACAGTCTGACATTTTGCTCCAGAATTACACCAGCTAATTTGGACCTTCATTCTACTCTGAACAAACTCTTTTAGCATTATTTGTATCAAATTCACCTTTAGTGAAAGGAGAAAGGATGTCAACACCACTGAAATGGCGAGCTAAAGAAAACTGTGAAGGTGGTAGTCCACAGGAAGGCCATCTCCAGACCATTTTCATCTGTGACTTTTAGGATCTGTCCTTTCTGTTTTCAAGTATTGCTCCTTCTTCAACTGTCTAATATATTCTGGCTTTGCTTTAAAATGCTCAGTTCCTGGTTCCTACCACATTGCAGACTTCTGAATTATTTACATTAGTCAACAATGAATCTTTTTTATAAATACAGTCCTTAATATTAGGAAGTTAAATTGTATCAGGAATACAACGTTGCTTCCGCCAATAGCTTGGAGGTAAACATTCCTATTTATGAAGGTAGAGCGCTTCCCCATGCCTGCGATCTCTTCGCACACATTTGGCTAAGCCTGGCTCAGATGGCATTAGTTTCTATGTTCACAAACAAAATCGTTATGGCTTCTGAAAACCTGGTGCCTTTGTCCCTGCCGAGATCAGTCTCAATAGCTCGAGGGGATGAAGGTCCAGCACATGGTTGCATAATCATTAGACATTTCACACATTCAAAAAATAAGATACTCGTTTGCTGAAATGGATGGAACAGAAGAGCCAAGTTCACCCAATACCTTTGCAAGAATCACGGTCACTTTAAGCAAAGGAGTTTATGAACTTGACAATAACGTAGTGGCCAAAATAGAAGCTTAAGTAATCTGGTGAATGTGGTGCCCTAAACATCGCTATAAGCTGTTACTAAAATGAAACTGTGTTTCCTTCTCTGTGTTTCTGTTTCTGTATTTTAAGAACGTGTAAGTCTCTAGGTTTATGTTTAAGAGTACAGTGCCTATGGCGTCCAGAAGAGGATGTGGAGTTTCCTGCAACTGGAGTCAACTGTTGGACTCCATCAGGCACAGTTCTGGGAACCTCCCCTTGGGTCCTCTGCAGGGGCAGTGCGTACTCTGAACCACGGAACAATCTCTCCAGTGCCCGAATCTGTCTCCTACCTAAATAAAGGGCACTACTGTCTTCAGAAGCAGAAAAGGAAGTCATGGTAGCTGCTGATACTTTGCAGTCTGCAAGGAATGTACGAAGCTAAGGTAAGTATCGTTGTATAATTCGATATATATGATAAGGACCAACATATAATATAAAGCATGGTAAAGATCATCATATAATATAAGATAGGGTGAGGATCAGCGTATAATAGTGTGGAAAGGCAAGAGTTCAGAGTCTGACCTACAGACAGCCAATGAGCACGAACTGTAGAGAAGCTGCTGGGTTTCAGGAAACCTCAGAAACATGCAACAGTGTTACTTACCACTTTTACCTTCTAACCAGTCAGAGGAATTATGTTAATGAAAAGGAAGTTATGGACCAATTGTGTTTACTCTAGTGGTAAATCATGTGCCAAATAATATTTAAACTTTTAATTATCCTCCTAATTCTCATGATCTACAAACGTTATCACCATTAGGATATTAATTTTCATATGCCCTGAAGTACTGGTGTAATGTTCTAATGTTCAATGAAGTGTTGTAATAAATTTGAACTGAGTCTTAAAACATTAAATGGTTGATGGATATGAACTAATGGGTAAATATAAATAAATTAATATTAGGATGTTGGATGATTTGATCAAAGAACGTTTTGCCATTAGAGCCAGTAGAATGATTTGAGGATTTGACTAAAGAAAGAGTAAGACAGGAAAGAGGGGAGAAAGCTTTGGTGGGCTTACAGACAGGAGCCTAGCATGACTGTCCTCCGAGAGGCCTAACAAACAGCTGACCGAGACGGATGCAGATACTTACGCCCAGCCAGTGGACGGAAGTCGGGAACTGCTGTGGTTGAATTGGGGAAAGCCTGGAATAAGCTGAGGAGAAGAGCGACCCCATGGGAAGACCAGCAGTCTCAACTGACTAACGAGGACCGCTGAGATTTCTGACACGGACCAAGCCACATACAAGAGCTGGCCCGAGGCCCCTGACACATATACCGGCAGAGGACTTCCTGGTGTGGCCTCAGTGAGAGAAGACTTGACCGCCTAACTCTCTCCAGAGGGATTTGAGGCCCCAGGGAGTTGGGAAGCATGGTGCGGGGTGAGACATCCTCCTGGATACAAAGGGAGGGCTGACCGGGACGGGGTGAAGACTGAACTGTTAAAAATAAATAAATAAATAAATAAATAAATAAATAAATAAATAAATAAATAAATAAATAAATAAATGTAATAAAAGCAAAAACAGTAAAGGAAGAATCCATCAACCTTGGATATGTCTTAAGATCACTGCTGAAGCCTCTCCGGGCTTCAGACTTCCCTCCAAAGAAGCCGATTGAGGAGCCCTTGGAATTCTCTGCAGACCTATGTGATGGAGATTCCCAAGGGTAGTGTTTTCTCCTCCGCTCACCGGAGATGTTCCTACAAAAATCTGGAAACCTTTGAAATACCCCTGGGCTTTACATTTCTCACTCTCAGTTTTTATAAACAATGAGTTTTACCGTTCTAACCTAAAGCCTGCAGATCAGGTGTGTGTTCTACTATATTCCAAAGCGTGAGTCCCAGTTCAGAAGCCCCTGTGAGTGCGTTTTTAACTAACGCTTCCTGAGTAAGTGGGTTTGGAAGTAGATTCACTCTCTACTTCAAGCTTCACATGTGGATATTCTTTTTGGCAATAGTGATAATCAGAGCAAGGAAGGATGCTTTGCTCCTGAGATTTTGTATTTCAGTGGCTGCCACAAGACCAGAAATGGTTTGAGATCTGGGCCAGTTTCAAGTATAGGCCAAATATTTTATTAAACTTAACATATTAAACGAAAGTTTAATTTGAAATTAAACTATGATTATATCGTCTCCCCCTTCCTTTCCCTCCCTCAAATCCACTGTAGACAGATTATTTCAACACTAGTTAAGTCTGAGAGAAGAAATCTATTTGCCAAATGTGCTTTAGTAACCCCAAAAATATCACAAGTGATAAGTCTTTCTCAAGTGTTCCCCGTCTGATAGATGATTTAAACTAAAAACAAATTATTTACTTGCATGTAGAAATGGTGAAACTGCGGCATACATGGACCGCTGAATAAGCTAGCTAGTTTTATATTTAAGGGTCTAAGACTTTACTTACAGCTGGGATTTGCACATAAAATGTGGTCTATTTATCTGCCTTTGGAGCTCATAAATGCAAGGCTTCCCTTAGACTCTGTAATTTAGACAGCATAGTAAGGGCTTCCACCAGCTCCACCATAAAGTGAAATGTCTTTGAGTACAGGATCACTTGGAGTCAGAAGTCAACACACTTTACTTCAGACTATTCTTTCAATCTGGGGACCTTTAATATCCTCAAAGTACTTCAGGTCCTATGCCAGAATTGTCCCTATCTCCTTTGGAAGTCATGCCTTGAAACATATATACATATATCTCTGTCTCTCTGTCTCTCTGTCTCTCTCTCTCTCTCTCTCTCTCTCTCTCTCTCTCTCTCTCTCTCAGGCTTGACCACCAGAGAGAAAAATGACAGAAACTTGGTATGCAGGTTTGACTATCTGCATACAAGGACACTACTTTCTAATATTTCAGGATCAGGGCTAAAAGGGGTCCAGGGAGAACACCTTTCGTGAGTATCTCCTTTCATGGGAAGGAGAAGAGAAGACAGCTGTGTCTCAGCCAGAGTTGTTATTCTCCTGTAAAAATTAAGGAAATTAAAAACCTCTATCACAGGACTATATATCATAAACAAGAAATAGAAATAACCCAAGCACCCATCAACTCTTGAATGATAATGCAAATACAATATATTAATAGAGTGTTATTAAGAATAGAGTGTTACTAAAACGAATGAAAATGACAGCATTTTGAACAATGTGGATAAAACGAGAGATCACTAGGTTCCGTGAAGTAAGCCAGGCAAGAGACGCAGATACCACCTGACTTCCTTCATCTGTAGAACCTAAAAATATTGATCTCACAGACATTGGGGGTAGGGGTGTGCATGTGTATGTGCATGTGTGTGTGCATGTGTGCAATACATGTATGTGTGTGGTTCAGGAGGCGTGGTGTGTGTGCATGTGTGTGTGTTATAAAGAGTATAAACTCTGGCAATTTTGAACTCTATGTGTGTGATATAAAAACCGATATTATCAGAGATATTTCCACAAAGGCTTTACATTCTCAGGCCTTCACAGAAAGTGTTCTGTCCTCACTGTGAGAAAACAAAATAGGTCATTAAATTGGATTAAAACTAGTGGAAGGCAGGAAAAGTGGGTGAGAACCGCTTTTTACAGAGAGTAGCTAACTTAGTTAAATGGGTCTCCGAGAAGCAGTCATGGCTTTGGCACAGCGTTTGGTTAATGCACTGGGGACACAGCTCCATGGCAGAGCACTTACCAGCATGCCAGGGCCTGTGGTTCAATCCCCAGCATGGGAACACGGAGGAACGCAGCACAGTGTGATCTAGCCACGGTTCTCATTCATCTCCGACTAGAAATAATCATTGCAAAAGAGGTGCCAAGGTTTTAACAGCTAGAGATAGCTCGAGTTGAATCATCTCTGCTGAAGGAAATTAAGTGTACATTTATGTATTGTATAAAGTATTTTTACTATTACGTGATTTCTATGTTATTATATAATGTATTTATCTTAACATTTTATGTACTATACAACATATAATATATAAATATATTTATAAAAGTAAACTCCATGAAATATGCATAAATACACAAGCATATACATAAAAATAAATGAAATAAGTTTTATTTAATTATATTACATGTTGTTATATATACCTTTGTATTATGTGAAATATATTTATTATTATAAAATTTATATATTATTATATAGTATATTTATTCTATTTTATTACTTTATGATATAATACATGACTATAATTATATGTAATATATAAATCAATTTCATATAATAAGTTTCAATTATGAAAATATATAATAAATTAATTAATTTTAGATATTCATATATGTAAAATAAATAATTGTATAATATATAGTAAATAAAATTATGTTATATAAATATATATTATACATGTATTTACATTTTATATTTATACACACACACACACACATATATATATATATAGAGAGAGAGAGAGAGAGAGAGAGAGAGAGAGAGATTCAGTAACTTTTATAACCATTTTCTGTTTTGCTAAAAACAATGTCCTCTTAAATTATGAAGGTATTGACATTTGGACGAAATCTGTAACCATTGGTGACTGGCAAATCATGGCCTAGGGTAGGACCTAAGAAACAAAGATGGGTGGTGCTAACAGTAATGACGGATCACACCAAGTGGGCAAGAATATACTCCCTGGGAAAATAGTTTCAAGGTCAAATAAGCACTCATTCTCCCCGAGGACCAGCGTAGGAATCTCCTATAATGGTTAAGATCACTGGCTAGCTGTTCTGAGTACACTTTACAGAAAGATACTTCATCCTATTTTAAATATATATACAA
Source organism: Rattus rattus (assembly GCF_011064425.1). Lineage (NCBI taxonomy): Eukaryota > Metazoa > Chordata > Mammalia > Rodentia > Muridae > Rattus > Rattus rattus. The sequence continues at coordinate 52,633,701 of NC_046168.1, read as the reverse complement.
GGAAAGACAAGCAAACCAGGAAGGAAACCCTCTCCCCTTCACAGTATGCGCTGGTAGGAAGTAAAACAGCCATTGTAGTCCATACTGTTTCACAATCTACAGAATTTCATGCTCTCTCTCTCTCTCTCTCTCTCTCTCTCTCTCTCTCTCTCTCTGTGTGTATGTGTGTGTGTGTGTGTAAGTGTGTGTGTGTCTATCTTTCTCTGTCTCTCTGTATCTCTGTCTCTCAAAAAAACAAAACAATAAACAAAATCAAAATGAAAATAGCCCACAGTGTCTGTTTTGTGTTGGTGAACTTTTTCTGGGCATGGAGACATGCCCTGGAGTGTGACTATATACTTACTCAGTGACATTGTATTGTAGAAAACTGATTTTCTCTTTCCCAGCAGGTATCGGGTATAAATGTCTTCTTGGTTGGGAATGGAACTTTGTGTCCACTTCCCCTTTGACTTTAATGAAAAGTGTTTTTGAAAACAGTGTTTTATGAAAGAGATTAGATGATATAAAGAATTCTAAGAAGTAACTGAGGCAATTTGAAGCTACTATTTAAAATAATTGCCTGGGTGAACGCCATAGTCAAAACATAAATTCATGGTTCCTTAGACTTCTTAGCTGGCTGGGAAAATCTCACAGTGGAATTAACTTTTCAGATAAAAAAGCTTCTTTGGTTTCGCTAAAGGCAGAAAGTCCTTATAACGATAAGATAAAGTCACTTAGTAATTATTGGGGCATAGTATGCGAATTGGCTAACAGTCTTCTAATGATAAGTCGCTCTCTATTGGCTGCTAAGTTCAGTGTCTTACCCTTAGTTCTAGATACTAATTGTCTCTTTCCACCATTAGAGAACAGAGCTTTCCTGTTTCTCATTCCCCTGCTCCATACCTTTCTTTTCCGTGGGCTTTCTTTCTCTTTTACTTTTTCTGAACCAAGTGTCTTTACTACCATAAAAAACGACAAAAAGGAAACACAGGGCTGTTGACACATCTCTATTACAAGATTTAAAACAGTTAAACTTAGAAAATATTCATTCCATTTACTAGTAATATTTGATATATGATAATTATATTATTAAAATAAATTTTTGTTATTATTTTATTTGTTTACAATCCACCCGTTGCCTCCCCTCCCAGTCCTTCCAGCCACAGTTCCTCATCCCATTCCTCCTCCCACCAGTCTCTGACAGGATGCTTTCCCTCCCCAGGCCTCTCCCTTCCCTGAGGCCTCAACTCTCTTGAGATTGGGTGTGTCTTCTCCCACTGAGGCCTGACCAGGTAGACTTCTGCTCTATTTGTGCAGGAGTGAGGAGGGCACTTGGAACAGCTTATGTATTATGCCTGGTTGTTGGTGGCTCATTGTCTAGGAGCTCCTGGGGATACAGGTTAGTTGAGAAAGCTGGTCTTCCTATAGGGTTGCCCTCCTCTTCAGCTTCTTCTTTCCTTTCCCTAATTCAAACATAGGGGTCCCAACTTCAGCTATTAGGAATGAGGACTTCAAGAGCTTTGCAGGCAATTGGATGGAACTAGAAAATATCATCTTGAGTGAGGTAACCCAGACCCAAAAGGAAATGCATGGTATGTATTCACTAATAAGTGGATATTAGCCAAAAATACCAAGGATACAACCCACAGAACTTTAAGATGTTTAACAAGCAGAAAGGCCCAAGGGAGGATGCTTCAATCCCACTTAGATGAGGTAAGAAAATCAATGGAGACAGAGGGAGGGAGGGAGGGAGGGAGGGGGAGGGAGGGAGGGAGGGAGGGAGGGAGGGAGGGAGGGAGGAGGGAGGGACCTGGGTAGGGAGACAGGAGGGAAAAAGGAAAAGAGGAAATAGGATCAGGTATGGGTGGTGGGTGGGACATGAGAGAAGCCAGAGGGCTAGTAAAATGAATGGAAATATACAGCCTCAAGGGGTAGGAGATGGGAGGGGGGACCCTCTAGAAAGCACCAGAGACCTAAGAGGTAAGAGACTCTCAGAACTCAGTGAGAGTGACCTTAGATGAAATGCCCAACAGTGGGGAGAGGGAACTCGAAGAGTCTACAGCCTGTAGATAGACAAGACCTCAAGTGGAGAGAAGGAGTTACTAACCCACAGTCAAAATTTCTGACCCAGAAGTGTCCCTGTCTAAAAGAACTGCAAGGACAAAAATGTAGAAGAGACTGAGGGAAAGGAGGTCCAGTGACCAACTCAACTTGGGATCCATCTCGTGGAGAGACACCAAGACCTGGCACTACTATCGATGCTATGGTGTGCTGACAGACAGGAGCCTAGCATGGCTGTCTTCTGAGAGGCCCAACCAACAGCTGACTGAGACAGAGGCAGATGCTCACACCCAACCATTCGACTGAAGTTGGGGAGCTCCATGAGCCACTCACTGCTTTGTGAGCTCCATGAAATATCACTTACGCTATGAGCTCTGCAGGCGATGAACTTACCTCAGTGAGGTGAGCCGTTGGTGACTATAAGAGAGTTTACCATCACAAAATAAAGCCACTGACGGACTGGTTCCTATACATGCTGTTTCCTCACTTTCCCCTACCACTTTTCTCTTTCTAACTGACCTCCTCAGATATGTCAGTAATCCTAGGAAAACATCTGACACTTTTAAATACACAGAGACATGGCATGTGTGCAATTCCATGCACCCATACTTGCTCATATGGAGGTAAACAGATGATACTAGGAATCTTTCTATCTCTCTGGGTCTTATCTTTTGAGATACTGCCTCGCAGGGAACACTAAACTCGCCACTTCAGCTAGGCCAGTGAGTTAACAAGCTCCCAGGATCACCTGTCTGTCCCCCACACTTCCACTGATGTTAAGAGCATATATGCCATCTCGGACAATGACAGTGATGCTGGGGATTTGAACTCACGTCCTCAAGCTTTCACAGCAGGCATTCTTAAACACTGAGCCATCTTCCTATACCCAAGTAGTATTTTAACTGCAAATATATATGACACATATTGTGATGTTTGCCTGTTTGGGACAGGGAGTGGCACTATTAGGAGGTGTATCTTTGTTGGAGTAGATGTGTCACTGTGGGGGTGGGATTGGAGACCCTCTTCCTAGTTGCCTGAGAAAGGTCAATCTGTTCCTGGTTTGCTCAGATGAAGATGTAGAACTCTCAGCTCCTCCTGCACCATGCATGCTAGGATTCTGCCATGTTCCTGCCTTGAACCTCTGAACCTGTGAACCAGCCCCAATTAAATGTTGTTTTTTATTAACTTGCATTGGTCATGGTGTCTGTTCACAGCAATAAAACCCCGACTAAGACACGTATTTAAATGCAAAGGCTGAAGATCAAAAACTCAGGTGACAACAGATGCTGGCGAGGATGCGGAGAAAGAGGAACACTCCTCCATTGTTGGTGGGATTGCAGACTGGTAAAACCATTCTGGAAATCAGTCTGGAGGTTCCTCAGAAAATTGGACATTGAACACCTGAGGATCCAGCTATACCTCTCTTGGGCATATACCCAAAAGATGCCCCAACATATAAAAAGACACGTGCTCCACTATGTTCATAGCAGCCTTATTTATAATAGCCAGAAGCTGGAAAGAACCCAGATGCCCTTCAACAGAGGAATGGATACAGAAAATGTGGTACATCTACACAATGGAATATTACTCAGCTATCAAAAAACAATGATTTTATGAAATTAAGGGCAAATGGTTAGACCTGGAAAATATCATCCCGAGTGAGGTAACCCAATCACAGAAAAACATACATGGTATGCACTCATTGATAAGTGGATATTAGCCCAAATGCTTGAATTACCCTAGATGCATAGAACACATGAAACTCAAGACGGATGATCAAAATGTGAATGCTTCACTCCTTCTTTAAAGGGGGAACAAGAATACCCTTGGCAGGGAATAGAGAGGCAAAGATTAAAACAGACACAGAAGGAACACCCATTCAGAGCCTGCCCCACATGTGGCCCATACATATACAGCCATCCAATTAGACAAGATGGATGAAGCAAAGAAGTGCAGGCCAACAGGAGCCGGATGTAGATCTCTCCTGAGAGACACAGCCAGAATACAGCAAATACAGAGGCGAATGCCAGCAGCAAACCACTGAACTGAGAATAGGACCCCGTTGAAGGAATCAGAGAAAGAACTGGAAGAGCTTGAAGGGCTCGAGACCCCTTATGAACAACAATGCCAAGCAACTAGAGCTTCCAGGGACTAAGCCACTACCTAAAGACTATACATGGACTGACCCTGGACTCTGACCCCATAGGTAGCAATGAATATCTAGTAAGATCACCAGTGGAAGGGGAAGCCCTTGGTCCTGCTAAGACTGAACCCCCAGTGAACGTGATTGTTGGGGGGAGGGCGGCAATTGGGGGAGGATGGGGAGGGGAACACCCATAAAGAAGGAGGGGAGGGATTAGGGGATGTTTGCCCGGAAACCGGGAAAGGGAATAACATTGAAATGTAAATAAGAAATACTCAAGTTAATAAAAAAATAAATAAATAAATAAATGCAAAGGCTGGTGGTTCATATCTGTTTCTCCTTGTTTCTGCTAATCTTCACATGGAGGGTGCTTTAACATCTCCAGTTTCTTGTAGTTATTTGTATGGTCACTTACTGAACTTCCCACTAATTCAGTATCCATTCCATTTACATCACTATGACTCATTCTGAGGATCCAGAGTGTATGGTTGATGAGGTAGACAGGAAGAGCTCACATGATACAGAGTGAGGGCCTATGGGGGGAGGAACCTGTATCATGACTTAGAAGGAAATATTAATTAAGATGTGAACCAGTAAGAATGTGTTAAGTCTCGATGAGTAGAGGGAGAAAATGGTTACGTTAAAAGAAAGAAATTACTCTAGAAGGTAAATTTAGAACCATTAGTTGGCATTTTCCACCCCTCCGGAGGTAGAATGACTGTCCATATTGTATTTGAAACACATCATTCCCAGCCTGCGACTATTCTGATCACATTGAACACTGTGCCAAACATGCTCCCCACTCTTGGTGACAATGACTTTCCAGCTAATATTCTGGGTGTGTTATGTTTCCTCCTCGTGACACACCATTTGTAAACTGTAAGCTTACAATCAGTGAGACGACTCTGAGGGTAAAAGTACTTACCACCAAGCCCGATGACTGAGTCCTAGCCCTGGCACAAACACACCTGACAGAAAATAATTGACTCAGGCAACTTTTACTCTAACCTGCACATGCATACCTTGGTACATGCATAACACACACACACACACACACACACACACACACACACACACACACACACCATAAATAAATAAATAAATAAAAACACAAATAAGATTAAACGGAATGTTTTCAGAGAATGATTTGTTTTTATAACTGTAAATATTCTGTCTTTTGGTTAGCCAAAATGCATTCTACCTTATGGATTTTTCTGCCTCTTTTGGCTTCAAGTAACAAGGCACAATTCTAGATTTTACTTCTTTTATGTGAGAGGTGCCCTGACAATCTACTGCTCACTATGTCAAGTGTCTCTGGGAACCTGATTTATTCACCTCTTGTATTTGTCCAGTGGAGAGGACAAGGGAGATCTGGCTTTATTCTCTAGCTGATTCCAGATGGGTGTGAGGGTTGTCAGGAGGAAGAGTCATTGGATGGGGCTGCTTTGTCTTTGTATCTCAGCAAATATGTCTTCCCTTGGACCACTCATCTTTGTGAGAGGACTGACTGACTAACCTCGGGGCATGTGTTACGCTCACAGTCATTCTTTACTTACTACTTAAATGTAATGCCATGCTCTCTTATTATGTATGTTAGTTATGGAGACCCGGATACAATGGAGGGACTGAGTTAAGGTCTTAGCCAGGAATTTCTCAGAAGCGCTATAAAGTATCTGTATTGTCACTGCAATAAAACAATGTGATACTAAAATTCATGACTAAAGATCACAACTGTGACTCCAGCACAGTTGTTTAAGCATTCCATGCTAGATTTTTCTTGCCTGTAATACAAGTATATCATTTTTCTTGTGTTTCTTACAGATATATCATTTACAACACATCCTAAGCACAATATCTGGGACAAAAAATATTCTCATTATGATTCAAAATAACCAATCTAGTCATTTAGATGTTTTGGAGCCAATAATATGTCATTTATCTTTAGCGCCATCCTGGTTCAATATCTGCCCTTTTTTCATCCACAATTCTACATAGGCATAAAGCTTTGTTTCAACCAGCATTCCCTGACCATTTATTATCTAAGTGATACGGTGTTAAAAGAGGTAGAGAATTATGATAAGGTGCTGTCTTAGTTACTTTTCCACAGCCGAGATAAAACACCTTGACCAAGGCAACTTACAAAAGAAAATGTTTGACTTGCGCTCACAGTGGCAGAGGATCAAAGCTCATGACCATCATGGCAGGAAGCATGAAAACAGGCGAACAGGTGGGAGTGGCACTGGAGCAGTAGCTGAGAGCTCACATCTAGAGACACAGCCACGGAGACAAGAAAAGTGACTGGGAGTAGCATGAGCTTTTCAAAACCTGCCCCCAATGACATGCCTCCTCCAACAAGACCACACCTCCTAGTCCTTCCCAAATACTTCCATCAACTAAAGGCCAGGTGTTAGAACATATGACCACATGAGATCATCCTTATTCAAACCACCAGAATCTCTTATTTTTCAAGAAGATAACCTTCTCTTTGGAAAATAGAGACAAAGGACAGAACCGTCACTCAGTACTGACCTGGATTTTAAATATTCTCATTTGAAAAACTAATGCTGAGGTGGGCAGAGGGGCGGTGCTAAAGAGACAAAGTTGCAGATAAGAACTATATATTCTCAGTTTTTCTTTTTCATTACCCAGAATTCAGCATTCTTTTACTGAATTACCATTGCCTTGACTAGTCAGATCATGCTTTGAGAAAGTCGTCCTGTTTTAATTAATTTGTTACTTGCGTGTTGCATGACCTTTCTTGATGAAATGTGAACAAACATTTATTCACCTGAGGTAGAGCACTGATTAAAGATCAAAGACAGAATTCTACCCGAGTCCTGCCTGGCGAACTAGTCAGCTCCTTGTGATTACTTATAGGAGCACAGGTGACAAATTACTTAGAAAGTAATGTGGCCACAAAGCAGCTGCATCACCAAAAAGTTCACCTCACCAGGGTAACAGCTCTGAAAGCTCCATCCCAGAGCTCTCTGCCTGGCTGGTGAGCATGGCTGCTGCAGTCTCCTCTTCCCCCTAACGACAGTTAATTGCTTTTCTTTTCTTTTCTTTTCTTTTTTTTTTCATCTTTATTAACTTGGGTGTTTCTTATTTACATTTCGACTGTTATTCCCTTTCCCGGTTTCCGGGCCAACATCCCCCTAACCCCTCCCTCTCCCCTTCTCTATGGGTATTCCCCTCCCCATCCTCCCCCCCATTACCGCCCTCCTCCCAACAATCCCGTTCACTGGGGGTCCAGCCTTGGCAGGACCAAGGGCTTCCCCTTCCACTGGTGCTCTTACTAGGATATTCATTGCTACCTATGAGGTTGGAGCCCAGGGTCAGTCCATGTATAGTCTTTAGGTAGTGGTTTAGTCCCTGAAAGCTCTGGTTGGTTAGCATTGTTGTTCATATGGGGTCTCTAGCCCCTTCACGCTCTTTCAGACCTTTCTCTGATTCCTTCAACAGGGGTCCCGTTCTTAGTTCAGTGGTTTAATGATGGCATTCGCCTATGTATTTTCTATATTCTGGCTATGTCTCTCAGGAGAGATCTACATCCGGTTCCTGTCAGCCTGCACTTCTTTGCTTCATCCATCTTATCTAGTTTGGTGGCTGTATATGTATGGGCCACATGTGGGGCAGGCTCTGAATGGGTGTTCCTTCTGCCTCTGTTCTAAACTTTGCCTCCCTATTTCCTCCCAAGGGTATTCTTGTTCCCCTTTTAAAGAAGGAGTGAAGCATTCGCATTGGTCATCCTTCTTGAGTTTCATGTGTTCTATGCATCTAGGGTAATTCAAGCATTTGGGCTAATATCCACTTATCAATGAGTGCATACCATGTATGTTTTTCTGTGATTGGGTTACCTCACTCAGGATGATATTTTCCAGTTCCATCCATTTGCCAATGAATTTCATAAAGTCATTGTTTTTGATAGCTGAATAATATTCCATTGTGTAGATGTACCACATTTTCTGTATCCATTCCTCTGTTGAAGGGCATCTGGGTTCTTTCCAGCTTCTGGCTATTATAAATAAGGCTGACAAAGACACATGCTCCACTATGTTCATAACAGCCTTATTAACTGCTCTTCTAAACTTGTGGGAGAAACTGTGAATTGGGGGGACGTTCTGAGCTTCCAGAGCCTTGTAACTTTCACTGCCCAAGTGTAGCCTTTCCTCTGTATTTCAGCACTGAATGTTTCAATCAGGAGGGTCCAGTTATACATCTGCCCATTCCTTCCATTGGCTGGTATTTTTTTCTGCCCTCTCTCTTATGATGGTAAAAAGTGTCTGTTTTGTTCTGTTTATGATTGAACATTATATTACCATGCCATAGGAATATTTATCCATCCTTAGGAGCTCAATCTGTTATAAGTCTTTCTATTAACCACTGACACTAAAAAAAGAAGTTTCCTTCAATGACCAAAAAAGGCTGATAATTCTATAAGTTAGGCACAAATTTTTAGAAAGCAGTTGAACAAACATCTAGCATTTGTTTTCTAAAATTATATCAATGTCCTTCCAACCAGGTCCTGTGACCTTCTCAGCCAGAGTTCTTTGTCCTAGGTTGAGTACTAAATGTGACTCCTTCCTCTGGAGCATGCTTTAATCAGAAAGCATTCACTATACCCATAATAGTTGTATAAGTACTGAACCAGCAACCCCATCTTGCCTCACCTGTTGATATTTCGGTATACTCACCCCACAGCCAAGCATGACTGTGACGATTGTCTTCGAGCATCTTACGTGGCTCCTTTGGGTGCTAAAAGCCATTTATCATGTATTACACTGGAGGGACCTACGTGCAAAGTATATGGGGTGAGGCCACAGGAAGTATCATTGTTTACTAGGGACCTATTGACATTGTTAATGGGCCAGCTGTGAAAGTAAAGGCATTCTGCTGGATTTTATCACTCTCGTGGAAGACAGGGACACCAGAACACCTTCGTTGCCTATGAATCTTGTATACTTGTGGTTTACCAGAAAGCTCTAGAATCTATTAATTTCAGATACGCTACAGTTAATGCTTTCAATCTACTGATCCAAGTATAAGTTCTCAGAAAGGGGTCCCAGTCACCATTAGCGAGATGTCGCCCCAGTTCCACCTCAGTGCTTAGCATTACCACAATGAATGTGAATAAAGCTAAAGGAGGCAAAAACAAACAGCAAACAAGCAAACAAAAACAGGTAGAGAGATAAAAATAAAAATATATCTGAAAAATGAGAGTTGGTGCTTTAAGGGCATCAGATGGCTGGGGGAAAGATGATAGAAGCAATGTTTTTGTGGCGTGAGGAGGCTAGGTCATATTAAAAGAAAATAATTTTTAAAAAAGGTTTGGATAAATACCTCAGGCACTACACTGTTTGAACTGCAATAGCAGTAAGATAACAAAGTTGGTGCTGCTTTAAAATATATAGGAAATGCAGATAGGTGTCTGGAGAGATATGGGGAACTTCCACACCATGATACAAGTCAAGGAGGCAGACACATTTGGTCCTGGAAGATGACGATGAAGTCTTGGATGATGTCAGAAATGGAGGTGAAGGCATTGATGGTGTCTAAAATGAGCTAAGCATGGAATGGTCCAATTTTTCAGGAGGTAACTCATCTGTTGTGATCTTGACCTTCTGCTGTTAAAAGTAGTGTGTCATTTGGCATGAGCATGGCTTGCAAAAACAGATTGATTGACATATGTTAGTTTTAAGTATCATATTTCTTTGAAAACTGAAATTGTTGAATCTCAAATGACATGTTACCATTTTGTTCTTATAGATATAATTGAATTTACCAGTAAAACATAGTATGCACTGTTAGAAGGAAGAAAAATGTCTTCCCATCGGTGATAATTGAGTTCTCCAATATGAATATTTTGCATTAGTTTTTCACATGATAATCATGATAGGTTATAGTAAGCCATAGTGCTGATATACCTCTTTAATGTCTTTGTGTTTACTAACCTGAATATTCTTTGGAGACGTCTATCGGTTTTAGAAACAACAAAAATCTACATTGGGAGTTAAAGGAATAAGGAACGTCAGCCACCATGGTCCTCTGGCTCAGACACGGCATTTTTTTTCTGTGTGTCTTGTAGCTAAAATATGGAGTGTGTTCAACAATGAGGTTTATCATCTAGATCTTGCATGAATCTACACTTACTGAAAAGTAGCTTTATAGTTTATAAGGACCAGGGAAGAGTCTCTCTCTCTCTCTCTCTCTCTCTCTCTCTCTCTCTCTCTCTCTCTCACACACACACACACACACACACACACACACACAGACACACACACACAGACACACACACACAGACACACACACACAGACACACACACACAGACACACACACACACACACACACACACACTGTCACTCCTCCAACTGCTACCTTTTCTGTTCTTCCAGATTCACTTACAAATTGAAAAACACACCTGAAGTTGAGGGCTGGATGATGAAAACAAACATAAAGCTTTTTATGATTTTTTATTAGATAGGTAGATGTAGGTGGAGGAGGGGTATCTGTGCATGAATGCAGGTACCCGCAGAAGCAAAAGGTGTCGGTATTCCCATGGCTCTAGAATTACAGGTTATTGTGAGTCACATGCTACGATGGTTGGGAATAGAACTCCATCCTCTGGAAGAGCAGTGCATGCTCTTAAGCACTGAGCCATCTCTCCTCCTCAACAATAAAAATGCTTTATAGAAGACAGACTTTCTTTTGGAAAGCTTACTGATATCTACTCCAAGAGAGTACCCGTTGGTTTTATAAATATAAAAAAAAAAAAGAAACTTCATCAATAGGGCTTATCCCATGCATCTGGCTTTCATCCAAAGAACAGTACAGTAGTACGGACGGAAGATACTTCTCCATCCAGCTCCTAAAGTCAGTCATTTCCCATGAGCCTTTCTGCCTTCTCATTTGGGGATGCGGCTGCCACCACGGGTCATCAAGGATTTCTTCACACTGATGGGTTGCCGGATTGCACTCTGGCCATCCATGCTACTGCAGCCAATCCCCTGGATCTGACAAACTCCAGGCCAGCCTCAAACCTTTGTTTTGCCATAAGGTGTATCTTGCTTCTGAAAGGGACTAAAGCTATTTAAAAAAATTCCATCCCCTATGCGCATTTGTGCAAGGGAGATGTTTACACTCCAGAAATGCTGGAGAAATAGCTACCCTTTTCTAGAGAAGTTTAATCCTTTCACTGGCATTATTTTAGCATTTATGCTTTCTGTGAACTTGCACAGGTTTACAGCCTTTAAAAGCTCAGTAGCGTGGCACTTTTCTGCATGTTAAACTTCCTTCCTTAGACACTACAGATTGCCACAAACATTGCTAAGTTTGCCTTTGAATGATCTAATGAATTACTCTTATCTAATTCCCTCCTACACGGCCCATGAGATTCTTTTATTCATTTTATTTTTATATATCATAAGTCTAATTTAAGATCCATCCTAAACCATTCAAATCTGCTACATTCTCTTCTAATTCATAAATATCATATAATAGGGTTCATAAAGCTCTCTGTCAGTCCAGCGATCCTTACCGAATCAACCATGTTGTTTAATTTTTTCAAAGACTTTCATTCGTTTTGTTTTCTTTTATATAAAGTGGCATTTTACCTGCAAGAATGCAAGTGCATCCTGTGTGTGCAGTGTTCTCAAAGACCAGAAGAGGACGTAGGATCCTCTGGAACTGGAATTAGAGCTGGTCGTGAGACATAAGTGAGTACTGAGAATGGAACCCTGCTACCTCGAAAAGCAGATGATACTCTTTACCACTGACCCATCCCTTCGGCCCTGTCAACCTCATGCTTAACTCTCCCGTGAGCACAAGCCATTAGGTATATTTGATTATTGCCAGCTGAGTTCCCCACAAATGTCACAAGTTAGAGGACAAAAATGGAGAGAAACAGAGCCCAGACCTGAGCAGAAAAATCACCTGAATGCCCTCCCTCTGAGGACTATCAGATCCAATGAAAAGAGTACCAAACACAGAAGAGCTCCCTCAGTAATGCCTATCTATCCTTTCTTGTCCTCCAGATTGTGACATTTGTGGGGAACTCAGCTGGCAATAATCAAATCGTTCTAATGGCTTATGTTATCCAGCCTCTCGGGGCTTATTTCTTTCATATGACTTACGCTATGCAGCCTTTTCCTCAAGGAGGGATGGGTGGGCATACTAATAAATGCCTCTGCTTTCAAGATGCTCAGATTGATCACATTTATCCTAATGTCATCCGTGAAGCCAGCTCGTGAGGGGTTATTTCACTCCTTGTGAGATTTTGTTTGGTTTTGTTCTGATTTGTTTCATTTTTAATGAGGCAACCCATTTCATTTTTGCAAGTATATAAATGGTTAAATAAAATGAGACTGTAATATAATTACTATATGTCTCTTTCCTCCCTCAACACCCTCATGTACACCTTCCTATTCTCTTTTAAATTCATAGCCTCTTTTCTTCACGAATTGACATTGGATGCCTACAAGTATGCATCTATTCAGACGGTTACCCCCACCAGATGTGGAAATTAAGTCCTCATTCCTGAAGTCACCCCACACACTTCAGGAACAGACCCCAGACCTGATCTGTAACTGACTTGAATGTCCCTCCCTGAGGACTAGCTTTCATGGTGTCAGAAAGCACCACTCAGTCTTCCGAAGGAAAAGGAAATCAACAGTCTGACCCAGCTATGATGTCCCCGAACCACATCAATGATTAGCATGGCTCAAGAACCCTAAGGGTACAGTAGTGGCATACATACCTGGGGGTAAACAATTGTTCTCTAATTGGACTTAAGGCCCACTCAACAAGAGGGAACAAGCCTGGTACCGGAAACCTAGTTAACTACTCTGTGCTGATAAAGTCATAGTTATTTGAGGAGCATCTTTAACTCCCAATTTACTAAATCAGCAAGCCTAATTTTAAAAAAAACAACAACAAGCCCTTCTCTATTTCAAGAAGTTTCTATTCAGAATAGTACCTGATGAGTCGTCCCTTCTACAATGCTATTATTGAGCTGCTCACACCATGGTGAACAATAGATTGGCCCTATAGGTATATTCCATTGCTCTTCTCTCTCTCTCTCTCTCTCTCTCTCTCTCTCTCTCTCTCTCTCTCTCTCTCCAGTGTTAAGTTCTTTTCACTGGCTTCTGAATTTAGAAGCCAAGGTACATTCTTATCACCCAAATCAAAGGCCACACAACCACTTAAAATATATCTTCTTAAAAATATATCTTCTACATAATACCTTCAGGGATCAAAACACATTACCTAGTCCATTGCCCATTTGGAAGACAATCTTATACTCCTAAAGTCAACCTTATATCAAGAAGGTATGCAACACTCTAACATGAAGACTCTAAGGGATGTTCAGTTCTAACCCATGGCTCATAGGCTATATATGGTTAAGGATACCATACTTCTATAACCCTACACAAAATTATAAACTTATTTAAAATACTACAAGATTTGTTATGTGAATTGATTTCCATTTTATTGATTATTATGTGGCACTCAAGCCACATTTTATGAATGAGATTGGGTTAAAATGCTAAAAGTTGGACAGATGAAAGATGCTATCTGGAATTACTCACAAGGATGCTTCACCCTCAGACCTCATTCACAGGTATTGTACATAGCATCCCACTGCTACTACAGCAAAGAGGCACACCCTCACACACGGTGAGAAAAGATAGCCGTATCAATATTTTCAATGTAAATTTTTAATCTCTGATTGGTGGGTCCTCATTTCATGTCTTATCTGTAATCCTAGGGCAACTTTTGCTCCCTGAATAAATTTTGGTTCTGTAGTCCCTGTTCAGGTATCAATAGTGTTGTGTAACATTTCCTTAGAAGACATGGATAAACATCTATTTACTTACAACATGGGAGCAGTTAAAGACCAAAGAAATTATTCCACCCAAGTCTTGCTTGCTGAGATGATGAGATTATTGTAGTTTAGAGGTTTGTGGGTGATAGGTTACTTACAGAGTTTGTCTCAAGATAAACTATATCAACAAAAAGCCAGAGACAGCATGGGTAACAGCTTAGAAAAGGTGCAGGCTGGGGCTGTCTGTCAAAACTGCGAGTAGCCTAAGTGGGAAAGTTTCTTCTTCCTAATAACTGCTAACTTCATTTCTAACCCCAAGAGATCTTGTGAATCCTGTAAGTTTCAGAGCTTCCTGAGCCTTGCACATTTCATTAGCTTCTGATTTTACGTGTCTCCCTCCTTCATCAAAGAAGACATGTTCCAATTAATATGAAAAAGCTGTACAACATAAATAATATAAGATGTGAGGTACTGTTTAGTTCTCTCAGGTATTAAGGATTCATTCTTTAAATGAAAACTTAGTGTGTCTATTATATTCATCTCTCCTACTGAAATATATTTATTTTAGTGAGAGCTTATAGATCTCAGGGTTTGTATTATACTTTTGACAAGGAAAAATGTGTGGTTGACTTATCCAAGATTTTAATTTTCCCTTCATTGACATGAAAAAATGTTGATTTATTCACAAATAATTTCCATTTCCGTTTCATTTCTAAGCCCTTGAAGATACAGTGCTGTCCTGTAAGTAAAGCTTGTTTTCCATTTGTCTCAGCTGGAAAGATGAGCGACTCAGGCTCTTTGCTAAGTCCGTTGCTTCTAATTCATGAGAAATAGGTGGCCATCTTTTCTCTCTACTCACAAAAATGTTGGTCATAATGCTCATAACTTAGCTTAAGACTTTTCAAGACTTTAGAGTTTCTTAAACTTCTTAGAAATTATTTATATATAAGAAAATAAAACTCATGAGTCCCTGCCATAATTGTTTTGCACCGTAGGAATCTGCTTAGGCGAATTAAATAGGAACACTTATTGGGGGTGCGGTGTTTATTTGTATTTTACTGAGGACTTCAAATTTTCCTAAAAGCGAGAGTGATATTCACGAACACCGTTTATCATTTGAAACTTTCTCAACGTGCTTGATTGTACGATTTGAATGTTGAATGTACAATACATAGCTTATAGGTAGTTTAGTTATATAACTATCTACCAGGTCCCAATATATCTTTAGCATGAGACATAAATTTTCTCATGTATAGCAAGTTCATTATTACTAAAAGCAAGCCGTATGAGTTCTAATGATAGTCTATTTTGAAATTCAGATCACTGTAAAGTTACCCATGCACAGACACAAACACACCTGTGCAAACCATGACCAAAAGACAAGCTCAGACGTAAACACAAACAGAAACGTGTTCCATGTCTCAGAACACATGCTCGGCATCATGCTTTGATGGATGGAAAGTCCTATGAAGGACAATTTGAGACACTAGAGGTGGCAAAGCATGAGACCAGTTGACTGTGAGATTTTATTACACATACCAGTCTAGGAGGAGTTTGTGCGTGCCTTACAGTGCCATAGAAGACCTGACTTGAGAATTAGTTTTTGGGCTAGTAGAAACTGAAAGAATTTACTACTACTTCAATATTTGCCTTATTCCATGTTCCTACAAAATAAATAAATAAAAGCCCATTGGATCGTTTCCCTCATTATTTCTACCTGCCCACTGTAGTGTCCTGCACAACTCAGCTTGTATTCTAGAGTTAGTAATGCTTAACGAGGTTCTTTGAAACTTTCCCACTCATGATGGTAAGGGCTGCCTCTTATGCGCTCCTCTCCTTGTGTGCCACTAATAATGACTGTTACTTTGCAGAAATGCATTCTTAGACATCACTCTTCTTTCATAGAGGCACCAATCCCACTCCCCCCCTTAAATTCAGTGGTCCCTGATGGTCACAGAATTCTCACTGTAAGACTTTTTCTATTACGATTTGCGAGTTTTCCCCACCTAACAAAGGCTGAGTTCTGTGCCAGATACATCACAAAATACCATAGCGGTTTCTTCATTAGCACAATAACTTCATGCGGTGGCGATCATTCCTATTTTTACAACTGGAAAATCACTGAGCTGTCAAGTAGAGAGGTATGTATTAGATCCTAGGTCTCTTCTGCACTACCTTGCTGGCCATGGGCCCTTGCCAGATCTGTCTCCTCAGACTCATTGATTAAAATGCAAATACACCTGTGATTTACAGTCTTAGAAGCTAAGATCCCAGCTACTAATCCCGCTTTAGGGAGGATTAGTTGACAACTCAGGAAGAGTTAAGAATTGAATTCTGAAGTTGGGCTGGAGGGCTGGTTTTGATGATGAAAGTATAAATACTGTTTCATGGCTTTGCCTTGAGCTACCGCTGTCCCATTTACCCATAAACTACACGGACGGCTGGTAAAACAGATGGAAGACCCATTGCCAGATAAGAAAGGGGTCTGTCATTCCAGAGAAAATAAGCCTGTCCCTAATCCCTCCCCTCCTATACAGATCCCTTCTAGGCTCATGATTGCTTGGAAATTCACAGAAGGTCCTTTTTCTGGTGAACAGAATAAGTCTCCTCGAGGCAACTGCATCACTCTGTGGCTTCCGAGACTATGATATATTTGTGCCTAATCCATAATTAACTTGGAAGATATAATATTAATTATTTTCCTCAACTGTTAACCAGTGGGGTGTTTCCCTCCCTCATCTCTCTCCTCACACACTAACCTGTCAGGCTCTGGTAATTGTTGCACGAACAGGTTTGGCTAAGTCTCCAAGGAGTGCCAATTCTCTTGTTCCATTAGTGAGAACACATATAGATCATTTCCAGCACTAATCTAGGGCTAAAATCAATTATGTCTCTTGTATTTAAAAATTAAATTGATTCACCAGGGGCGCAGAACGAAGGCAAAATACATTCTTCCTATTATGTGTAATTACAATTGTAAAACATTTTCCTTCGGAATGTGATTTCTGCCTACAGAGGCTGAAGCGGGTAAGCTTGAAGTGTTTAGTGGAAACGCTGAGATTTCTCTCAGGTCTTTCCTTGGGCCTTTGTTTTCCACACCCCCCGCAGACCTCTTCCCTTCTTGTTATTATAATGCCTTTATAAAACTGGGAGAGCCTCTAAGGCTTCTCAACTTTCAAAAACTCTCAAATGCAGTTTAGATGGTAGGAAGAAAACTTCCTCTCTCAAGGAGATGAGAGAGAGAGAGACAGAGAGAGAGAGAAAGACAGAGAGAGAGAGAGAGAGAGAGAGAGAGACAGAGACAGAGACAGAGACAGAGACAGAGACACAGAGACAGAGAGAACTAATTATGAATATAACCAACACGATTATAATTTCAATCTTACCACTATTTGTGTGGTGTTAATAGTTCGGCCAGAACTAGTTAGAGTCTATAAGAAACCCATACATAGCATGAAGATCCTAGCTCTTACATTTTGAAGAATGACGCCAGTCCACATCAAAAAATAATAAACATTTCTTTTGAAAGAAAGAAGCTACTGCCTGGTTTTGAGAGGTCAGTATATAGCAGCATCACAGAATTTACTGACTCTTTCCTATGCCCAGTTGTCACACTCCCTACTTCCTCCTCAAGAAATGGTGTAATTTTTGAAAACTGACCAAAATCACTTTGGAAGTACCTTGTTTCCAAAAATAATGACAGACACTCACATAAATGATTACCAAACTAAAACCCAATCAATCAAAACTTTGTACTTTCCTAAATAATGAATTTTTAAACCCAAGACTATCCTAAATATATTAGAGTGTTTAGACACCAAAAACATTAATTTTTTTAATCTAATATTCATATTTATTGGAAGCACTAGCTTTTCGTTTATTATATCAAGAAAATTTGTTTACAAAAAATTTATTATTGGGATACAAGACATTTTTAGAAACTAAGTGAGTTGGGTGATAACTTGGGTTCAGATTAGTTTTAATAAATTTTTAAGACAAATTATCTATTAATTGGGGAAGAGAAAAGATAAGGTTCATTTGCAAATCTCACTTTGACTGTTATGGAAAGGAACTATTATTAGTTGTCCCAAGGATTATTTAAGAAAATAAGGAACAAATTATTTTGTGCTAAAAATAAAACACTTGGACACCTAGTAATTATGAAGCCAATTAACAATGAGATTGGATCAACATGTCTATTGTCCTTGCAAATATATTCACAAAACAATTGTGTATAAGTCTTCCTTACATAGAAAGACAAAATATGATAGAAACAATAATTTTAAAATCAAATAACAGTTACAGTACAGAAAATAGTGTAAGTTAGAACCTAGTAAATCTTCCACTTTCTACAAATATAAGCAGACGGCTAGCTCTTTTATTTAATTAGTTTGATGTGCATCTATTACTGCCATCAGTGAAAGACAACTATAATATAACAACATATAAACAGGCCACTTTACTTTTGATCAGCAAATTTAGTAAGTTTTTTTCTGCTTGATCAGACACATCAATCTGTGTCATAATACTCATTTATTATTGTTAGATTTATATAATTTGGAGATTGAACAAATTTTTCTAACATATGTGGCAAATTTTATTTGGGATGTTGGAATTCTTTGTTCGACATACTCATTTATTCTTTCTCTCCTTTTAATTTTTCGACAGTGTGATACATACATATAATTAATTCATTTTTATCCCTTGTTATTTTCTCTTATTCCTTGCCTACTGAAACTCTTCTTCCTCTTAGAAAGCCTCTGTACTTATTTCATGCCCCTTTGGATGTACATATGATTTGTTGAATTAATTATGACAGCTTGCCAGAGCATGCATAATGGGTTATTTGCTGGAACTTGACCAGTTTGACCATAGCAACACCACTGAAGAGAATGATAGCCTCTACTTCAGCAGCCATTAACTGTCCATAGACCCTCATGAGCTCCTTATGGATATGTGGGATGAAATGGTGATGTGTCCACTTCCTTGTCTTCAGGTTCTTACAGTCTTTTTGCAGCCTCTTCTAAAACATTCCTTCTTCTTTGGAGGGGGTGGTTTAGATATACTGTCTAGTGATGAGCACCTCACAGTTCTTATTCTTAGAACTTCAAAAACATTGAGTCCTTGCATTAAATTCTAAGTGGGTCACCCACTTAGAAAAAAGCTTCCCTGCTGAAGGTTTGGAGTGCCAATAATCTATGGGAATAAACATAACTCCTTAGAAGGAAATTCGATACCACATTCATTTAGCACAAGAGTGAAACCTTTGACTTCAGGGCCTATGAAATCTCAAACCAAGAACTCTTGTCCAGTTTCATTTATACAAGGTTCCTCTTTGCAGATTGAAAAACAAATACAATCAGAAAGCTGTTAGTTACCCCCAAATAGAAATGCTAATTCTGCATTAGTGAGTAAATCTTGCCTAACCAATTGTTCTGAAAGTCCACAGTGTTCAAAGTTGTATGAGTCTGCTGATGTTTTTCTTTATCAGTCGTTTGTATAACATTTTCCAGCACTGTGAAGATTGGCCATTAGTGAGGACACTTCCACACTTGATTTTTCTGGGTTCTATGACCACCGCTTGTGGCATGTTCAGAAATGAGTCTTAGAACTCATCAATTTCTGGTGGGCAACCAAGTGCAATGGCGATTGCTTGTTTCGTTTGGGGGTCTCTAGGGCCTCCCTGGTCAGCAGCTCATAGAGAAGAATCCCACAATTGTTCCTGGCATTTTTATTTAAGAAACTTTGTGTTCTGGGTAAATTCGGGGTATTTAGAATCAAACATTTTTTAGTTTTTAATTGTAGATTTTAATAGACTCAGAAAATAGATTTCTGTGTGGCCCTTTCATAACCCATACCTTCTGCTTAATTCTTTCCTCTCTACTTCCATTCAACGTGTGTTCTATTATCATCCACTACTACTCTTAGAGCCTTTTACTTTTTTCCCTCTTTCCAGGACCCTTTCTTACTTCCTGGCCTCTACAAAGATCCCAAATTAAATATACACATCCAAAACTTCAAAACTAAGATCTTCACAGGAGAGAGAATACACAGTGTTTATCTTTCTGGGGCTGAGTATGTATCAGTCAATATATGTTTTAGATCCACTCATTTTCTTGTAAAATTTTATAGCAAAATAAAATTCCCTTGTATGCATTGCCATATTTTCAGGACATTGGTTATTTCATGCATTCCATATATGAAGTCAGTGAATAGATTAGTGGAGACATCATTGAGACCATATAAAGCACAAGGCAACTTTTTCATGATTGAGTGGGGATTACTGAGTCTCTCAGTGCCTCTGAGCAAGAATGAGATCTTGAAGAATTAAAACATGTGAAAGAAAAGGAAAGTGACTGATGTCATTCAGCAGTCCTCTGCAGATAAATAGGATAAATCCTATTTCTGTCCCTAATAGGTGCCTTTCTTACATTTTTATGTAACACACGGATGTCTTACATTTTCCCAAATGATCAAAAGGACTTTCAGTTAGTCTTGCACTTCCCTGTCAAGAAGAAAGTCTTAGATTAAACTCATTAACTCCAAAGTATTAGCAGCTTAATTAAAATGCAAATCCTATCCAAAAAGATTTACATGTCAATGAAAAGGAAGGAAGAGGATAATTCCTGATTTAGACACATAAGGAAGGACTTGTAGTGTCTCAAGAATTAGAAGTACTTTTTAAGGGCAAGGATGTTTTAATATCCATGTTACAAACCACACTATCAGAAACTGACTTTGAAACTCTTCATTAAGGGTAAAATGGCTAACTAGAAGTCATGTTGGAACAAGTGGTTTAAGCAATAGTAAATATTGGAAGATCTTATCGCACTACCTGGTACAGCTCCAGTTCTATAAGAGACTTGGGCAACACAGCAACAAGCTTCTCCTAATGTTGGACTCAAAAACTTCCAAACAGTGATATGTGACTTGGTACTGTGATTGTAACCAAATGCAGCTACCACCACAAGAGCAGGATTTTACCCCAGGCAAACTGGGTTACAAGACTTTACCATGAAAAACAGTACTGGTAAGAGTTTCACAGAACATGTTCCCGGCCACTACAGTCAGGGCCACCATTAGTGCCCAATAAGGCAAGCCAAGCTGTCAGTCAAACACAAAGCTATACAGCCTTTGATTAACAGGCAACTGTCATAATGGAACACAAACGCAGAATCTTTGGCTAGGTGGAGTCTGCCTTAGATAGCCACAACAGAGCATAGTCCAGAAACTCTATATACAAGGGAAGCTGAAAAACCACACGAGAAGAAGAAGATTGATAAAAATCAACGGAGTACAGCCCAAAACAGAATCAAGGAGAATCTACCAAGGGGACAAAAGTCAATGTTCAGTCCAATAACTTCATTTTCATATTTTCTCCATTCCCCTCCCATTCCCTGCCATTGTTTTCCTTATCTTTCAGTAATTCTAGAGTCCTGGGTATCCACCAGGTTCCCCTCTTCCCTATTGATATTTCCCATGTATAAAATAATAAGGAAGAGAGAGTAGGAGGCCTACACTCTCCCCTACCATTCTCTCTGTCTCTCTCTCTGTCTCTCTCTCTCTGTCTCTCTGTCTCTCTCTCTCTCTCTCTCTCTCTCTCTCACACACACACACACACACACACACACACACACACACACACACACACACACTTTCTTCCCTTTTTGCCTCCTTCCTTTTTCCGGTAACTGTTTTTCTTGCTGTTATTATCTCCCAAAGCCTAAAGGCTGACCTGGTTCAGGAAATCTGGTTACAAATCTTTACTTCCTCCTTTTAGTCTCCCATTGTGGGGGAATGTCTTGGGTACTGTATGGATGCATTACCTGTCAATTAAAAAGCCTATGGTCTAAGGCTCAGGCAGAAAATAGAGGTGGGACATTGAGTAGAGAGAAAGGATTTTGGGATAGAGCCAGGCAGGGAAGATACACCCAAGAAGATTTGAGGAGATGAACCCATGGTACCTGAGCACAGGTAACCAGTCACATGGCAGAATGTAGATTAAAATAAATGGCTTACTTTTCATTATGATCTAGTCAGAGAAGAACCTAGCTATATAGTCAAGGTATTTAAAAGTATATTTTGAGTCTGAGTCTTATTTCTGGGAATGTGGGTCTGGGAAGAAGAACTGGGATCTGAATTACACATACCATTAATGGAAAATTCCCACATATCTCACCTTACTTTTCCCCTTACCACATATATTCCCATTCCTATATCCCTGTTCTGTACTTCCCCTCTAACAACATAATCTTTTTTCTTTTTCTTCCCAATCACATTAACCTAATAATATATTCAGTACCATGGGTTCCTTTACTCCATAAACTTATCCAGAACACAGCAAGTGTTTGGCTTGTAGTCATCTGCCACTCTATTATCAGAGTGGGTTGACTATTGGATAGTGACTTGCTACAGACAGGACTCCTCCAACAGGAGCAGACTAGACTTAAGTCATGTCATGTGAACCTTTAGTCTGACAGACGGAAGCATGTCTAGGCCTGTGCTGCAACCTACTCTTCCCTGAACACTGCAAATACATCCACTGAAGGAAGAAAGGCAAGCTGGATTGAGAGAAAAGCAAAAAGAACAAGTTGTGACCAACCGTCTTAATGACAGATAGGACTATCCCAGTGCAAAGACACAGGTAACCTGGAGAGTAAGACAACTTCCTACCAGCCCACACTGCTAAACTTTACCATAATGACACCCATCAAAAGGACTTGCATGAAATTCAAAACACAGGCTTGAAAAAAATGACTAGAAATGTGGTAAAGACACAAAAAGGACTCCGATACTTTCCAAGAGAACAAAAATGGCTTAGTGAATGAAAATGGAAGTTAATCCGTGAAATGAAAATAGAGCTTAATAGATAGAAATAATAGATATAAATATAAATAATGAAGAAACCCCAACCAGAATAAAAAAGACCATAGGTCAAATAAAACATTCAGCTGGATAGCCTTGGAAATAGGACAGACCATGGGAAGAGACAGTATTGAGGTATGAAGACAAAATAGAAGAATTGGACCAGTCATTAAATGTCATTTTTTAAATGTATGATGAAGATATAAAAGAACCTAGGACTTCATGAAAAGGAAAAGCCTGTATGTTAAAAGCATTCAAAAAGAAGAATTTCATGCAAATTTTTAGAAAATACTGTTAATCTTTGTGTTTATTGGTTCCTTGTGAATTTCATATCATGCACCCCAATCCCACTTGTCCTACTCCCCTCATACCCACCCTCCATTCTTGCAACCTCCACTCAACAGAAAAAAAATTAATTGTGGAAGTTGTAGTGTGTCCACAGCGTGTCCCACAATATCCAATTCTGTCTGCACTTCTTTGCTTGTAAATGTTCACTGCAATAAATCTTTGATCTGGTACAAGGTTGCTAGCTTCCACTACTCACTCAATACTGGAACCTCACTGAACTCCTCCAGGATATTCTGTTGTCCTGTGCCATGGAGACCCTGCAGTTTTGGATCTGTAGAACCAGCCCCTTCATCTACTCCATCAGTTCATCGATGTGATAGACGTTGGAGTGAGCCAAACCAAAGCCCTGGATCTGGGCCTGAGAGGTATCTAAGCAGGTGAGCCCACTAGCTCTCTCACTCTTAGACACTCGGGGCCAGATCACCTGCAATCCCCACACCCAGGGTGAGCTTACTGTGCTGCCTAGGTGATGAGCAGGGTCTGCTCTCCCAACTGCTGCTGTAGGTGAGGAGTAGGTCCAGCTCTCCCACTTTAATGACCTCAGAGACAGTCCTCCTCCTCGCTGTAGATGGCAAGAGGTAAGTGATGTTGAGCTTCTCTCCCATGTCATCCTCTGCATGGCAGACAAGTTGTAGGGCCAGCTCTCCTATGCTCTAACTCTCAGGGCTGGCTCACGCTCAACCTTGCCATTAGGGTCATCTCTACTGGGATGCCCAGGTGAGGTTCAGGGCCTGCACTCTTCAGTGCTCCAGCAAGTGAGGGGTAGGGACAGCTCTTCAAGAATCTCCTGAGCCTGGAGGCTAACTCTCCTGCTGCTACCATTTACTTGCTCCTTGGTGGAGACTGTGGATCTCTGAGTATCTGAGGCTGTCTCAGGAGTGGTCTCAGGAGTGGTCTCAAGGGTACTATGCCCTCCTTGTACATTATGGCACCAGGCATCAACTTGGGCATGCTCTGTTCCCACAGGCCTACAAGTTGCCAGACTGGTGGTCACCTCAGGCTAACTCCTTATCCAGGGTGCATGGTGCCTGGGCTAGTGGTCAACTTGGGCTCAGTCCTTGCCTTGCCTGCCCTTTTCAAGGGTCATGTGTCTCGGGCTAACTCCCGCGCTGGTCTAAGGGCTCCAGGCAGGGTTATCCTAGTCTTCGACTTGCTCCCTGCCTTGGGAGCCCATCTGAGCACTGCCTACTGCCAGACTGTTTGTTGTCTCAGGCTTTCTTTTGTCAGGGATGTCAGGCTACCAGTCATTCAGACCTGTGTAGGTCAGAACACTGAGTGTAGACATAGTCTCTCTTCTCTCTGCCACCTACCGATGCACATATGACACCAGAAACCCCTGTGGGGGCTGGTAGAAAATATTTTTAATCAAATTATTAAAGTATTTCTTTCAAAATTGAGAGAACAAGCAGCCCGTCCATGTAAAAGAGGCACACCAGGCTAGGAGCAGAAAGGTGCACCCATGTTATAAGATAGTAAAGGTATACAGTTCACATAACAAAGAAAACCTGCAATAGAGAAAGGCGAAGGCCGGCCCGACAGAATAACCGCTGCTGTTTCAATCCAAAACCTGAAAAGAAGTAAGGCTTGGACTGATGGGTTTCAAGCCCTGAAATATCACCATTACTGACTCGTTCTAATATCCCAAGCAAAAATATCAGTTATGATTGACAATAAAATATGGTAAAAAAGCAAGCTAGAAAATTCACAACAGTCAAGCCACCTAAAGTGAGCACTGGAAAGTGTACTTCGAAGCACATGCAATGTACTATTGAAGGAAAAAATAAACGATGCTATTACACTCATTAAACGAAAATAAAAGACTCAAGAAATTCCCAAATGCTAGAGAATCAACTAAATGACAGGTAGCAGTACAGGCCTGCCAGTCATAGCTGTAATGTTAGCAATCTCAATTCACCCATCTAAACCGCAGACAAGTAGATTGGATTAGAAACCAAGATTTTCTTATTGCTGATTTCAAAAACACCTTTCTGCCAAAGATAAATACAATTTTAGGTCAAAGGAGAGAAAAATCTACTCTAAGAAAGTGGGACCAGAAGACAAGTAGTGGGTCTTATATTAATATCTGACGAAATAAACTCGACCCAAATTCTTTTTAGAGTAGTTACTGAGCAAGGAAACATTCCATCAGGAGGAAATTACATTTCTAAATATGTATGTTCTAAATATAGGTTCATCCAATTTGATGACGCACACACTAACAGATTTTAAATGAATGCTAAACCAGGAATAGTGGGTAACTTTAATACTCCACGCTCACCATTTAGAGAGCAACTGTATGCCCACCATCCAAGAAACACTGTCCTTAAAGAGCATCACAGATTAAACGGACATGGTCAGCATACAGAACATTCCACCCAGACAACAAGTAATTCATATTCATATTCCTCTCAGCCACCCATGGAACCTTCTACAATGTAGATCTCATATTTGACACAAAGCAAGTCTCAACCTATCTGGGAAAGTCAAACTATAATCCTTTATCCTATCTGACCACCAAGGGATGAATTTGAAATTTACATCAGGACAAATCATAAGACATCAAATGTAGAAATTACAGAGACTAACTGACATAGTAGAATGGGCCATGGCAAAAACCAAGAGGGAAAAGCATTGAATCCTAGAGTTATAGGAAAATGAAAATGTAGATTCTGTCCTAAATCGACAGGATAAAGTGAAGGCAGTTCTAAGAGAAAAGTTTATCACAGTAAGTGACTACTAAAAAAAAAATCAAAGAGAACTCAGATAATGGACCTTAAAGCACTGGAGGGGAAACAAACCAAAAAAGTAGAAGAGAAATAACAAGAGAAAAGACTGAAATTAATGAAATGGGAATGAAAAATAATAACAAGAACCAACAAAACAAAGAAAAGAAAAGATAAGCAAAATAACAAACCCTTAGACAAGCTAATCAAAAGAAGGAGAAGACCCAAATTAATAAAATCAGAAATTAAAAAGACAGTGGGAAAATTCAAACAATCATAAAGACACGATCAAAAATCTTCTAAGCCTTTTTAAATGTGGACAAATGCTTCATATCCTGGAAACATGTTTGTATATTTTGCTTTAAGCTATAAATTGCATGGATGAATTGTATGATAACTTTGCTTAATGCAGATACTGCAGCCTCTTCCACTGATAAATAGTCTAATGCTCTCATAAGACCTGTACAAGTTTAAACCAAACAAAATCCAGGCAAGGAGATAAGATCTAGGAAAGGGAAGGATCAGTTTTCTCCAATGAAGTGTCATTGATATATCAATTCCACTCCAGTGCAGGCTGGTGCCATGGTATAGTTGGGCAACCCAGAAATGGACTCTATGGGGCTTGTTGTTTCAGTTTGGGGTTTTTTACACCTTTGTTTTTTAATATTGTTTTTTTTTTTTTTAGGTTTTGTGCTTTCGGTGTGAGAGAGAAGTTTGGTGGGTGTGGTAGTGATCTGGTTCTAGAAGGACTTAAGGAGTTAAGTGTAGGTAAAAGTATAATATATTGCATGAAAATTTTTAAGTGAAATATTAATGAATCTTTCAGAACTGTTTTGCAACGTAAAATAAACATTTATCAACTTTGTTCTCTTAGGAGGACAAAGTTGTTCTGAAGAAAGGAGAAATCATAGTAAATCATAGTAATAAGCACCTAGTCTACTCAGGTGTATGGATATTCATTCTCATACCATGTGACATGTTGTAAAGAGTGTATGTCTTTATTGAGATGAGGCTAGGGTTGTTATACTGATTCTAACTATAGAAATACCAAAAAATCCAGTTTAAGGCTATTATGGTCCCATTGCACAGGTCTGATAAGGACAAAGCATGAATGCCTGGTCTCAAGGCATGATAGAAAATGTTTTGAAGGGATGGGATACAGTTCAGTCCGTGAAATGCTTGGCATGCTGGCATGAGGATGAAGTTTAGTCCCTATCTCTCACATGAGGATGAAGTCTTGTGGTGGTGTACCTGTAAAGGTAGCTCTAGGGGTGTACCTGTAAAGGATGCTGGGGATAGGAAGTAGAATCTGTAGAGCTTGCCATCCAAGAAACCTAGTTAATCCACACACACATACACACACACATACACACACACAAACCCACATACACACTGTATTTAGTACTGGTAGAAACAGAAATACAAAAGGGAAATTTTAACAAATTAGGAGGGGCATGAGAGAGCGAGATAGAAATAAGACTCTAGATGAGTTTGGACGGTCACTCTTTTGATTATTCTGTGTCATCATACTAAGGACAAGTTGGACAGAAGTGCAAACCGTTGTCCAAAACTGAGCCAATAGAAAACTGAACACATTTTCACAAATAGCGTGAACTTAGAAACACTCATATTGCAAGTGTTCAGTAAAAGTAAGGGAGCCTAAATTTATTGCCACCAAGGAGATTTTTTGGAAATCTATTTCACCTGTAGTGTTTTCAATTCTGATTTTGGGGGGTGTCAATAAACCTTAATAAATTCTTGTTTAATTGATCTGCTGTATAGACAAAGTAGCACTGCTTGTTAACAGCTTACTAGATGATTGTAATATGCAGGAAAATTTGGTATTGCCAGCTCCACTCTATAAAGAAGGCTAGCCCTAGTATGTAAATGTAAAGAACTATATGGGAAAACATTGTCACTCTTAGAGGGGGCCACATGTCTTATAGATCTAAATATTAGTACGTTTTTCACTTAGTCAAATGGGCTTCCAACTCTCAAAGACTTTTAATTTAACAGACGTAGTTCACTCGGTGTTCTGTAAATTGATATCCTATCTTGGTTTAAGTGGATAATTATTCAGTCATTCAGCTCACTAGGCAGAAACTTAAGCCATATAGAAAACCTGATATGAAAATAATGAAAGAAAAAACTATGAGGGCTGGTGTTTTTTGAATATTTTTTATTTACATTTCAAATGTCATCCCCTTTCCCAGTTTCCCATCCATTCCCCTATCCTATTCCCCCTCCCCCTTCTTCTATGAGGGTGTTCCCCCACCTATCCACCCACCCCTTCCCATCTCCCCACCCTGACATTCCCCTACACTGGGGGGAGGTCCAGCCTTGGCAGGACCAAGGGCTTCTCCTCCCACTGATGCCCAACAAGACCAGCCTTTGCTACATATGCAACTGGAGCCATGGGTCTGTCCATGTGTACTCTTTGGATGGTGGTTTAGTCCCTGGGAGCTCTGGTTGGTTGCTATTGTTGTTCTTATGGGGTTGCAAACCCCTTAGCTCCTTCAATCCTTTCTCTATTTCTCCAATAGGGACCCTGTTCTCAGTTCAGTGGTTGGCTGGGAACATTCGCCTCTGTATGTCATGCTCTGACAGAGCATCTCAGGAGACAGCTATATCAGGCTCCTGTCAGCATGCACTTCTTGGCACCAGCAATATTGTCTGGGTTTGGTGGCTGTATGTATATGGGCTGGATCCCCAGGTGGGGTAGTCTCTGGATGGCCTTTCCTTCAGTCTCTGCTCCAACCTTTGTCTCTGTATTTCCTCTTATGAATATTTTTTTCCTTTCTTGTGGCTTTACCTAATGCTTCACACATTATGCTAAATAAGAGAAGAGTGGGTGGACATCCTTGTCTCCCTCCCAATTTTACAGGAAATAATCTCCATTTGTATCCATTTAGTATGATGTTGGTTATAAGCTTGTTGTACAGGGCCTGTATTAATTTCAGTATGCTTTATCTGTTTCCAATGTCTCCAGGACATTTATCATGAAGGCGTGTTGAACTTTTTCTTTTCCCTTTCTTCTTTTGATATCTTTTCATTGTGTCCCCCCTGCTGAAAACATCTTCTTTTCTCTTGCAATAGATCCTGATTATAGTTCCCCCTCCCTCTACTCTCCTTGTTCCTCCTCCCCTCCCCTCCAGTTCCAGCACATTACTGTCTCTCATTAGAAAAGAATAGACTTCTAAGAGAAAATAAACAAACATGACAAAATAAATTACAATACAATTGTTGTTGCAAAATTATAAAAAATAAAATGCTGTCTTTTATCCCCAACTAGGTCTGGCACGGCAGTGCCCCAAGATATCTGATAGATATCTCCCCTTTCTTTTTTTCGGAGCTAGGGACCGAACCCAGGACCTTGAGCTTGCTAGGCAAGCGCTCTACCACTGAGCTAAATCCCCAACACCCTGATAGATATCTCAATCTCAGTCAGCAAAGCCTCTCACCCACTTTGCTCCATCCCATATCACACGGCCGAAGGCTTCTCTGTGCCTGGCAATAATCTCTCTACCTATCTAGTTCCCAAGGCAGGTTTCCATGCCAGAGACACACATCCCAACTCCGTGGAGTCCCACACACTCTCCCAAATTCAATTCTCCACATGAAAGACCGCACAACACAATAACCTCCGATCAAATTGATAAGATATAATTGCCCACCTAAACATACGGAGCCCTACACACATCCATCCCTTAAGAATATTTATAACAACCTGTTATAGAATATAACATGTTAAGAATAGAATCTTAACATCAACTTCCATGTTGTCCCGCAGCTACTCTGCTGTCTCTTCCTGTATTCCGTCCCAATCTCCTCCTCTTCCTTCAAACTTTTCTCCCGCCCATCCGTCCTTCTCGTCCAATGGCAGGCCTCATTCCATCTTGTGCCTGCCTCACCTGTGACATCATCCCACATACAATAAAACAACAACTATCACAACAAAGTTGAACAAGGTAACCCAACCTAGGGAAAAGAATCCCAAGAACATGCACAAGAGTCAGAGACACATTTTACCCCCCACAGGCAGGACTCCCATAAAATTACTAAGCTAGGAAGTTGCAGTATATGCACAGCAGATGCGGTGCAGACCCAAGGAGGCCCTGTGCTTGCTGCTTCAGTCTCTTGAGTTCATACGCTTCTTACTTACTTGTTTCAGAGAGTCTGTTCTCCTGGTGTCCTCCAGCTCTTACACTTTCTATCTTCTCTTCTGTGGGGTTCCCTGGGGTTCTGTGACAAAGACCTCCCAATTAGACTCTTTCTCCATAGAATGTCTGGCTGTCGGTCTCTGTATCTCTTCCCATCTGTGGCCAGAGGAGACGTTTCTGATGACAACTGAATAAGTAAATGAGACACTGGCCTATGAATATAGCAGCATATCCTTAATTGTTGTCTTACTGATACTTTATCTTTTAGACCAGTCCTCTTTGGTTTTTTACCCTGGGCTTGTGTGCTGTCTAGTCTCTGGTTCTTGGATACCCCATCCGTGCTGGGTATGGATTTCATACTGTGGAATGGGCCTTAAGTCAAATCGGACACTGGTTGGTTACTCCCACAAGTTCTGTGCTACCAGTGCACTAGCAAGTTTTGTAGGCATTGTAGACTAAAAGTTTGGTGGCTGGATTTGTGTTTACATCCTGTACCAAAGACATTAGAATGTAGAGGTGAGGAGTCCTTGTAGAAACCAGCTCTACTTTTCCCTGGTCGATGGCTTGCTATTCTCTGCAGTGTGGCCCTACTGTCAGTCTGCAGAGGGCAGTCCATTGTCAAACACTTTCTCTGTATCTGTTGAGATGCTTATGTGATTCCTGTTCTTGACTTTGTCTGTGTGGTATAGTACACTTACTGATAAATTATACTAACTGATTTATGAGTGTCGAACCAACCATGCATCTCTGGAAGGAAGCCCACCTAGTAGTGATATACAACCCTCTTAATATGTTTTTAATTTGATTTGCAAGTTTGTTGAGACCTCACTGTCTTGTGCATCATGAAAAAAAAAATCATTGCAAATACTAGTTTCATCGAATTAATTTGGTGGTATTCCTCCCCTTTATGAACGGTTGATTCAGAGGCTGATGTCTTATGCAATGACCTATAGGGCTTTATGTGCACACTAGAGTTTCTTTTATGACGTCATTGGCCCAGTGTTCTGCATACACCTACATTTATTCATCTGCTGTATCTTCTTGATAGATGGCTCCCTTTATTTTTATTAAATTTCATTTTTCTTAGACATTGATGTATTTACATTTCAGATTTTATACTGTTTCCCCCCTCCCACACCCCTTCCTCTCTCTCCCTCCCCTTGCTTCTATGAGGATGCTCCCATTGCCACCCATCCACTCCAAACGCAGAGCCCTGGAATTACCCTACACTGGGGGAATGAGCCTTCATGGGATCAAGGGCTTTTCCTCCTATTGATTCTGGACAATGCCATCTCTGTTACATATATGGCTGGAGTCATGGGTCCCTCCGTGTGTACTCATAGGTTGGTGGCTTAGTCCCTGGGAGCAATGGTGGGTATGGATCTTTGATATTGCTGTTCTTTCTATGGGGTTGCCAACTCTTCAGCTCCTTCAGTCTTTTCTCTAACTCCCCCACTGGGGTCCCCTTATTCAGTCCAATGGTTAACTGTAAGCATCCTCATCTGTATCAGTAAGGCTCTGGCAGAGCCTCTCAGGAGACGTCCACATCAGGCTCCTGTCAGCAAGCACTTCATAGCATCAGCAACAGTGACTGAGTTTAGTGGCTACATATGGGATGGATCACCAAGTAGGACAGTCTCTGGATGACCTTTTCTTCAGTCTCTACTTCACTCTTTGTCCCTGTATTTCCTCCCATGATTATTTTGTTCTCCCTTCTAAGAAGGAATGAAGCATCCACATTTTGGTCTTCCTTTTTGAGCTTCATATGATCTGTGAATTTTTTCTTAGGTATTCCAAGCTTTTGGGCTAAGACCTACTTATCAGTGAGTGCATACCATGTGTGTTCTTCTGTGACTGGGTTACCTCACTCAGGATGATATTTCTAGTTTCATCCATTTGACTAAGAATTTCATGAAGTCACTGTTTTTAATAGCTGAGTAGTATTCCACTGTGTAAATGTACCACATTTTCTGTATCCATTCCTCTGTTGAAGGGACATAGGGTTCTTTCCAGCTTCTGGCTATTATAAATAAGGCTGCTATGAACATAGTGGAGCATGTGCCCTTGTTATATGTTGTGTGTATGCCCAGGAGTGGTATAGCTGGGTTCTCAGGTAGTACTATGTCTAATTTTCTGATGAAACCAGAATGATTTCCAGAGTGGTTGTACCAGCTTACAATCCCATCAACAATGGATGAGTGTTCCTCTTTCTCCACATCCTTTCCAGCATCTGTTGTCACCTGAGTTTTTCATCTTAGCCACTCTGACTGGTGTGAGGTGAAATCTCAGGGTTGTTTTGATTTGCATTTCCCTGATGACTAAGGATGTTGAACATTTCTTTAGGTGCTTCTCGGCCATTCAGTATTCCTCAGTTGAGAATTCTTTGTTCAGCTCTGTGCCCCACTTTTAATAGGGTTATTTGATTCTCTGTAGTCTAACTTCTTGAGTTCTTCATATATATTAGATATTAGCCTTCTATTGAATGTAGGATTGATAAAGTCCTTTTCCCAATCTGCTAATTGTCATGTTGTCCTATTGACAGTGCCCTTTGCCTTACAGAAGCTTTGCAATTTTATGAGGTCCCATGTGTTGATTCTTGATCTTAGAGCATAAGTCATTTATGTTCTGTTCAGTAAATTTTCCCCTGTGCTTATGTGTTTGACACTCTCCCCTACTTTCTCTAGTTTCAGTGGAGCTGGTTTTATGTGGAGGTCAGTGTTCCACTTTACTTTTTCTAAGTAGTTTTGATTTGAAGTCTCCTTGATTACATATAGAGATAGCTACTACTGCTTGTTTACAGCTTCTCTTTACTTGGTAGAATTTTGGTTTGCATCCTTTGATACTTTTTCTTATATGCCTATACTATCTAACTGTATTTCTTAGAGACAATGAAGAGTTGATTTACATTTTTAATCCAGGGTATTAGTTTATATTTTAATGGTGAATTGAGGCCATTTACATTTAAGGTTATGATAGAAAATAATAACGGGTAGGTGTGCTTACAATGGCATGCAGTGGACCTGCACAAGATCAGGCCTCTGAACTCACATGTGTCAATCAGAGAAAGGCTCACAGACCCCTACCCCATGCTGATGAAGTAAGGTTACTGATGGATTCTAGGGGATGCACAGATATTTTCTTCAGTTGCACACCCCACTTATGGGCTCATCATGTTCCAGAGGATAACTCTATACCCATAAATACCCATGGTCATAACATGACCCTGGTTAAATTTTGAGTCCCAAACAAAACAGACGATATGAATGGCAAGAAAGAAATTGTAGGAAGGATAGGGAGTGGAAAAGCCCTGAGAAGGAAGGGCGGCAGAAATGCAGTGTGTGTGTGAGTGTGTGTGTGTGTGTGTGTGTGTGTGTCTGTGTAACTCACAATGAACACATTCACTAAAGACCCGAAGACTCTTGTTGCTGCTTTTTAAAGTAAGAAGCCTCAAGTAGTCTGAGACAGTTTTAAGTGAATTAATTTACCCAGTATCATTTCAATTCCACATCATCCGGAGGTTGGGTTTCAACCCTCCTTTTCCCTATGTCAAACCAGTTGGTTCTCAAGGCTGCCCTTCAGTCTCTTAGAGTGATTTGTTCATGCCATGTTTCCTTCATCAGAACCGCGTGAACGGACATGCTGGAAAACCTGGTTAAAGCTGCACCATCCTCCAGTCCTTCCTTCTGAATCTTGTATGCCGAGATGTGGGCGCCGGGTCTTTAGGACTGCTCTGCGCTGCTTTTCCTGTGGATACCTCTCCTAGCCCCTCCCTTTCACAGCCTCTGACTTTTTATTTTAATTTCAGCCTTTGTGGAGAGTATGTTAGACATGCTCTTTTCTGGTATTCCAGGGTGAGGAAATCTCAATTTGAAATCGTAATCCTCCATGGAAAGTGTTTCACCAGATCGGACAATGTTTTCTCTGAAAAATCCCACACGTATCTCACCCTTCTGATTCTTGATCACCCATCCGTGTAATGATTATTACTCCATATTCCATTCGATACCAGCTGTACTTGGTGTTTTACAGAGTCCTCTAAGGTATGGGTACCTCACAGATATCTGATCCACTCTAAATATCTTGACACCTTTTAATGCAGATAATGAAATTCACATCTATGCCATCTAACATTGTCCTCCTCTAAAACACTGCAGAACAGAAGAATGGGTTCTCGTTTGTTTGTTCATTTCCACACTATTCACATATCCTTTGCCTGCAGTGGCAGTAGAATTATTTGGAAAGAGACTTCTTTGCATCAGCCATAGCACCATGGTATTTCCTGTGAAGAGTATGACAATATGACTTTTGACTGTCATACTATGCATCCTCTGGATTCTGTCTCCAAACCTCCATCATCTCCTCTAACATTGCCTCAGTGGCTGCGTGAATCAGAGCACCTAAAAAAAAAAAAAGAAATCACTGGATTGTCAGAGTGATGCTGTGGCCGCCATCCCTAATGGTTACTGAAAGCTTCCACTAGAGTGGTTTTGAAAAGCATGTCACTCGAAGATCCAGGAAAAAATGCTTCAGTGCCCAGAAGATACTAAAAGATAAAACTCTGAGTTGATACAAAAATTATTTTTAAGGTCTTTTGAAATTATTGAGTAGTTTTTAAAGCCAGAATCTCTTACTTTTGTTTATATTCTGTGAGCAATTTCACATCTTGGTAGCCAGCACGGATACGGGTCAAGGGTGTCTGGATCCAAATCCCAAGCCTACCCATTGCGTCTCTGCTGTTGTTGTCTCATCTATAACATCGAGAATTGTAATAACTAGGATGTCTTGTGAATGTTTTGAGGATTAAATGAATTCCCACACATAGAGCTTTCAGAAGAGTGACTGATAGATCGAGGAGCTAGATAAATGTTAGCTATTAGCCATTAGCTCCAAATTTTCCATTAACTATCTGTCTTGATAAGTAACTGGAATATTCTTTAAATTTGTGCAGTCTCTGACTTCTCGTTTGTACAGTAATGTAATTTTATGTTTGCAAGTAGACTTTATCTTAAATGTCAGCTCTGATTGATTAGTATTAGGTGCCTAAATCATAGCACTTATAAAAAAAAACCTGTCTAGGCTTAGGAAGAGAAAGTAAAATGCCAGTTATCTCTGTCTGGTTTGGGTTCTGTAGGAATGGCAACCTACACATACGTACACAAGTGTACAATATGTTCTTTTAATTATATTTTATATAAGTTCCTTACATAATCCTTTGTCATCACGGCTGGGGTTTATTCAGTCTCAAATTGACATATTACTTTTCTAATTCAGCAAAAAAAAATGGCATTGGGATTTAATGGAGATTGCATTGACTCTGTAGATTTATTCCAGTAATAGAGCATTTGCATAGTATTAACTCGACGTATATATGCGCACGTGAGGTCTTTCCATCTTTTAGTGTCTTCTTCAATTTCTTTTTCAAGTGTCTTTGTTTCCCTCGTAGAGTCCTTCCATATCCAATGGCTAGGTTTATTCTACACACATTCTAGAGCTATCGTGAGTGATGCTGTTCGACTGGTCATTGAGCCCCGGGATGTGCCTGTCTCTGCATGCACAGCACCAGAGTTACAGGAGTGCAGCCCCACATCCTTCACTTCCATGGGTCCCGGGGATTCAAGCTGAAGTCCTCACACTGGCCTGGAAAGCACTTGGCCCACTGGCCTATCTCCTCGATTCCGTAAGACTTTCGTTGTGTTGTGATTGAGACATTTCTCACTACATAGTCCAAGTTCATCTCGAACGTGTTTTATATTATTTTTTATTTCCTAAAAACAATTTTAAATACGTTTTTTTTTTTATTTTTTTTTTTTTTTTTTTTTTTTTTTTTTTTTTTTTTTTTTTTTTTTTTTATTTTTTTTTTTTTTTTTATTAACTTGAATATTTCTTATATACATTTCGAGTGTTATTCCCTTTCCCGGTTTCCGGGCAAACATCCCCCTCCCTCCTCCCCTTCCTTATGGGTGTTCCCCTCCCCACCCTCCCCCCATTGCCGCCCTCCCCCCAACAGTCTAGTTCACTGGGGGTTCATTCTTAGCAGGACCCAGGGCTTCCCCTTCCACTGGTGCTCTTACTAGGATATTCATTGCTACCTATGAGGTCAGAGTCCAGGGTCAGTCCATGTATAGTCTTTAGGTAGTGGCTTAGTCCCTGGAAGCTCTGGTGGCTTGGCATTGTTGTACATATAGGGTCTCGAGCCCCTTCAAGCTCTTCCAGTTCTTTCTCTGATTCCTTCAACGGGGGTCCTATTCTCAGTTCAGAGGTTTGCTGCTGACATTCGCCTCTGTATTTGCTGTATTCTGGCTGTGTCTCTCAGGAGCGATCTACACTTCTGCACTTCTTTGCTTCATCCATCTTGTCTAATTGGGTGGCTGTATATATATGGGCCACATGTGGGGCAGGCTCTGAATGGATGTTCCTTCAGTCTCTGTTTTTAATCTTTGCCTCTATCTTCCCTGCCAAGGGTATTCTTGTTCCCCTTTTAAAGAAGGAGTGAAGCATTCACATTTTGATCATCCGTCTTGAGTTTCATTTGTTCTAGGCATCTAGGGTAATTCAGGCATTTGGGCTAATAGACACTTATCAATGAGTGCATACCATGTATGTCTTTCTGTGATTGGGTTAGCTCACTCAGGATGATATTTTCCAGTTCCAACCATTTGCCTACAAATTTCATAAACTCGTTGTTTTTGATAGCTGAGTAATATTCCATTGTGTAGATATACCACATTTTCTGTATCCATTCCTCTGTTGAAGGGCATCTGGGTTCTTTCCAGCTTCTGGCTATTATAAATAAGGCTGCGATGAACATAGTGGAGCACGTGTCTTTTTTATATGTTGGGGCATCTTTTGGGTATATGCCCAAGAGAGGGATAGCTGGATCCTCAGGCAGTTTAATGTCCAATTTTCTGAGGAACCTCCAGATTTTAAATACGTTTTTATCATCTTCTTTGCACCCCCAACTCCTTTCAGATCATCTTCCTTTCCCTATACCATGTTTTAAGTTTTTTCTCAAAAAGCAAACAAAAGCCCAATATGACCAAAACCTCCCAAACAGGTTAAAAAAAAAAGCATGTAATCAAATAAAGTCACGCACAAAAAATGTGAAGTTCACTCTGTGTTGGTCAACTACTCCTGAACGTGAGGCGTGCCCTGGACTGGTTGATTTTTCCCAGTCATTCCATTGGAGGACACTGATTTCCCTCCCCCTGGAGGTACAGATGACAGCTCGGTGGTTAACCTTTACCCTGGTGACAGGGTTCCAGTCATCCGGTAATTTGTTTATATATATATATATATATATCAAACGAAATAAAATATGCATTTTAAACTCCGGAAGCCCACCTTCAAGTAAACATTTTACTGCTGCCCATGAAGAAACCTGCCTTACAAAAGCAGTCCCTTCATTTTGCTCGCCCATATAGTGTAACGACCCAATACACCGCGACTACTACTCTTGTAAACACTTTTCTCTTAGAAAACTAACGATTCTTATTTGAACCTCATTTATTATTTATCCGTTAGTATTCCTATCTTTGCGCAGACTCGTTGTTTAGCCCTACCTAATTTTCCTTCTACCTAAAGAATTGCCTTTATCACTTTAAAAAAAATATAATCGGCCTGGTTTAATCTCTTCATACTGGTGCCCTGGATAATACGCACATAAACGCACATCTATAGAAATAGCTCAGAAGTAGAGGCAAGTTGAAGGTTCTCAGTAATAACTCTATTTCACATTTCAAGGGAAAAAATTGAGTGTGTGTGTGTGTGTGTGTGTACATTCATTCTATCATTATTCCTCTGATTATTATATTATATGAATAATTACATTATTATATTATGTACAATTACTTCATATATTGTGTTTTGTTATTTTCCCTTCTTTCTGTGTTCTGAGTTTCTGTGTGGGCACTTCCTGCTACCGTCTCCTCAAATCCACTAACTCTCTCATCAGGTTGTGCTGCTGTTGATGAGGCCCTCAGAAAGCAGCCTTCCTCTCCGGCACTGTGCTCTCGACCTCTAGCACCTGCTTTTGCACATTCCCATTGCGAAATTTTCTGCTTACATCATCTCTGTGCTCTTATGGATTTCACTTTTAGCTGAGCACTGAACGTCATTAATAGTAATTTTGAATTCTCTCTCTGGTGATTTCGAAGTCTGTGCCATAACCAGGTCTATCTCTGGTTCTTGGTGTAGCTTTGTAAGCTGTGTTTTCCTTTATTTAAGAATCTTCTTGTAACTTTGCTTTATGATTCGGGAAGGCACCTATGCCACAAGCATGAGGAGCCAAGAGCCCTAGCACCCACATCAAAAGCCAGGCATGTAGCCCAGGCCTAAAATCCTAGCATCGAGAAGTATAAGCTAGCAAGATTCCCGGGGGCTTGCTGGACCACACCAGGTACCCATGTACACAAACAAACACATCCACATCTAACAAACACACCCGAGGGAAAAAAATAAACATATAAACATAACATAGTCTAAACTCTCGATGAGTGTGTGGTGGAAATTTGCAGGAAACTATTAAAACTTTGTGTTTTCTATAATTGATTGGTATGTTTGTGTGAGAGCAGGAAACTTCACACATGCATCAGGACACGGACGTTCCGTTTGTCTCCATGCTGGGCCAAATTGGTTTAGGCAGCATTTTTGGTGCTGGGTGGTGGAGGGGCTGGGCGGCCGTGCACAGTATGCATACTGTGTGTTTAGAGTCCAGGCTGCAGTGAGACCACGTGACGCAATATAGCCGAGCTCTGCCAGAAACACGCTGGATTCATTATGCATTTGATTTGAATTAATATTTTGTTATTGTGCATTCGGAAATAGTTCTGTTTCCCAGTCCCTCGTGTGGTTAAACCCGCAGTTTAAGAGACTGGTGTAGAAGGCTCTGAATACTCTCTCCTTTTTCTGCTTCCTACCAGACTCACACAGGCTCTTCCTGGGATCTTTTTCTTCGAAATCTGGTGGGCCCCTAGTCCTAAATGAAAGAGTACATTTTCTAAGATATGATCCGAAGGGTTTTTCATTTATATGTGGCCTCCAGCAATTTTCCAAAACTTCCATTCAGTGTTTCAGATTCCTGATAGTTCTACCTAAGCAGGTCCTAGCTTCAACTTCTCCCTCCATATCTCCATCTCCCCCCCTCTTCTCTGTTTCCCTCCCTCTCCCTCCCTCATTCTTTCTCTGCTTTGTCTCTGTTTTCTCTGCAACTTCTCATTTCCGATATGTCATCTATAAACTCCTTGGTTTTCATTATAACCAGCCTTTTCTTGTCATAAAGACAGGGCTAATACTTTGTTTGTTTTTCAACCTCGTTACATTTGAAACTGAGACTTGGGGTTCAGAGTTACCCTTTCTTAACTAAATGTGGGGTGGGGGAGAAGTGGCATTACAGAGGTTCCATACATTTTGGAAGTTTATGTGCACCTGGACAGAAAGGCCAGCCTCACAAATGACCTACAGTGTTCCAGGGAGTTAGCGGCAGTCTTCCCGTGACCATTCTACGTAGAAGACTTTAGTGAATGTCAATATTACATCTGGATTTCTTTACTGAATGAACCAGGACTTCTGAGTCATCTCCCAGCTCCTTGTTCTTCCTCACTGATAGAATCCTCTCCTAAGGGGGAACCTGGGTAATCATTGCTTACAGAGTAAATGGCCAATTGAGTCTGCTTTTCATAGGTGAAGACTTGGGCATGAATTATCCTGTTTGAACCATGAGAAAGTGAGGTTTGGGACTATTCTGGATAACTCCTTTATTGTACGGAACAAAAGTTTAAAAGTTCAATACAGGATGAAGATGGTCCAAAGTCACAGCTAGACAGGGCGGCTGCACCGTTAGACATTGCTGAGTTCTGACAACTATCATTTCCTCAGGAATTATTTCCCAGTGTTAGCAGACTTTGTGTCAGTGAAAACAATTTCCAATATTAAATGAAGCATGTTATAGATTTCTGTTTGCAATCAGACAACGCAGTCTCACAGTAAAAGCTCTGAGAATCATGGCATTTAATTGACCACAGAGTTGGTTCTGTTCATTTGGAATTGGCTTTGTTTTGCTTTTCCCTCGTAAGCCTTTGTTGGTGTCTTAGAAATTGTCGTTTTGTGGAATGCAGCTTTAAGAAATATGAACTGTGGGCTGGCGAAACGCCTTAGCTGGTGAAGGCTCTCCTTGTTGCCAAGCCTGGCGACCCGAGTTCAGTTCTGGAAACAGATACACTAGAAGATGAGAATTAACTCCTACATGGTTCCCTGTGGCTTTCATATGCCCACGTGAACACACACACACACACACACACACACACACACACACACACACACACGGAAGCAAATACACGTGTAGACTTTAAAGACGCAGAATTGCTCCTCTCTATGTCTCTCAGTTTCTCTTCTGCTCTTTGTCTCACTTGAAGTGTTTGCTCTCCCTCCCTCCTCTCTTAGACTTACTGGCACTCATTTTCTGACATTAGTGCTTCTTGGTTTTAGCAACCGCAAACCCATTCTTTTCCTCATCCTGTCCTCTGCCCTTCGATCCTCACTTTCATTTCCTAGAACATGCATGAGAAGAGAGCAGTGGGTACACATTTCAATGTCCTTGGCTGACACTGGGCCATTTTGATTTTGTCTTTTAAAATCCTAACATTTCCAACCAAGACTTTTTATTTTTTCTTTTGTCGTACATTTTTACTTTTCTCTCAATTTCCTTCATCTTTTTTAAAGATTTACTTTGTATGCGTGCGTGCGTGCGTGCGTGCGTGCATGCTTTCAGAGGCCAAAAGAAAGTATCTACAGCAGCTGGAGTTACAGACAGTTGTGGAACATCCAGTGTAGATTCTGGGAACGAAACTCTGCTCCTCTCAAAGAGCGGAAAGACTGGCTCGCTGCGGAGCCATCTTCTCAGACCTTTCCTTTCTTTTTAGGGACCGCTCTTTAACTCCTAGCTCAGACGTCTTACAGCGCATGTCTTTCTTGTCTGAAAGCGGGAGAGCACGTGACTTTTTAGTCGACTTCCTGAAAATTGGACCGCTGATGAGGAAGCATTTCTGACAGTAGCATGCAGCTCTCTTTCATTTTCTCCGACGACTCTGTCCACACTTGAGTGTCTTTTAGCAAAATGACTGAAGTAAGTGGTACATGACTTTCTGAGATCCTTTCTTCTGTCTTGTGCATCAGCAGAAAATCACAGCGGTGGTCTCGGTGGACAATGGTTAAAAAAAAAACACAAGACAGAAACTGCTATTATAAATGGGAAAAGTCAATTTGAATGCCAGTGCCTGAGGTGGGGGAGGCAAACCGCAGTTATAGAAAGTGAAGGCACTGTGCTGTCGCCTGCTCTCACTTCAAGCCTTATACTTCAGACACATTTAAGTATATTAAAGTGAGCGGTTTTCATTGTGCTTGACTCTGGGGCTCCTTGGCTTCCTGCAGGGACTACATACTTGTGTACAGGAGAGTAAGTTGCCTGGAAACACAGGTACCTGACGCCCAGATTAATTACTGAAGCCAACCTGGAGATTGTCATTTGCTCTCAGAAGCTAATTGGGTCTAAAGTCGTGAGCCCAATAGCCACGAAAAGAGTTGGTGAGAGACACGGAGAGCAAGGTGAAACTTGAGGCCACCCCCTTTCTCACAATGCCTTCTCCAACAGAGTCAGCACTGTTTTCTCATGAGTTTCACAAAAAATAATCATTGACTAAAGGGTACAGCCATTGACTAACACAGAACATCTCCTATGCACTTCATTGTAGTCATTTCCCTTGTAAATTTGGAAGAGAAGAAAGATGGTAGAAAAGTATGTATATGGTATATAGTCTGTATAGAAAACAGTATTCGACTGTGTAATTTGCATATTTTTAATTTATTTGTTTCTAGCACTCTGTGGACTAGTAAGTAAGATTGTGTTTCAATCTTCCCATCTTCTTCCAGAAATAACCTCTGTTAAAACCTTGGCGTATTTCCTTCCAAATTCTGCTTCTTTTTCAGTAAGGACACACTGACTGCCAAGGAGACTTTTTTCTGTGTTACTAGATTCTTGCTGGGCCTAGGACTGCCCTGGCTGGGTATGTCCCTGGGATATACCCAGTGATACTCCACTGGAGAGAGCTGATTTTTCCCTCTCCCCGTTATGTGAACACTAGCAGTATAACATGATATTTGTTTTTGTGTGTTCATGCTGTTCCAATATCACCAATCAACAATCTCAAAGGAGAAAAAGTTATTCAATGGTCAATGTGTCAAAATTATTCTATTTTCTGTACAATATTACTTTACTGCATTGTATCACTTGGTTTTGTGAAGCCACATTACAAAGGACCCATATCAACAAAGAAATG
Organism: Rattus rattus; assembly: GCF_011064425.1. Taxonomy (NCBI): domain Eukaryota; kingdom Metazoa; phylum Chordata; class Mammalia; order Rodentia; family Muridae; genus Rattus; species Rattus rattus. The sequence goes on along the minus strand of NC_046168.1, from coordinate 52,591,272 downwards.
CTTAAGTAGGTTGTATGTTAGGAAAGCATACAAGTTTTACACGTGCTAGCATAAAGATATTTTCATTACAAATCATGAAAGACGAAACTCAGGCAAATTCTTTCCCTTTAGAATACAAGAATTGCTATCAGCACTAACCTTTACCTCGATGACATGGCATATACACGGACGCACATTTACTCACAGGCAAATACGCAAGGGAATACATGTCATTGTAGTTCCTGTAGCGAGCGGTTGCTTTGGGAAAAGAAATTCAGAACATGTGATTTTGTATGGGCACAGTTTCTGCTGTTGTTTTTACCATAAAGCCATATGAAATAGTAAACTGAGATTTTTATCTTGATTTCTCAGTTGTCAATTTTTATTAAGTCATTGACACGAGTGAGCATTTCCCGATCTGCAACTCGTTTTTACGAACGTTTCTCCTTTCCTTGTTGACTACTTTTCAATTTGTAAGGTGTTTTTAATTGGTGATACATATTCTCAGAAATTACTGCTGAACTTTGCTGATATGAGCTGTGCGGTACTCGAATTTTGTATGTAGTAATCCATCTATTTTATGCCTTCTAATTGTTTTGTACTTCGGAAACATCTTCTACTATTCATTATTGCAAATTTTTATATTTTGTCCAGATCTGATTTATACTTTGAAAAGATATAAATTCCTAATCCACTTTGGATTGCTTTTTATTCTGACATGAGAGAGAAGAATCTCTTAATTGTGCCTTTCTTTGTGTCTGCTTCTCCCAGCTATTTATATGAATAGGTCCTTTTTCTCACACTGCTTTTTCAATGACTTAAAAGGCACTGCTTAAGCATCTAGTAGCTCGGAATTGAGGCTCCAATCCACATGTGTTTTGCACCAAATGGCTAATGTATCCAGAGAAGTGGTTTAAGCTTTGCAGTGACATTACTGTACATTCATACATAAGTCTCTAACACACTGTACCACTTGAATTTACAACTCAAGATGTTTGGTTCAACACTGAGGACCATTCTATTACTGTGTCAACAGTATTGTCACACTTTAAGAGATTGGAATCTCTTCATACTTGAGTAGATATCCCTTAAAGCCTAAGGCTGTTCTATATCCATTCAAGTCCACTAACACAGAAACTTACTGATTTTTACCAAGATACTTTAAGTCAGAATTGATTATACTTTCAATAATGTAATGGAGGGATCTTTCCACTTTCACTATGATAACTGACAAAGGCAGTATTTAAATACAAACTTTATTTATTTATAATGAAAGCAAGAATAAAACAAGGATGTCCATTCGCTCCGTACTTATTCAAAACAGTAATTGAAGTCTTACCTAGAGCAGTGAGACAAAGGAAATCAAGAAGATCTGAACAGAAAAAAATTAAAGTATCTTCATTGCTAGATGATGCTGTAAAGACTCCATCAGGAACCATCCACAGCCAATGAATGTTTTCATTGAAATAGTGAGATACAAAATTCACGCACACAAATTAATAGCCTTCCTATTTACAAATGACAAACATGCTGAGAAAGGAATCAGTAAGGCGGTATTCACAATAGCCTTGAACATAATTTCTTGGCTTAACTCTAACCAAGAAAGGGGAAAGAAAACTTGTATAATAAACCTTTTAACACTGAAGAAAGAAATTGAAGAAGACATCGGAAGATGGAAAAATTTCCCAGGCTCGTGGATCTGTAGAATTAATATTGTGAAAAAGACCATCCATCAGAAGCAATCTACAAATTTAATGCAATCCCCATAAAAATTTCAACACAATTCTTCACAGAAATAAAAAAAAAACCTCAATCTTCAACTTCAAATGGGAACAACAACAACAACAACACACACACACACACACACACATAAACACACACACACACACTCTCACACATACACCAGGGTGACTAGAACAATCTTGAAAATTCTGATATGTAAAAGAACTTCTGGCAGCAACACAAGCTCTAATTTCCAGCAGTGACACAAAGCTACAGTAATGAAAACAAGATGACATTGGCATAAAACACACACGTTGATCAATGTCATCAAATTAAAGGCCCACGCATAAGCCACACACCTACAGACATCTGCTTTTGGAGGGTTTGTTTTTGTTTTGCTTTTTGACAAAGCAGCCAGAAACACAACCTGGAAAAGAGACAGCATCTTCAACAAATAGTGCTGGTCAAACTGGATGGCTACATGTAGAAGACTGCACACTGATACACATGTATTACCCTGCACAAAACTCAACTGCAGATAGATCAACAACTTCAACATAAGACAGAGTATGCTAAATCTGATAGAAAAGATAGCAGGGAATAGTCTTAAAGTCATTGGCACAAGAAAAAGATTTCTGAACACACTGATAGTGCAGACATTAAGATCTTAGGACCTTAAGAAACTGGAAAGCTTCTCTATGGCAAACGACACTGTCATTCAGCAGCATAAAGAGTGGGAGAAGGTTATTTACTAATTATACATCTGTAAAAGGTTATCATCTAAAGTATATAAAGAATTAGAATGACCTCTACATCAAGAAATGAGTACCTGATTAAGAAATGAGTACCAACCTAAGATAAACATCTCAAAAGATGAAACACAGATGCTTGAAGAACAGATTAAAACTACTAGGAGATTCACCTTGACTGTGGTCAGAAGAACCAAGATCAATAAAAGAAATGGCGCTGCCAAAGATGCAGAGAAAGGGGGACACTTATTGATTGTTGGTGGAGTACAAGCCTTTTCGGCCACATGGAAATCAATGTGGTGGTTCCTCAGAAAGCTGGGAACTACGTGCCTCATGTTAGAGCTATACCACTCTTGAGCATATATTCAAAGGACTCTGCATCTTACTACAGAGATGCTTAGTTATGGTCACTGCCACTCTTTTCATAGTTGCCAGATTGGAAGCCTCCTAGATGTCCCCCCAACTAATGTGTATAATAGAAATGTGGTACATTTATATAATGAAATATTATTCAGATGCCAAAAAATGAGATTGCAAAATTTCCAAATGAATGGATAGAGGTAAGAAAATCATCCTGAGTCATGTAACTCATATCCCAAAAGACAAATAGTGCGTATGTTATCTTATACGTATGTGTTAACTGGTAAGCGTTCAATATGTGTGTTAAAATCTGAACAACCACAGGGGTTGGGTAACTAGTAAGGGACCAGAGGGGAAGAAAGGATATCCCAAAGGGGTGGGGGGAATAGAACATGATGCTGTGGGAAAATAAAGAATAAAGTGGAATAAGAGAATTAAATGGAAACAGGATGGAAGACAAGAGTAAAGAGGGAATATGGAAGGAAGAAGAAACATGGAGGGCCTTTAGAAAACAGCATGTGGAGCCCTACTATGAGAGAGAGAGAGAGAGAGAGAGAGAGAGAGAGAGAGAGAGAGAGAGAGAGAGAGAGATCGACCATATAATGGGAAATAAAACGCCACAACTAGACATCTTATAAAACCAAGTAAAACCTTAAGTGCCAAGAATGGATTACATATTGTTGAGCCACTGGCCAAATGATCCCCATCCAAGACTCTACCCCAACATCACAAGCCATTGCTAAGGCTACTGATTTTCTTCACAATCTGATGGTAAGGCTCTACTGCTAAAGATAATACTTACTCGTGTTGTTAGACATGGAGAAATCAAACCAGTGGCAAAGTAGAAGCTCCACCCTATTGACTAATGTTTCCGGTGCTGGAAGATATTGTGCATACTACTAGAGACCAAAGACAGTCACCCATATCACCTAGCTACGAACTCTACAGCCTACAATTGTGACCTGCAGACATGATAAACCAGTGCAATAGTGGCCCAGACATTATGAGAGTAACCAACGTGATTAGATTTAAAGCATACTGTATGACACAGAACCCATTCTTGACAGTGGTAGAGTAGCCAAGAACCTGAAACATGTGTCCTAAGAGAAAACCTACAACAATTTTTGACAAATAGACAAGCAAACAGTGACTCCTGATGACATTCTTTTATACCTATAGATCAGCGTCCTTCAACTCTCATCAGAGAAGTATCTTCCTACAGTAGACGGGAATTCACAGAAAGACCCATAGCTAGACAGTGTGCAGACAGAGATTTTTTGGATCACCTAGCTTCAGGGCTCAGGGAAAGATAGTAAGAACCAGAAGCAGTGAATGGCTGAGCAAACAGTGTCTTCTAGACACACAAGAACTGATGCACAAATGCTCACAGAGGCTGTGTCAGCATCCACAAGACCTGCACAGTCTCAAGTACAAAGGGGTCTCAGCGCTGAGAGAGGGAACTGGACTTGGGTTCCCACCCCTAAACAGAAGGCATTTGCCACAGTACCTGCTGTCAAAGGGAAAATCATTTTTTTCCAATGGAATGACATTGGATACATCAACCACACTCCCCCGCCCAGGAGTAGCTTGCCAATGCAAAACAAACTCCATGCTTTCTGGGCTTTTGTCTTGTTTTGCTTTATTTTGGCTTGTTCGTTTGTCTAATTGATCTTTTGTTTATTTGTTTAGATTTCATCTGGGGAGCTTGTTTATTTTTTGAGAGAAAGAGAACATGAAGTTTCATGGGTAAAGAGGTGGGAGGATCTGGGAAAAACCTGGGGGGAGGGAACCACAAAGAAATATATTTTGTGAAAAAATGTCAAAAAGAACTCCACCCCTAAGCAAACTCTTGAGAAGTAACTTCAGTCCGATTATCTTCTGCCCTTTTCAGGATTTTTGTAAATCTTTAGTTTTTGACATTTTTTTCCTATCTTCCTTTTCAATTGACAGTTGCTTTTTTTGTCTTTTCTAAAATTTATGAAAATCATAATATACATAACATAAATATATATACACAAAATTTCCATACTTGCCCAAAAATTACCTGACAAGTAAGGTGCATGTGCACAAGCACGTAAGAGTGTGTGTGTGTGTGTGTGTGTGTGTGTGTGTGTGTGTGTGACAACTATTAATGAAAAAGGGGCCATGAATTTGAAAGAGTGCAGGACTACATCAGAGAGTATAGACGGAGGAAAGGGAATAGGAAACTGATATAATTATATTTTAACCTCAAAAAGAAAATCTAAAACTAAAACCGACACAGCTATCTATCTGCTCACCTATCTTGTTTGTCTACAGTTGTTCCACTGGCCACACACACTGTGAATGCACAGTTCCTGTCTGCACTGTGTTATGGTTATCCACCTTCCCTAAAGACGTAGTTTCAGTTGATGTTACCGTTCCAACTTATTAAGTCCAAGATAAGAATTGTTGCACAGAACACTTGGAAAGAAGGCAGCACAGGCTTAGTTATGTTCTGTCTATTTACTCCTTAGTGATATTTGGAAATCGATCTCTGCCTACATTTATGCCTATCCACTGGGACAAAACATCTTCATTTGCATTTACACAGAGAGACACATTTCCAACTCCAACCCCAAGTCCACACACTCACTAAAATTTCATATGCGAATTTCCTTGTCAAACTCTTGTTCTACTGTGAAAGTTTTGTTTCATTCACTCATTCATACACACACACACACACACACACACACACACACACACACACACGATTTGAGTTACCTGGAGAATAAAGGAGGTTAATTGTTGCTAGTGGAAAAAAAAGAAAAAATAATTTGTCAAAATGCTTAATACATAACAAAAAAAAAAAAAAAAAAAAAAAACCAAAAAAGCCCTGAAAGGGGGGCAAACGAAGATTGGATCAAAGTTCCCTCTGGAGACTTCCTTCACCCTATGTAGTGAGAAGACAGAGTATGTGAACCAAAGCAAAAGTGACAGAGGGAACATGGGAGGACTAGCATTAGAACCATGAGGGACATGTGTAGACCATTCTTCAAGGATTAAACAAAAAGATACTGAGGCTCAACAGACAAACATGCTTAATTATAAAACATGCTTTTATTAATAACAGCTTACTTGCAATGCATAAAGACAATTGCATGGCCCTTTTTGGAACTGTGTGGGTGGGGACAAAACAGAGAGCAGTTTCATTATTTTGCTTTTGGGGAAATAAATAAGTTTTAAAGCCTTCCATCCCACAACCATATATATTGTCTCCCTTGGTCCTACTTTCCTTGGGAAGGCTTTAAGTTCCTTAATGTTGAATCATCAAGGACATCAAAAAACTGACCCCCAAAGGCGGGGAGAAGCTCTTTCACATCTAGTTCTAAGTGGTGTCTTGCGTGGGAATAGGAAGGAATAAGACTGGAACACTGGCCTGGAGCGAGTCTCCGTGCTGTCGTATCTTCCTCCCGCTAACGTGCAATTAGAGCTGGCAGGCATGTGGCAGACGCTCTTTCAGTGTGCTATCTGCACACAATGCTCAAAACCGTTTCCAAATGGTAATTTCTGGTCCTTCCTCTTTGGCCTGTTAGTGGTCTGCACTGTGTGAGTGTGCTGTGTAATTGTGACCCCTAGTGGCCGAGGGGGTAACACTTCAGTAGATGCATGCTATTCTATGCCATTCCGATAAACTTTTTTCATCTTAGATTTTCTAAGTCTTACCTGAAGTCCTCTTTCTCCCCCTATTTAATGATGAGGTGTGCCTCTTACTCTGCCTTCCTTTCTACGGATGAGTAGAAAACCAAAGAGTGTGTCTATTCCAGGTTGGTAATGACTGAAATATAATTTTCAATACATTAGAAGATACTTGTAGATTTTATATACATTGAAAGTCATTTCTACCGTTAACAGGCTAAGAGTAAGACAGGAGAAATGATTTAGTCAGGAAAGTGCCTGTCATGCAAGCATGAGGAACTCCAGAACCCATGTACAAAGATGAGTATGGTTATGAGCACCAGGATCTCAGTACTACACAGGTGCAGGCAGTGGGTTCTGGGGCTTACTGGTCAACCAACCTAGGCTACTTAGTGAGCTCCAACTATGTCTCCAAAGCAAGGTAGAAAACAGCCAAGGCTGATCTCTGCCCTCAATGCGCATGTGCACATACTTTCATCACACCTGCACATACAGCTGTACAGAGAGAGAGAGAGAGAGAGAGAGAGAGAGAGAGAGAGAGAGAGAGAGAGAGAGAGAGAGAAGAATAAAATACAAACAGAGCGGTGCCACCACAGGTCCTACTTGCATCCCAAGATTGCCTGTGTATGTCCCCAAAGAAGTATTTTCCTTAGATCTAGTCTTATACTTACGTTGTATACTTTGAAGCCTTCAATCAAGATGCAAACATTTAATGTGTATTATGTATGTCTACAGTCAACTCTGAATACTTTTAAACAGTCCATGAGATACATGAAATAATTCAGAAATTAAAGGATGGCCCATTGAGCAGGGACATTTGAAAGCAAGATAGTCACAAAATTATAATCTGGAGTGTCATAGAATGTCTAACATTTGTACATCCTATTTGTGCATTTTCATACGTACAAACAAAAGGTGTTTACTGCATTGAATCTCTATAATTTTTATGTTAGGTAAAGCAAGGTTTGCAACTATATAAACCAGTGCATGGATGAGTAACTGACCTCATTTAAAATCACAACACTAGTTCAACATAGCTTACAATGAAGTCCTGCTGCCTGATTTTATAATCAGCATCTGTTTTATGTTAAGAGATGGGAAGGGCCTCTTCTGTGGGGTTCTTCAGCAACCACCCTATTCAGTTTTGAAGCGAAGAGAAGGAGCAGGAAACTTGGAAGTGAAATGACATGAACAGAGCTGTGTCGGCGTTTATCTACTAGATACAGACTCAGACGGTATCATACTGAACTCAAAAGCAAATGGGCAACTTCTAAGAGTTGTAACAACAAAGATTATGAACTAATGTGGTTTAGGTGAAGAACTACAATTTTAGTCTATTTGTATTGTGTATCAGTAAGTCATTGATTTTTTTTATTAATTGTTAAAATGTGCTCAGTAGTAGAAATGATAAAGTAAAAATTTTCATTGAGATTATGGCTGCTTTAAGTAAGTTACCTTGCATCACATTTTGATAAGCCTAAAATGTAAATATTACTCATTCTGCATAAATGAAGTCTGAAGCATGACAGTGTCAATCAGATGAGGCCTTTGGCCCTTCATCCTCTGCTCTTGCAGTAATTATATAATGTGTGTGTGTGTGTGTGTGTGTGTGTGTGTGTGTGTGTGTGTGTGTGTGTATGCGTTTCTTTTTCCTTGGGGCTTTGAGAATTCACACATGGAGCACAAACTAATCCAAAGAACACTGCAAGACAGGGAGAGATACCTGATACACCACGAAATAAATTTCAAAACAGAGAAAAACTAGGCCAATTTCAATGCATAATAAAATTGACATTAAGAATCAAAGTAAGTAAAGGGAGAATTTTTACTGTGTGCACAGATTCAGTCGTCTTTAGAGTAACTATCTGTTTGAAGCAGCAGTTCTCAACCCTTTTGGAGTCACTACCCTTTTGGGAGTAGAACAACGGTTTCACAGGGGTCACCTAGGACCACGTGAATATCAGATATTTACATTACTATTCATAACAGTAGTAAAAATTACAGTTATGAAGCATCCATGAAATAATTTTATGGCCAGAGGTCACCATAACATCAGGCACTGTACTAAAGGGTCACAGCATTCGAAAGGTTGAGAGCCACTGGTTTAAAGAAACAAACGAAAAACATAACTGTGGATTATTTATCATTTATATGAGTTACTAAGGAAAACATTCTTACTGTGTGACTTCACAATCCTGATATGTAAATTCTCTTGAAACACATTTGTCTCTGCCCCTTGTTGGAGTTGAGGAATGAACAGAGATTATTTTGCTCTAAGGAAAAATGAGTAGGGTTAGAAGTTGAGGACAATAAAGATAAAACCCTGTAGCTACGTTGGCATAGACTTGGATTTCCAGCATCCGGGAAGCAGAGTGAACGGCCAAAAGATCACAAAAGTTGGAGGACAGAGCGAGCTGTGCGCAGAGTTTAGGAACAGCTTGAGTCACCCCACAAGATCTTGCTTCAAACAGCAAGGCCTGTGTACGAAGCACTTGCCTGCCATATACATTGCTCTGGATTGAATCCACAGAACGGACCAAAAAGAACATGGTGAGAGTCACGGGGGTCAACGATTCACCATGAGTGTTTTCCTGTTTTTATGGAGACTATATGTAAAGACTGAGTGCTAAACAAACAGAAACCAGGACATAAAGCAGCCATCTTTGTCTAAGATTTATGGCGGTGTGAATATTACATTCACATATATTTTACATTAAGGTTATGGTTTTTCCTGAGAGGCTGCTGGGTTGGAGATACAGGAATGGAATCAAAGAGAATTTGTCATCCTTAAACAGGACCTATGCTAGATTCTCCTTTCTTTATGTATTTGAATTTGGCCAAATTATCTGTTCTCTAAATAAGAAGTATCTTGTCTATAATAAGATTAGAGCATTAGGAAGCCCTCGAATGCCATTTACAGATACATAATAATACATCCCCTCCGTGGAGTGCTTCCCAAGCAGCCCTGAAAGTCAAAGATGTAATCAAAATTAGATATTTAAATTAACTTAACATCTTGAACTTCATATTCATGATTCAAACTGAATAAGCTTCTTGATTACTTGGAGGCTCCGTCTCCTCATTTGTTAGCTGGGATGAGCTCCTTCAGGAAGGTCTTCATGAGGAATAAATGAAATAAATGTGAGAAACCCCCAGAACTCAAATACTTGTTGACTCTTCTATTATGCCGGACACTTTTGTCTCCTTAGCACGTCCTGAGCTATGTGTTATCACTTGCCCCACACTAAAGGTCTTCTGCCAATTACGGGATCCTTGTTACTTCCATTGAAATTGAAAGTAGGCTTTTTATAATTTTTTTGACACTCCTATCTCTACAGGAGTGATAGATACACTCATTTTCCTGTTCAGTTTTCCCCTTTCCATTTATTCTACTCCCCTCTAATTTGGACAAAGTCACAAAACATAACCGTGTCTGGATTGCCATTGAACTAGGGAAGCCTTCAAAAGGCTTGGGGTATCTATAGGCCCCAGTGGCTAACTCTAGTGTTTTCACTCAGTTTGTATTTAGTTTAGCTCACTGTTATGCGATGCTAGAAATTAGACCCCAAGGGTCTGACAGAAGCCCTCTACCACCAAGCAGCCCAGTTAACCAAACTTTCTCTGGGTTACAGTTGTACTAAGTGTACAACATCTCAAGAAGGGTTTTATTTTATTTTACATTTTCATCTTTCCTTCAACATTTTTGTGAGTGTGTTGTGTAAAGGTTTTAGGGAGGCATTTTTTTTTCCTGACTCCCTAGTGCCAATAAGAACACATCTATATCTTAAATATCTATATAGCTGAAATAGTGGAAGCCAAAGATTGGGGCCCCTCTGCTATTTGAGCATGCTGTCCCCACACTGTCCCGGATCAACTCAACTGGGCAGTTTTTCTGTCCTTCCATATGCCCAGAGTTGTACATTCCTAACTCAGCAATTCTGAAAAAAACAATAAAATGTAAAAAAAAAATATTATATAAATTAGGTGTCAAAACTATTTACATAGTTTACAAGTATGCATTTGAAAAGTCTGCAATGCAGGCATCAAGGGTCAGAAATCTTTGAACCACACCATTTCAACCAAATACATCTTCGCTGCTTCCACAGAATCTGTGCATTGCTACAAGTCTGTGACTACTTCCAACCCTACCGGCATCCTCCTTTCTGATGGAGGTTCTTTAATAAATTCACAAGTAAAAGTTTGCCAAGCAACATCTACTTAGGATAATACACAGAACAAATTGTCAGAACAGGCTGCGAAATACAATGTAAGCTAAATGCTCTGCCTGTCCAAAAAAAAAAAAAAAATTAGCTAGCATTTTGAGATTAAAAAAAAAAAAAATGAAAAGGTTTGCGGCAAGAACGCCGCTTGGCCATTTAAAGCTAAAAGGAATGCTAAGTCACTCAGGCAAACACTCTGTGCGAACTTCCTAGTATCTGCAAGTCACTTCAGTTAACTCAGGCAGAAACTTAGGAACAACATATGGTGTAACTAACACCCGGGGTGAGGAGTCGTTATTTAGAGTGCCCCACATCTCCCTCCCTCTCCCCTCCACATATCTATGGAGCCTTGGAAGAAATCGAAGTTCAAACGGCATAACGGACTAATATCAAAACTGGTCAAAGACTATTGAAAAGGAACGGTTTTCTTCTCTCCTTTCCAAAGAACGCTGACTACTGTAAGAACTGACTGTTACCGTGTATCACTATTAATACCAGCAGTATAAGGTTATACTGATTTTTTTTTTATACTTAATCTACGTTTATCCGTTCTCACCGTCAAAATGTGACCGCAGTCGTGCTGAGTACGATGCATGCCTCTAAGACAGGAGTAAAAACGACTGAGCAGCAGCAAATGTCCATGAAGGGAAAGCCATTTCTTCCTGGTCAAGTTGACCAAGCAGCTACTCAAGGAGAGACACAACATTCCAGCTGGGCAGATCAATTGCTTGCTTGAGGGACTTGGGAAGGTGAGACTACCCATAGCAAGCAGATTCACTTTAAGCCAAGTAAAAGATAGAGAATAAAGGTATAGAATTGTTACCGTTTTAATAGGATAATGCACCCTTTCTTCCCAGAATTCCATAGCACAGCAGCCGTGCACCAAGGCAGCTTCATAAATCCGTGTACTTTTCTGAGTTACCCAGAAAAGCTAGAGATGTGGATTCTCTCTACCTTTTCTGCTGAAACACATGTTCCCTGGAACTGTGGACCTTTTCTCTCCAGCCCCCTTCTCCTGCTTGTGTTCTAACCTTCTTCTGTTCCACATTCTCCTCCTCCAGGCAGCTGCTAGGATTTCAGCTTTACTGCCTTGAGGGTTTTTTTTGGGGGGGTGCTTTTATTTTGAACCCTAGAATAAAAATCTCTTTGGAGCTGATGTTGGGATCTGTTCCTAAACTTTTTATTAATGAGACTGAAATTCCCGAAGGGACTTGAATTCCCTCAAGTCACTCAGTGATCACAATGGGATGCCCACAAATCTCTAGCCCCCGTGGGAACTGCAGACGGCAGTGTTGCCCTCCCAGCAAAAGTGACAGCAATACGGTGAGCGTTTGTGGAATCCCTAACAAATGTAGGCTCATATTACCGCCACTGTCCTGTAGCTCAGATTATTTATCAGGGAAATGGGAGGACGTGGACTCTCTTGCTACTGGAAATACTATACAGCACCGACTGAGCAAAGCAGAGCTCTGCACTCTAGGAGCGAGGGGGAAATTGTCGTTCTCTGACTACTAGTTCTACCACTCACACAGATCATCTCTCCACAATTATTCCACGTTCTTCTTGGAATCAGTTAAGTCCTATACCAGTACTCTCATTCTGGACCTTGATGACAGTGAGAGCTAAATTTGAGGAAGTAGGAAGACAGATATGGACCACCCGGAGTGGAAGTACGTGACAAGCACGTCAAACGCACGGAGCTGGGTTTCAGATTCCAGAGAGGTCAAGTCCGAGAGATCACTTTGGTTTTCAAGTTGCTTTTCAGAAAAGCTAATCTATAGTCTGTTAGCATTTAATATAAGACTTTAATGTTCTCTCATTGTAAATATGCTACCTCTGAATACTCATTTGCTTACTTCAAATTTCCTGGTTAAGAATGCTTCATCCTTTAGTAATACTTTTTTTCTAATTTACTGATTTCAATACTAAAGTTAACAAAATTAGAGAGGTTTTATTAATATCTGGCTTTTCCAGACTTAGATTCCAGTTTGGTATCGTAACGACGCAAGCATTTTCAATACTAATGCTAACAAAATTAGAGAGGTTTTATTAATATCTGGCTTTTCCAGACTTAGATTCCAGTTTGGTATCGTAACGACGCAAGCATCATTTGCACACTGCCCGCACTGTCGGAAAGGTGACAGGGATCCGTAGAACTCTTGTTGGTTTGAAGTGAAGCAAGCCGACGTGAAGGTGCGGGCTTTGGAATTCTCACCTGGGAACACAACGATCCATTTCACAGGTCCTTAATGTCATAAATAAATGAGTCTAAAAACAGACTCAGAAGGAAACCTTAGGACAATTTTTTGGGAGTTGGAGAGAGAGAAAACCCGTTTAGGAAAGCCAAATATCTTGGCACCTTCAGAGGAAAGGAGTAAGTTATACTTTCATAGTTACGATTCCAGACATAAGAAGGCTCAGCAGTGGACCACAGTCCAGTGGTTATAAGGGGAAAAGGGCAATCAAATGTTCAGAAAGTAGAGACAGACAAAAGGAAAAGGTTCTTCTCGGGTGGTAAATACATGTTCCATTCAGGTGATGGTCCTCACCTATTTTTTAAACATGCCTTTAATTGCATCATATTTCTTAAAGTATCTTCAACTTTCCTGGGTGATTACATGTGTGAAACAGGTGTTCACATGATTGACAGGCCCATTTAATGTAATTCTTCAGAGAGGGAACAGTCATACGTCTTGATGATCTAACAATATTTAGAGCAGTTTAGAAGGCTCTGTCTCTATTGAGGGACAAAGCTATGAGGTAAGTTCTATTCTTTCGGTCAAATATGATGAATGTGGAGATCGTCAGGTGCCAGATCCTGTACAACACAATCACACATGACCAAAACACTCGAACACAGAAAGTAAAATCAACACAACTAAAAGAGAAGCAAATAGATCTAAGAACTATTCAGGCTCTACTGAGGGGAAACAGCGCCCTTAAACCTTACTTCATTCCATACTCTATTTCCAATCATGTGAGGGACTTGCAACGTTTTTTCCCTCCTTTCTCTGAACCTTTCAAAGTCTAAGAAGGCCAACTCTGGTGCTTTCTTAGCGTGTTATCATAGACACAGGATATTGGATCCAAAACGGGTTCTGAGGGAGAACTTAAATCCTCAATGATTCCAAGCTGATTAATACCGAAACACTTCCTTGATGGAACGGTGCCTGGCACTCAATATGTTCTCACTAAGCGGTGACTATTGTGTTAATCAACTTAAGATGTATTAACAGAAGAACATTTCCCCTTTAGAAAAGAGACCTCTAAATGCAAACACTCTCAGATCTTCATTTCCAAATTCTATCACACTAGAGTTGAAGTTTCAACGTATGGATTTTGGTGGAACCAAAACCTTCAGCCCAGAACTAGAGGAACCAGGAATGTTAAGCACACAGGGTTGTCCCTTCACATGGAGGGACGTGTGACCTGTTTTCTATGAAGAATGCTATAAGCAGATGTAGTTCAGAACCTGGTGGCCTTTGCCATATCTGTATGTCCAATACCATACTGGATCTCCCTCCAGACTCTTACAATGAGCTTGGAAATCTGAAGAATCTATCTATATGGAAAACGTTGCGTGTCCTTTATGAATAGCTTTAATGTTGCCATATCTTAGCTTCATTGTGCACCATAGGACTGGGTTATTTATCATCAGAAAACTTTTCACAAAATCGTTTAAACATGACTAAATTAAGTTACTCAGCATCAGACTCCTGAACTTGGAACCAACACTGGCTGATGAATTGTGTTGAACTGAATCACCTTCTAGATTCCCACTGCTCACTACTCTGCTGGCTGTGGTAGTCACAGGGAACCCTCCACACTACTAGGTGGTGGTGGTCATTGCCAATTTTCCTATTTCTGTGACGAAAACGTTCTTGACGAAACAACTTAAGGAAGAAAAGGATCGTTCTGGCTCTGAGTTCCCGGGTAAGTCCGCCGTGGTAGTCAAGGCAGCAAGAGTGTGAAGCGACTCCTTGTGTCACATTCGAAATCAGGAAGCAGAAACACAGGAACACTTGCAGCTTCACAGCTTCCTTTGTCCATCTCCGTCCTCAGATTGCATGCAGGGACACTGCTCACAATGAGTGAGTCCTCTTACTTAGATCAAGGAATCAATATTATCACTCACAGGCATGCCGGAGGCCCCATCCCAGGTAATTATAGATTGTGTTGAGTTGACAATTAATATTAACCATCACAGTGACCTTCTTGTACCCTGGAATTCTGTTTTTGCATGTCTTTAAAAAAACATGTGTTGTTGTTATTACATATTTTATTGGATATTTTTTATTTACATTTCAAATGTTATTCCCTTTCCTGGTTTCCCAGCTATAAACTCCCTATCCCATCCCCCTCTTCTTCTTCTTCTTTAAGGGTGTTCCCCCTCCCCAATGATCTCTCCCTGCCCCACATTCCCCTACACTGGAGGGTCCAGCCTTGGCAGGACCAAGGACTTTGCTACTAGGGAAATTGGGGTTCTCTTTGGAGTTCTTAATTTCATTGATATAAGAATTTAAACACAGGCTCAAAAGAAAGCTTGAAACAATTTTACCAGTGTTTGGAAGAAAAACGGTGGAGCTTGTAAGGTTTAAATCTCAGCAAAGTGGAAAGCGAAGGAAAAGAGAAATAGTGTATTTTGAGTTAAGGTACAAGGTAGCTGACATGTTCCTCTTTATGAGACAATGTAAAAATGAGAAAGAGTGAAGAAGTTCAAAGTATCAGAGAAAACATGCCAAGGCTTTTGGTCTGTGTGTGTGTGTGTGTGTGTGTGTGAGAGAGAGAGAGAGAGAGAGAGAGAGAGAGAGAGAGAGAGAGAGAGAGAGAGAGATTCCTTGCAAGTTATAACTCAGAAGGCCTGGCAGTGATACACACCAGAAGCTCTGTGATCAGCTACATCAAGAGCACGAGCTTCTAGCTAAGTACATTACATCACTAAGAAACAGCTTTTCTACCTTCTTACTATGACTTCAGGTGAATCCACCATAACGAGCAGTGCTCTCCTGGACAGGTGATTGACAGGCTTAAGTTGGGTATGTCCTAAGAGAGAATGTACTGCTTTAATCTTTGGGGCACACCAGAATGTCACATCTTCACCCAGGGTCAGAGGCAGAACTCTGGGTGTGTGACCAGGACGAAATAGCTTTCCTTTAAGGAAACCCAGCAAAACCTCATGGCACTGCCATTTTATCTATTATTTTAAGTCCTAAGGAAGGGAAGCTCTGAAGTTTTCTCATTTATATTAACAGGGACACTGGGGATGAAGCTGGTGGTGACAGAGGAAACAATGCCAATGGCATCCAAAGATGTGAATCCCTGTCTAGCTGTGTGACAGTATTCCAGGGAAAGATTCTGCGCTGATGGAAACGTACACCTATTAAAACTACATCCATTCTATGTCTAAAACCTGTTGACCGTTCAGACAATCATACTCTATTTCCCTGTTTTATCTTGTTAGTTGAAAAAAGTCCATGTATAAATTGATTCTGACTAAAATTATGATGACTTAACTGGTTTGGTACACGCTTTATTTAAATAGCTCATAGGAAGTAGTGTATATTTATAAAAGAAAAAAAAGAATTGCCAACAGTAGAATTTCAGGTTACTAAAAAAATGCAGGATGAAACAGATGAATGGGATTTTAATCCCTATTATCTAAATTTTATATACTAACTATATATTCCAGTTTAGATAACTCTTTAAATATTTTTAAAGACATCATAAAAGAATGAAGTAGGAGCAAATAGAAATAAGAAACTTTATAAAGCAAGAAAGCTAGTAAATACTTATAAGCTGTTTTTCAAGCTGAATAAAAATGGAAGGTAATTTTCCAGAATTGAGAGTTCTGTTTAATAATACCGAGAACACAGATGTATTTTACTCAATGCAAATATCAGCCTTTTCAAAACTCCCCATTCCCCTGCCTAGCCTCTTCTTAACCTCTATCAACAAGGGCTTTTGCGAGAAATAAGAGGTCAAGGCAAGGGCATCAGAACCCTTCAAGCATTACTTCTACAGTGATGAGTTTTGGCAAGGAAAATCTGATTTTCTTTTCAACAAAAATCAAACTACACACCAGATAATGGTTGCTGGAAGATGCCAACATTTTTGCAATATTTAAACTTGGTTTGACTGGGCAACGTCTCCAAATACTCACAGAGTTGTCCTTCAGCTCTCCTCAGGATTAACCAGAAAGAGAAAGTTCCAGAAGATGAGCCTAGAGGAATAGATGTGTGCATTCTCTAAGTCTCATGTAGGCTAAGACCTGTTGCAGACTTATATATTCTTTACAGCTGTGTTGAGGGCAGAAGCAGACCCAGGCCTTGTGTTCTCTCATTGAAGTCTTCCAGCTTATACACACTAGTTTTATGTCAACTTGACCCAAGCTAGTCATCAGAGAGGAAAGGAGCCTCAGGTGAGAAAATGTCTCCATGAGATAGGGCTGTATGAAAGCCTGTAGGAGATTTTCTTACTTAGTGACTCATGTGGGCGGTGCCACTCCCGGGTTGGTAGTCCTGGGCTCTGTAATAGGTGGAGGAAGCTATGGAAACCAAGCCATCAAGCAGCACCCCTTCATGGTCTCTGCATCAGTTCCTGCCTCCAGGCTCCTGTCCTGCTTGAATCCCTGTCTTCGCTGCTCTTGATGATCGACTATTATTTCAAACTGTTAGTGAGATAAACTGCTTCCTTCCCCAAGATTTTGGTCACGGTGTTTCCTCACAGCAATGATAACCCTAACAGGGTCAGCATCAGAGGCCTGGTGTGAGTGAAGTACCCTAACAAAGCTACCATTTTTCTTCAGATCCTCTTGGTAAGAAAGTTGAAGACCTGGAGTTGGGGAGAGGCCTCCATGGATGCTGGGAAGACATGCAGATACCAGCTGCCCTTTATTTTGTGTTTATCCTTCTTCTTACCTGTCAGCTCTGTGAGCACAGAGTCAGATGCAGAAGAGCTGAGCCCCTGACACGTCACTAAGCTCTCACAGTTGAGTAAAGTCAGGTCTCTCTAACAAATGCCTTATTTGAACCTTCTCTAATGCTGTTGTTTCTCAACATGCACCCACGATCTGCACTGACTATGTCTTTTCTCCAACACAGTAACTAGTGAGAATAGTTCAAAGCCTTCCCTGCCTCCTTCAGACTGAGCTATATTCCATGTTCTTCTCTCCTACAGCTCTTGTGTGCCCAAGGGGTGATGCTCTGTGTTTAGGCAAACTTTGTATTTTCAACTTGCCTCCATTCTCTGTTTTCTCCCATATTTCTCATTTTGAGACATACTTACCCATTCTACCTTCCCACTTCCATCCTCAGAGAGTTTCCAGATAACCATGCCTATCTGGTTGTTCTTTCTGAAAGATTAGTGGGAACTTGCAGGTTCGCAAGCTCCACTGGCCTGGAACATGGATGCTCCTGTTATCGGAAGCTACAGAATGTCCTGTTTTCTAGTTCCTGCGAGCTGCGCTGTCCTAAGGTAACTGCTGAAGGTCGAGAATAAATTACTAAGGGTATTGCCACTTACATGCTGCTTTCAGACATATGGACAGTCTGGGTTTATTTTAGCATCCACTTAAGCTTCCAAATCCAAGTGGATAGAGAGACGAGGAAAGGAGCCAAGCTGCAAGGCAAAGGCTAACAAATGTTCGTCCTCACATGTGCTGGCCTGGGAGGTGAGCGATGAATTCCAAATGGTAACAAACAGCTGTGGTGCCAACCAATTAGATTCTTGTGTTGACCAAAACAAAGGTGAATGATGGAAGGCAATAAGGTTGTGAAACACAAATGCAGACTGGAGAACTGTCAAGGTACAGGGAGGGATTTCCTCATTGTTTAGGTGTACAGCGAAATATTCATTATAATTTAAACAAAGGCTATGTGGTGCCTTCCCGTATTTTTTGGATATTACTGCAATATTTTTCATCCCAAGAAGTATCTTCCAGGGTCCCCTCTGACATTGCCTTGTAACTGTTCCTGCAGATATTTCTCATTGAATTCCGCCACTCTTAATGCTAACATAAATTATTTTTCATAAAGTATTGATATTGGCAGATACCGAGATCCAGTGGGTACTTAATATGATTCCAGTTCTTGTCTTCCAGAACAAGAAATTGGGCCATGAATTATTTACTTTTCTGTTGTTGTGATAAGACCCCACGCCTGTGGTGGTTTGAACCCCGAGCCCCAAGTTAAATGCTTCCTTTAACGAGATTCTTTTGTCGTGGTGTTTTGTCACAGCAATTAAAAAAAAAATAACGCAATGATCAAGGCAACTTATAGAAGAAAGCACTATATTTTGACTTACAGTTCCACAGGAGGAGAGTCCACAATGCCCAATATAACCCAGTAGCAGGCAGCAGGAATCTGAAATCTCACACTATGAATTGCGAGCAGAGAACAGAGAAAGCAAAATGGAAGTAGGGCAGACTGTTTAACTTTTCAAGCACTGTCCCTGGTGACAGACTCCTTCTTGCAAAACCAAATCACTTAACCTTCCACAAACAGCTCAACCAACGGGGGACTAAATGCCCAGTCTCTGAAGGACTTTGCTTCTGCAAACCATTGCTGACAAGAACATGTGGAGAGTAACAGAATCAGAGACTGTTTATTAAGGGAGGAAGAACTTTCAAGGGAAGAAGTGGACCACAGCTGAGGGGAAGGTTAACAACTCCATAGCGCATACCCAGAGGACCGTTACTTTTTATGGATCATTTGCAGAGTCCTCGCACTCTCTGGCATGTTTTCTCTATTACTTGACAGTTATGGCTGACAGTCTCCATTCTTTCTCTCAACCAACGGGTTTGTTTTTATACGTTACTTTTGTAGCCTTTCACACCTCACTCTCTATTCTAATCTGCCTCAGTGCTATACAAGGAGAATGATGGCTGTGTTACGTGGGTTACAATGGAAACAACAAGCAATGTCAGGTGTGTATGCTATGACTCACAGTGCCACTGTCTGGTACTGGGCTCAAAGAGCCTATGCCTAAGCACAATAAAGACCAGAACTGCAACATTTAACCAAACTTTTTTCAGTACATTTAGCAACCCTCACACTTCTACCTGAATCTCAACCAATTTCCAGTTTTTATACACGAGATGCTAAATTTCAAAGGACCAACATCTTTTTGGGAGTCTGTAGCAAGCAATCAACGTCTTTGACTGTGATGTTTAACAAATAATACTAGTCTTCCTCCTACAACTACTCTAGTTGTCTTGAATTGACTTGTAACACTCACTCTGCCCTCATCTGTAACACAGAAAATAAGTGTTTCTAGGTATTTCATGCACTTTTCTTTGTCTTCCTGACCTCAACCTACTATTGGTTAATATACCATTCTGTCTGAAGTCTCAGATTTTCTTATTGCATTTGAACACAATAATTGGGGGAGGGATTATAAAGAATATACAAGTCTTG
The DNA here is from genome assembly GCF_011064425.1 of Rattus rattus. Classification (NCBI taxonomy): domain Eukaryota; kingdom Metazoa; phylum Chordata; class Mammalia; order Rodentia; family Muridae; genus Rattus; species Rattus rattus. The sequence goes on along the minus strand of NC_046168.1, from coordinate 52,571,172 downwards.
CTTAAAACTGTTTAGTGCCTTCCTTTGTATTACTCAAAAATAAATACCTAGACAGTGTGTGTGAGATATGACCACTGGCCGTTCATGTGCTCACTCCCAGCAGATTGCCTTGAAATTCTTTCAATTCTTGGCATATGTCTATTTTTCTCTGGCCTATCATTTATACAAATTTATTTTTCTTGATTGTGACATTACTTCCTTAGTCTTCCTCTCTCCTTGCTCATTTCTAACACCAAGCCTTCAAGATCACAGCCCCACAATTGGTTCTATGTACTATGTTTTGCTTCAAATTAAAGAGTAGCCATAGAACAATTGTGTGGTGGGGATGCCCGGTTGATTTGTTACATCACAGAAAGGTAATTTTATAGAGAGATTACATGTGTCCTTGTCATAGTTCCAAGAGTAGTAGGTTGCATTGTTTTCTGAAGACATAACAATACACAGCTCAAGCAAATAAATAAGGAAATAGTGAACCTGCAGTGTAATTCATGAAACGGTTACGAACAGGACTCACAGAGGCACACACACTACTTTTAGAAACTTCGTTATCTTGACCTCTGTCTCCCATCTTCTTCTTTCTACCGTTTCACCTCAAGTCTGGAAGAAACCCAGAACAATTGCTGATTAAATTAAATGTCACAAAGATGAAGGGGGAGAACAACATAATTTTAAAGGACTAAACAATTTCCTTGTTTTAATTAAACTCTTCATAACTGCGGGTCCCGCTCAGTTTTTTTACATTAGGAATGAAGCAAAAGGTCACTGTAAATATGCCTCTTATTAGTCGACTCCAGCACTAGAGGAAGAAACATTTGATTAGTCCTTGGAAACTTCCTGGCTAACGTCCAGGGTTTGTTGCTGTTTGTAATCGTTTTACCATTACACGATGATAGTTTACTGAATAGCTTCACTAGAGACACGGTCCCCTGGGCAGAGCAGGGCAAACGATCAAATGGTGGGTTTTACAATCTCAGTGCAGAAAATGTATTTGTATTCATTGCAGCGGGCACTGAAGTCTATTGAGAACAGAGATATAAAATTGGAAGAGATAAGAGTAAGGGACAGAAGCAACATCCTAAAGCTTCAGGCATGGTGGAGAATGACAAACTCGTCTCTGCTGAGGTAAGTGCTGGCAGGGTTTCTGTCTTCAGTGTGCTTCAACAGCATGTATGTCTGTGAATACCAAACAAGGATGGGCTATTTTCCTGGCAAAAACATAGCTATTCATTTAGTCGGCTGATTGGTTTCTTCCTTCTCTTCAGAGAGCACTTGGCTTTGGGTCACAAATGACACTCCGAATTCTCCAACTTCTATTTCCCTATTATGTTTTCCAATAGATGAATCTAAACAGTTGCCTCGAGAAAGCTATCCATAATCCTTCAGTTAACTCGTGACATACTGAGATATTATGTTTAATAAAAAATCAAATTCAACTCTTCTCTTCATAAAGGCAAAAGGTAAGCGTTTTGTGTTCTGTGATAATTGGGTGATGACATAGATTCTTATGCTGATATGGTAGAATGATATGACAACCATCCTTTTAGTTTCTTTTTAAAATGAAGACAAAGCATAATTACTCAATGGGGGGGAAACACCTACCCAGGTGAACTGGTAATTTCTATTAGATTGCTGCATGAACGATTGCTACTCACGTGACTAGGATGACCCCAAATTCCTATAGGTAACAAAAGAGAAGAAAATAAAGAATGAATGAAGACCTCCTTGCGGCATAGCTATTTTCTTTCAGTATAAAATGACATTCAATTGGCATCACGGGCTGGGATTGCTATGAGAAAGCCACCCAATACCATTGCTCCTAGTAATATAACAAGTAAAAGCTCAAAGTAACAATGGGCTCTGTGATAATGGAATTGTTAGCAGTCCTTCACAGACGGTTCAGAAGTAAGCAGACACTCATCTGAGGTTTGAATTATAACTACTGCCATATTTGATCATGTCAGGATATGTGCAGAGGTATGTTTACAACCCTCCAAACGCAAGCCAATAGACACTTTCCTGCGTGATCATGGATTCCTTCAAAGTCAGAGTGTAGTGAAAGCTGATATGCACCTTCCTTCCAATCATAGCAACCAAAGCAGAAAAGCTCCCTCACACTGTATGGAAAATATGCTAATAAAGACAAGATTTTTAATCTCCTCAAATTAATATATAGATGGCAAGATGCCTTATAATCTAGATAATAACTGACAGGGATTTTCGTCTTGTAAAAGAAAATTGTCAAGCAGACAATGTGGAAAACAGGAATTGTTACTTGAAAGTGATAAGTACGTATATATTTACTCAAAATTCCTTGTTTTCCAGTAGATTAAATTTTTAATAATAACACGTTGAAAATGGTTTTAAAGTATTATTGAAAACCTAAAGGAGAAAATAGAAACACTAAATATTAGCAATAAAAAGAAAAGTTGATCCAAATGAAAGAAATAGTCACTGAGAACTAAAAATCAGGTCAAAATGGGAATTCATAATGGAAAGTACCAAAATAAATACCTCTAAGCACATAATAATTGAATTTATACATCAAAGGTGAAATCACATCTTCAAAAATGTTTGCACCTCCAAGCCACGCTTTATTAAACTCTTTACATATTCCAGAGCAAAGGTTATTAACAAGTCATCCAGAAAATTGGCTTTCTTCAGATCTATAATCAATATAAATATATTTATTGTCAAAATTGCCACAGTTTATAAAATGCAAATGCCTTCACATATAAAAATATCGAATTAATGCCTGTCATAGCTTTTGACAGCTTGACACAGAAAAGAAGATCTCAACTGAGGAATTTCCTCTATCAGATTGGTCTATGGGCAAGTCTTTGGCATTTTCTTGATTGGTAACTGATTGAGTGATTGAGTGAGTGAGTGAGTGAGTGAGTGAGTGAGTGAGTGAGTGAGTGAGTGAATGAATGAATGTGAAAGGTCCAAGGCTTTCTGGGAAGAACTCTCTGGACAGATGGGCTCATAGATGTATAAGAAGGGTAGATGGGCAAGCCAAGAAAAGCAGTCCAGTGAAAGTTTCCTGTGTAGTCTTGGATTCCTTCAAAGACACACTTATAATATGGTAGTGAGGGCTGATACACCCACCTTCCTTCCACTGGTTACGGTCAGTTTTTCATCATAGCAACAGAGAAGCAAAGCAGAAACACTGTCCTCATACTTTATGGAAAATATGCTAATGAAGACCAATAGTAAAAATAAATCAATAGAGAATAAGTCAGCTTACGTTTGAAGGAACTGTGGATGCAAACTACAGTGTCAAAGATAGCATGTCTGGAAAAGAGAATAGGAGTTGATGGGTCATATCAAGGAGATAGAAAATATTTGAGCGGCTAAATGATAATGGGTTGCTGATTGATACTATCAAGATACAACATGAGATTCAAAGAATATTTCTCATAGTTCTAAGTAAAACTAACAGCTAATTAAGAGCTGTAAGTGTAAGGAATCTTAAAGATACACCAGCTTCAGAAAGAGACGTTTTCTGAAGTTGCTGCTTTCCTTCTTGTGATTTAATCACTTGACAACATTCCTCTGTGTTGGCTTCAATCCCAAGGTTCTCCTTATAGGCCAGTCGCGGTGGTGTGCTCTAAGAAAAACAATAGCAGCAACTACTGACTAATGACAGGCTATGGACACTTCAGATGAATGCATTCACAAGAATTAATTTCTGCCAAGAGCTTAAAATTGAGTTCTTGATTCAAGTACCATTTTCCAATGTTTATTAATTTAGACGTGTGTCTGTGTATCTGTATGAGAGTGTATATATACCATACATGGGTATGTAGATGCCTGAAGAGGCTGAAAGAGGATATGGGACCCCTTGGAATTGGAGATACAGGCATTTGTGAGCCCCCAGTGGGATTCTGGGTTCTGAACTCAGGGCTTCAAGAAAGAGCAGCAAGCACTTTTAACTGCTGAGGCATCTCTCAAACCTCTTACAATTTTTTTTTTATTTAAAGGCAATGCATCACCAAATAGAATGTGTAAGAAAGATCAAATTTTATTTTATTGTGGATAAATACTCCTTTTTCTCTTGTAGAGTGATGAATGATTAGCTAACCACAGAGATACTTGGACAACCACACAGATAGCTTCCTAGTTCACAATAGTTGAGAAATGGAAACAGCCTAGTGTCTAGGACAGATGCATGGATTAAAAAAAATGTGGTGCCTATACTCAATGGGACTCTGTGCAACCAGAAAGGAAAATGAACTAATCTGACCAGTTTTTTAAAGCATTAAAACAGGGCTGGAGAGATGGCTCAGTGGTTAAGAGCACTGGCTGCTCTTCTAGAGGTCTTGAGTTCAAATCCCAGCAACCACATGGTGGCTCACAGTCATCTGTAATGAGATCTGATGCCCTCTTCTGGTGTGTCTGGAGACAGTGACAGTGTACTCACATACATATAATAAATAAATAAAATCCTTAAAAGCATTATGATATAACATACCTATTTATTATTTTTATTTCTCTATTATTTCCCTATACTCTTTAGAGTTAGTCTCCTAATTTCTCTCACCCACAATTAACTTCAATGAGTAGAAAATATTTTATGAATTTTGACTGAATTTAATGGTAAGAAAACCACAACATACTAGTGTTTAATTTTGTATGTATGTCTCTGAGTAGTGCTCCCTTTTGTGGTTCTATCACACACTGTTTATTCCCTCTGTTAATATACAGTTGCATAATTTAAACCTTGGCTACTAATAAAGATTTTGTACATAATCATGTTCAAGTCTTTGCAGAAACATTATTCTATTTCCTGGAATTGATATTTTGGAACGGAGTTTGGGGAATCCCATGGTACAGCCATATCTTCATTGCATATGAGTTTGTGATTTATGTATGTGAGTGTGTGTGTGTGTGTGTGTGTGTGTGTGTGTGTGTGTGTGTGTGTGTTTGGAAAAGGACATAAACTGTAGAGTTGGTAGAAAAATTATTCTGTGATCTCAGATCAATTCAATCACTGGAGTTTTGTGGTCATCGTATACCTTCTCCTTTTCCCATAAGATCAATATAAATTTTATCTTTGGAAAATTTAAAATGTACTATTACACTGTTTATTTGTGTGTGTGCTTATATACAGGCATAAATGGTGTGTCTCAGGTTTTTCAGAATACTTGTTTTGAGGCTAATTTACATCATTGCGTGTAGCAATGTCTCACACCTCACACCGAAGAGTAATATTCCATTAAGTAGCCCTTTATTTTCTCATTGATGGACATCTAGATTATTTCCAGGATTCAGCTGTTATTGTATCCTAAACACACTTGTGGAGTAAATGGTATGGAATCTATACAGAATCGTGAGCCCTCATTTTCTTGATCCATTAACAAGGATGGCCATGAGAGACAATTTTGATACGACTCCGTCAATTTTACTTGTAACAACCATCAAACACTTTCCAAAGTAGTCATAGCCTTTTCCTTTCGCTCCAGCAGGACGTCAGCACCCATCTCTCCACTGCCCGTGCAACATGTCGGACAGCCTGTCAGCTCAGTGACCTAGGCTAGAGAGCTGTTGAATTACAGTTGTAATTTTTAACTCTATGATGACTAACGATTTCTGAGAGATGCTGTGCTGTTCATCCAAAACAATTTTGTAAAATCCAAATTCATAGACACTATTCTTGCTTTCTTCCCCAAGTTTTAGGGTTTGGGGGTTTTATATGACACTATGTAGCCCAAAATAATTTTTTATATTGTACAAAAGAAGAGTACAAGAAATTTTTACACGTATGTGGCTGTTTAGTACTATTTGGAATTATTTCTTACAATTTTGGTGGAGTGGGGGATTTTCTAAGACACACAGAGTCCATATTTTGAGGTGTCTGTCTGTGTCTTAATTAGTTTTCAGTGCTGTTCCTTTTATGCTTATGCCCACAACTACACCAGCAATGGCCCGTTGCTCATGACTACATCTTAAAGGTTTTCTTAGTCCTTTAGTAGGCCTTTATTCACTATTTCGTTATTGTGACAGACTTTCCTTCTCAGTCTTGGAACTAGCTTATCAGTTTCTAAGAAGATGAATTTTGAGAGAGTATTTTGTTTAGTATTTTGAGAGAGATTCAGTTTAGGAAGAACTACTCCAAGATACTCAGTGCTATAAAACTCAACTTAATCTTTACTGCATGGGGGCTTTGTTTTTTAAACCTTTGTCAGATTTCAATTTATGAAAACAGACCAAAATAATCCCCAAACCCTTATGTTCACATAGGAAGTATAAAATATCCATTCAATAATTTATGCTGAAATATGACATGGTTTCTTAAGTTTAATTTGTTAGGTAGTGATAACTCCGAGAGATAATACTATAGTATTCCATATTGGCCCGAGGCAGAACTCCTTACATATACATTTAAATGATTTTAAAGTAAATAAGATAATTAAAAACTCCATTCCTTATGGTCACAATGCTCCAACTGAATGGCAGGTGAAGGACTTGTAGCACATTTTTTAATTTTTCTTGACGATTGGCTTTCTGTGTTCTTTGTATATTCAGGACACTGATTCTCTGTCGTATGTACGGCTGACAGATTCTTCCACTCTGAGAACCACCTCACCACTCTCTAGACACTTCCCTTTGTTGAACAGAAACTTCTAATTTCCATGAGATTCCATTTGTCAAATGTCCTGCAATAATGGAGTCCCATCAGAAAGTTCTCACCTGTGCCTATACGTTGATGTATGTAGTCCCTACTTTTTCATCTAGCCATTCCAAGGTATCAGGCCTTATGTTGAGGTATTTGGTCCATCTGGAGTTGAATTTTGTTCGAAGTGAGAGGTGGGGATTGAGTTCCATGTTTGCATGTAGATAGCTAGCAGTATTTGCATAATAAACTGCCCTTTCTCTAGTGTTGACTTCGCCATACTTGTCCAATAATTTGTTAGCTGTGGTTTCGAGGATTTATCAACAGGTCTGTTGTTACACTCCATTGCTCTCTGTGTCTGTTTCCATGCCAGTACCGTGGTGTTTTCAGTGCTTTGGCGTTGTAGGATAGCTCGCAACCAGCTGTTCTGAGTCTCCTGCAGTATTCTCTCTACACTGGCTATCCTTGTTCTCTTTTGCTTCCCTATACGTTTAATCGTTGCTTCTTTTTTTCTTCCTTTACATGTGAAGGCTGTCCCTGGGAACTTTACTGAGGTTGCTCTGAATCCGGAGATTGCTTTTGGCAGGCTGGCCAGTTTCACAATATTGATTTTTCTGATCTATGAGCATTGGAGTTCTTTTCATCTTCTAGTGCCTTCAATTTACTTCTGGTCTTAATGCCTTTATTTTAGAGGTCTTTAATTTAGATTTATTCCAAGGTATCTGGGCAAGGATAGAAACTGTGAATGGGAGTGTTTCTCTGATTTTTTTCACTACATTTGTCGGTGTACAGGAAGGCTATTGGCCTTTTTGTGTTGGTTATATTTCCTGCCACTCTGCTCAAAGCGTTTGCTGGCTCTAACACCAGTAGGTGGAGTCCACAGAGTCTTGTGTGTGGAGCGGTATAACCTGTAAGCAGTGATACTTGCCTTCTTGTTTTCCCACTTACATGTCTTTTGTTTCTATCTCCTCGCCAATGGAATAACATCAGTTTGAATGTGATGAGTGACCTCTCAGATGTGACCTTGGATTAAATTTGCTAGTATACATTGAAAACGTTTGCATCTAAGTCCACCAGGGAGGTCAGCCTGAAATTGTCTTTTACTGTTTAATCTTTATCTGGTTTTGGCATCGCTGTAATACTGTCTTCATAAGCAGAGTGTAGAACCAGTACACCTTGGTTTATTTTACGGAGAAGGTAAGTGACATTGATATTAGCTTTTCCAAACTTCTGCAATGAATCCTTCTAGCCCTGGGCTTTATTTAGTTGAGATTTTTTATTACTGTTTTAATCTCATTGCTAGTTATGGATATCTTTAAAATATTTATTTCATCTTGGTTTAATTTTTATATTTCTTGTGTATCTAAAATTTATGTCTTTACCTGACATTTTCCAATTAAATAGGATTTAATGTTTAAGTTGCATCCTTGTGTTTTCTGAATTGCGTTGTACTCTGTCATAATGAATCCCTTTTGGTTTCTAATTTTACTAATTTAGGTCTTTGGTTTATTACTTTTGGTTAGTTTAGCCATTTTTTTTCAATTTGGTTAATATTTTAAATAATCAATTCTTCGCTTAATTGACACTCATTTTTGTTTATATTTCATTAATTTTTCCATAGTTTTAATTATTTTACCAATATAAGCTTTGAGGTTTGGGGTATTCTTGATGTTCAAAGCCAGAGGGTGCATAATTCCAGTTTCCATTTGACATCTCTCTAGTGATTTTATGTAGGATCTGAGGGCTGCACACTTTTCTCTTAAAACTGCCTTCATTTAATCCCACAGAATTCATTCTTGTTGTGCTTTCATTTCCGTTCAATTCTGGGAATTTTTGATTTCCTTCTTAGCTCCTTATTTTCCAATTTTTACCTAAAAACGCATATTTTATTAGATTAATGTAACAGTCCTATTGTCAGTACATTTTTTTTAAAGTACTAAAGAGAAAGCCTGAATCCGTACTCAGAAGACCTGGTGCAGACCCATGTAGGCCCCGTGCTTGCTGCTTCAATCTCTGCGTTTATATGAGCTTTGATCAACTGATTTGGAGAGCCTTATTCTGCTGGTGTCCTCCATTTCCTGTGCCTCTCACATTCCTTCCTCCTCCTCTTCCACAGGGTTCCCTGAGCTCAGAGGGAAGGGTTTGATAGTGACAACTCACTCAGAGCTGTGAGATACAAAGTCTGTGTAATGTTTGGCTGTGGGTCTCTGGACTTGTCCCCATCTGATGTAAGAGAGAGCTTCTCTGATGACGGATGAACAAGTCACCAGTTAATAAATATAGCAAAATATCACTAAGGATCATTTTATTGTTACCTTTTTTTCTTTTTCAGCCCAGTACCACTTGATTGTACTGTAGGTAGCTAGGATATGTCGTCTCTGGTTCTTGCCCATCCAAGCAGTGTCAGGTAAGGGTTCCATTTCAAGAAGTGAACCCTAAAATCAAGTCAGATATTAGTTGGTTACTGCCACAAGCTCTGTGCCACCGTTGACCTAGCATGGCATTGGTGAAAAGCTGGACACAACAGTCACTGGAATTTAATCGGAGACCAAGACATAAATCCACACACATATGAATGCCTGATTTTGATAAAGTAAGGAATACATACTGGAAAGACAGCATATTCAACAGGGCACTGATGAAACTGAATGGCTTCAGGTAAAATACTGCACATAGATCCAAACCTTCCCGCTTCACCAAACTCAACTCCAAAGGGATCAAAGATTGCAGTACAAAACCAAGTGTGCCTAACTTGACAGAAAAGAAAGTAGGAAATAGCCCTGAACTCACTGGGACAGGAAAAGGCTTTCTGAACATTGGTGCAGGCACTAAGCTCAACAAATAATAAATGGGATCCCACAAAACTGAAAATCTTCTGTAAGGCAAAGGACATTGTTATTCCTACACAGCCAACAGAATGGAATTTTTTTTTAGAAACTCCCCATCCCCATCCAATAAAGGACTGGTATCTAATAAGCCAGATATAAAATGAAACTAATACTAACATTTTAAAATGGGGTACAGATCTAAACACAGAAATTTTCGATAGAGAGACCTCAAATGGATGAGAAACATTAAATGTTCAACTTCCTGAGCCATCACGGAAGTGCAAATCGAAACTCCATTGAGATTCATCTTACGTCTGTCAGAATGGCTAAGGATCAATAAAATAAGTGAAAACTCATGCTAGCAAAGATGTGGAGCAAGGGGAGTTCTTGTCCACTGCTGGTGGGAGTGCAGACTTCCACAGCCACTGTGGAAATCAGTGTGGTGGTTTCTCAGGAAGATGGGAATTTATCTACCTCATGATCCAGCTAGATCACTCTTGGGTGTATACCCAAAGGATGCTCCATCCTACCACAGAGACACTTGCTCAACCACGTTCACTACTGCTCTGTTCATAATAGCCAGACATCGCAAATAAACTAGATGCCCCTCAATAGAAATATCGATAAAGAGAGTATAGTACATTTACACAATGGAGGTTTACCCAGCTTAAATATAAAATCATGAAATCCACAAATGGATAGAACTAGAAAAATCATCCTGAATGAGGTAACTCAGACCCAGCAAGAGAAATATAATCAGTGCTCTGCTCAGTCATCATCAGAGAAGCTTCCTCCTGCAGCAGTTGTGAACAAATACAGAAACCCATATGTCTTAGTCAGGGTTTGTAATCCTGCATCATGATGGGGAGGAAATGGTTTATTCAGCTTACACTTCCACATTGCTGTTCATCACCAAAGGAAGTCAGGACAGGAACTCACACAGGGCAGGAACTTGGAGGCAGGAGCTAATATGGAGGTCATGGAGGGTGCTGTTTATGGGATTGTTTCTCCTGGCTTGCTCAGCTTGCTTTCTTAAAGAACCAGGATTACCAGCCCAGGAATGGAACCACCCACAATGGGCTAGGCCCTCCCTCCTTGATCACTAATTGAGAAAATGCCTTACAGCTGAGTCTCATGGAGACTTTTCTCAAGGGAGGCTCCTTTCTCTGTGGTGACTCCAGCTTGTGTCAAGTTGACACACAGAACCAGTCAGTACACCGTAGCTAGCTAGATTCTGTGCAGAGAATGAGAAATGGTCCTAGCCCTATGGGATATCACTATCAAATCCCTCTCCTTGGGACTCAGAGGAGAAGTGGAAGAAGAGGAGACGATGAACCCTATGGTGAAGAGGAAGCAGAAAGAGGGTGAGAACCAGAGAGTATGGGGGACACCAAGAAAACAAGGCCCTGTAAGTCAACAGGACCCGTGAATATAGGAATTTTGAGACAGAGGCAGCACTCACAAGGCCTGAACTAGATGAGGTTCTAGAACTGAAAGAAGTGGGCGTGTGCCCCCATCCCTAAACCAGAGATATTGCCAGTTGATTACCACCTGCAAATGAAAATTTAGGTGTTTCTGAGAGTGTAAGCGAAGGGTGTTGTGTGTACCTGGAAGAGAATGGGGGACAAGAGACATGAAGAAGGACGCCAAGACAAGAGTCTGATCAAGGCGACAATTTTATTTTTCCTCAAGGCTGAATTTATACCATAACATGGGTAACAGAGGGAGGGGGGAAGTGTGAAACATTTACTCAGGCCAAGGACACAATATTCGTGTGGTCAGGGAGTAGGCTGATGTTGACAGGATGTCACAAAGGTCACAGGTTTGTCATATCTATTAGTCAGCAGGATGTTGGTTTTTCAGAAAGGTTACAGGCCATCACATTGGGTATCTTTATCATATGATTATTCATCCTGACCACCAGATTTGTATTAGTCTTCTGCAGCTGGCTGGGGATTTTCCGTGAACCCAGTCATATTAACGCTAACCATAATAATAATAATATTAATAATGGAGGGTTTCAAGGGCATCGCTCCCAACATGAGAGAGTCTCGTTGGGGTAACAAACTACTTTTAAGAATAGGCTGCATCAGATGGCCAACAGAAAACAAGCTTATGGGTATAGATTCAGATTTTTCCAAACCTACTTTTGTTAAGGGTTCTCAAACACTTTGATTCCCGCCCCCCATTTCTGGCTGAAAAGATGGTAAGTAGGACAAGGGGATGTGGACCAGCTTAGAAGTAGTTCTCTGAAGCAGTTCCAACCGCCTTTTGTCAGTAAGCCAGCAGTCCAAATCAGCAATGTCAGGATAGCAAACATGAATCAGCAGTGGCGGCACAATCCAACAGAAACCCCCAGGCCTCCCATGAATCAGCGGGAGTCAGCAAGAGTGACCAGAACCAGCTGGGCATCAGGAGAAGTTCTCTGCCGTGCCTATCTCAAAGTGAAGATCAGCAAAGACATGAGACCAGCCAAGCATTGCAAGGTTAGCTACGCCAGCGCCCCCTTCACTGTCCACTTAGTCCTATTTATACCCTCTTCAAACATGGCATGTCTCCCCACAGGCCTTGCCTCAGCAAAGCATCACGTGAGTCTGCATCACCTGGCACAACCGGAAACTTTCACTTCATATGGGCATTTTTTTTTTTAGAGGTTTCTTATCTCATACTGTCTTGTCAGGGCATCTTTTTTAAATTTCCTTTTTGAATTTTTTTTTTACTTTTTTTATCCCTAGAGGTCCTTCGCAAATAGATTATGGCTTCCAGTTTAGTTGTGTTTAAGGAATTCCTGAATGACTGAATGAGTGGGTCTCTAGGTCTTTGTTTCTTGTGCCTCTTCGTGGGCTCTTTTCCTTCTATTTGTTTTCCTGATGTGCTGGGTTTTGGTTTTATTGTATTTATTTTGTTTTATTATTGTTCTTTTGAACCATGTTCTTTTTTCTCCCAAGAGACAAAATGTGTATAGATTTGGACAGGGGAGACAAGGAAGGGAACTGGGAGGGGGAAGGGGAATCAGGATATAGTACATGAGAATGGAATATATTTCCAATAAAAGAAAAAATTAAAAGGAAACTAATAATAAAAAGATCAAGTTGGCACGGCAGTTACTTTACAGACTGAGCAACTGAAGCCCTGCACTTCGTTCTTTACTGAATTGTTGGTGCATCTGTATTGCCTGTGCTCTGTTATCTGCCACCTACAGTCTCAATAGATGCTGTGCCAATGTGTGTGTGAACGAAGGACACACCATGAAAGAATTTCCAAAGTCAAACAAAAAAATTTTTCATCAAAATTCAGTTGTCACTTGGATGCTTTGATGTGACTTCATTAATCTCTCACACAGCTTTCAAAACATTTTCTCTGGTCTGTGTTTTTGGTATTTTAACCATAACGTGTAAATCATGGGGGTCCCCTCCCCCATCTATTTGGTATTTTGTGGGCCTCTTATGGATCTTCCTTCATCTAGATTTTAGAAATTTTCTTTGACGAATATTTTGTATTACCTTTGCAGTTCTTCTCCTCCTTCTGTACCCATAGTTCATAGATTTGGGCTGCCTGTATGTGTCTCAAAACTCCTCCATACTCTATGCTTTTTAATCGTTCTCTTTGATTGAGTGATACAGTTTCTTTACCTTGTCTTCAAGCCCTGCTATTGTATCTTCTACACCCTCCATTTTGCTGGTGAGCTTTTCCACTGAGCTCTTTGCTAAACCTTTCCTGCTTTATCTCTGGGTTTCTTTCTCTTTATTTGATTGGGTTTTCATATCTTGAATTGTCCTCATTTCAACCACTCTCTGTTTGTTCTTGAGCTTCAGTTATTTTTTCCCCTATGCTCTTTAAATTCATTTAGGTGTATGCACACTTGTTTGATCTCTCAACTCACTAAACATGTTTATAGTTCTTTTGAGTTCTGTGTCTTTCATTTCATATAGGCACCCTAGAGGAATATTACAGAGTTAGTGGTGTTTGGAATGGACACATCTTTGGTTTTTGGTTTTGTTTTGTTTTGTTTTGTTTTTGTTGTTGTTGTTGTTGTTGTTTATATTTTTGTGATGTTGTACTTGATTTTGGCATCTGAATTTTGGATATTTTATTTCTTCAGATATAACTCTTTAGCACACCCAGCCAGAGTCTCATGGCATAAGGGAGTCTACAGAGGCAGAGTGGGTCAGGAGGCCAGGTATCAGGTTTTGAGGCCAGGCCATACACACTTCAAGGAGTTCATGTGATATGCTGGTCCAGAGTTTTGAAAGAAAATGGGGAATAGGGGGGGGTCTTGGCATATACCCAAAAGATGCCCCAACATATAAAAAAGACACGTGCTCCACTATGTTCATAGCAGCCTTATTTATAATAGCCAGAAGCTGGAAAGAACCCAGATGCCCTTCAACAGAGGAATGGATACAGAAAATGTGGTACATCTACACAATGGAATATTACTCAGCTATCAAAAACAACGACTTTATGAAATTTGTAGGCAAATGGTTGGAACTGGAAAATATCATCCTGAGTGAGCTAACCCAATCACAGAAAGACATACATGGTATGTACTCATTGATAAGTGGCTATTAGCCCAAATGCCTGAATTACCCTAGATGCCTAGAACAAATGAAACTCAAGACGGATGATCAAAATGTGAATGCTTCACTCCTTCTTTAAAAGGGGAACAAGAATACCCTTGGCAGGGAAGAGAGAGGCAAAGATTAAAACAGAGACTGAAGGAACACCCATTCAGAGCCTGCCCCACATGTGGCCCATATATATACAGCCACCCAATTAGACAAGATGGATGAAGCAAAGAAGTGCAGAAGTGTAGATCGCTCCTGAGAGACACAGCCAGAATACAGCAAATACAGAGGCGAATGTCAGCAGCAAACCACTGAACTGAGAATAGGACCCCCGTTGAAGGAATCAGAGAAAGAACTGGAAGAGCTTGAAGGGCTGGAGACCCCATATGTACAACAATGCCAAGCAACCAGAGCTTCCAGGGACTAAGCCACTACCCAAAGACTATACATGGACTGACCCTGGACTCTGACCTCATAGGTAGCAATGAATATCCTAGTAAGAGCACCAGTGGAAGGGGGAAGCCCTGGGTCCTGCTAAGACTGAACCCCAGTGAACTAGACTGTTGGGGGAGGCGGCAATGGGGGAGGTGGGGAGGGAACACCCACAAGGAAGGGGAGGGAGGGGGATCATTCCCGAAACCAACCCGGAAAGGAATAACACTCAAAATGTATATAAGAAATATTCAAGTTAATAAAAAAAAAAAGAATAGAAAATCTATATGGAGAGATTGAATCTTGTCTGGAAGCAGCCCAGGCCAGGAAACAGGATGGTTGGTTTCTATTACTATTTCTCTGGTGAGATTGACACGACCACCATGTTGAAAGATTATGGCAGGTAGGTCTGGAGGAACAGAGCACCAGCTCACTTGCTAGGGTCTGAGCCTCCATGGAGCACCAGAGCAAAGGCATAGTCAGCTGGACTCTGAGCAATGGCAGGGTCACTCACTGGAGTCTGCATGGAGTAGCTGTGGCAGGAGAGTCCAAAGGACGAGCAGATCCGGGGCCACAACAGCACCAGGGCTCCTTTGCGAGAGCATGAGATGGAGGTTCTATGTGAAAGGGTCCTGGGATTGGAGTAGGCGGGGTTCACACTTGTGAGGTGTGGTTCTTTCGCCTTAGCCAGAGCCAGAAGGCTTGGTGGAGCAGCTGTGGTGGGCAGGAGAGGTCCCCTGAGTGTTGTGATGTGAAACTAAGACATAAGAAAATAATAAACCATATCGTATCTGTCTCTGCTTGATTTGGGTCCCCTTTCTATTGACTACTGAGAAAGGAATGTTAAATATACAAGTATGACTGTGAATTTTTGAGGTCTTGTTAGATCTATTAGTTTTGTTTCATGAATTTCAGTTCAGTTATTTGGTAGATATATGTGAATGTGTGCATGTGTGCATGCCTGTGTGTGAGTGGGATAATTTTAATGAGTGTTCCCGTCTCTTGTTAAGAAATATTATATTCATAACATAGCCCAAAGTCTACTTTGGCTGATGTGAATATAACAATGCCAAGAAAATGATCAATGTGTCATAATAAAAGACAAAATTCACAGCAAAGTGTTAAAGGACCAGTCATCTCCAAAAACATTATGTATGGCATGGCATTTTGATAAAAGTAGAAATAGCTAAAGTAAGCATAAGCTATACATTTATTGAAATGAATTATAAACTGCAAGAGGGAGTGATGAAGTGAAAGAGAGTCAGCTATCCAGAAGAAAGAAACCACCCAGTGAGGAAGGAGGAGGAGAGCCTGTGTCTGCAGTTCTCAAGATAACGCATGGTTTAAATAGTAAGATAACATTATCTAAATTGGTGTTTATTATATTATACTAATTAGCCAAGTTAACAAGTTAGAAAGCCAGTTATAGGCAGCGGCTGAGCCACATTGTGTATAATGATGAGGGATTTATATGAAAGTTGAGGTCTGGGATGTGTGGGTGCCAACACTGAATAGAAAAGGACATTGCTACCTCATCCTCAAATTGGATGTACACTTGACTTCTATATATTGGAGCAAGGAAATGGAACCTAGATGACAACTGCCTTGTGATTATTAAAAAATAATTATTATATTTCTCTGTCATTCTCTTTTATTGTTTGCAGCTGACAAAGTTACCAGTTACAGGGATTTTAGTCACTTGCCAAACTCCCACTTAAGCCCAAATATGAGCTCTTATTTTTTTTAATATTTTAGACTTTATAATGTGTCAATGTTTTTATTGAAAATAGATGCTTACACAATATATTCTGGTTATTACTTCCCTCCCCCAACTCCTCTGAGATCCTCTCCACCACCCCGCCCACTCAAAGACACGCCCTCTTTTGCTCTCTCTCATTAAAAAACCAACAGACATCTTTTCAAAAGAAAAATATAATAATGAAATAAAAACAAACAAACCTGATTTGGATAAAAAAAAATGAACAGATAAAAGAAAAAAGCTAAAGAAGAAGAATGAGAAACAAACACAGAGACACACATTCACACACAGAAATCCTATGAAGACACAAAATCAGAAACCATCATAGAAAAGCAAAAGGGTTAAGGAAGCATGATCAAACAAAAAAAATATTTCAACAGATACATTAATCTATGGAATCGAATTGAAGACCCATTCTTTTCTTTAAAAAGACTTCTTATCGTAAATGGATTCTTTGCTCACATAAATTTAGTGACACTAAGTATTGGTGTTTACATCACAAGGACCTTCAGGAATGAAGAGCAGGTGTTTGGTGACTCCTCGTCTGTCACAGTGTAACTAGGATACAGGAATTTGACATTTAGACCACTGTCTGGCGCTTGCTTGCTTTGTGCACTTAGAGATCTGGAAATAATGAGAATTTGCTCTGCGTTTTACATTATCGAGCAATTATACACTTCAAGTGTGTTTTATTTATCTGAGTCCCAGAGGATAGTTTCTCCCAGTTGTCATTTTTCTCTGCAGATCTTCAGGAATTGAATGTGAGGGATATTTCAAGATACTAACATCATGGTATGTTACTACTGCAGTGTTAAACTGTATCGAACTGTATCAAAACGTCTCCTGTCAACAGCACACACCCAGTGGAAACACAGTATCAGTATTCTGATGGACGATGCTCGGTCGCCGCAGTGCGGCAGAGCCTTCTAAACCGTGTGAGGATCAAAGTCATGCTATGCTGAGAAAAATCTGTTGGGACTGCTTCTCTAAAACTCATATGGACCTTAGCACTTTTAGCAAAAAAAGAGTATTGTCGCATTAATATATGCGCATTGTTGTCTGGTCATAGTTTTATTACATCCTCCTAGACTACTGCAGAATATAAACACACCTTTCTATGCACTGAGAAAGGAAATGAGTCAATGACAAAACTAATACCACTGTAAATTAATTTTTTTCTTTTATGGGTTTTAAATCACATTCATATATTATGCATGAGCTAATCTTTTCAAAAATGTATCCTGCACCTGATATATCTCTAATTCAAAGAATTAGGAAGACTTGCCACCCGGCTAACACACAGTGCAACTAGACTGAAGCTTGCAGTACTGACCCCCAAGTCCTGACTCTGCTTGGTCTGTTTCAGGGTCATATTTCTCCTGACCACGTCTGCCCACGGCCACCTGTGCCCTGGATTGCAGCCCTGGGGTTTGAGCACAGCAGGCACGTGATCTTTTATATGAAGACTGTGTTTGTCTGTGACTTTTCAGACCCCTCTCTTCAGCTACTATGTTCTTGCTTCTAGCAATCACAGCTGGGAGCAAGCACAGCTATCCACTTGATGAGATCGGACTGTACGAAGTGATTTCTTTTCTACAAGAGCAGACCATTATGAGTAATTTAGACTTTGAGTTGGGCAGAGGAGAACACTAGGCTGTGAGGAATTTAATCTCCTCTCAAATCTTCAGGCCAGGGCAGAGTCATAGAGTTCGAAAAGAGTTGGGAAAAAAAATCTTCCTAGTAATATGATTTGAAGGCTTCAGAGAAAGCCCTTCTCTGGACAAATTCTCCTCATCACATATATATATATAATCTTTTTAAGGGACCACAAGACCCTTTCTTTTATAAGGGAGAAAAATGACAATTGATGTAAGTCTTTCTGGGTAAAATAATGCTGGCCATCTATGTATGTGTGCACATGTATGTGTGTGTGTGCGTATGCATGTGTGTGTGTGTGTACATATATATGTGTGTGTGTGTGTGTGCTTATATGTGTGTGTTCTTATATGTGTGTTTGTGTGTGTGTTTGTGTGTGTGTGCGTGTGTGTGTAGTTTTTTGATAACTTGTGGCTTATTCATTACCCAAATATCCTTTTAATTATTTTATTATCATCATCATCTTTGTGGTTACTGTTGTTTCTATTTTTCTCAGCAGCTCTCTGGTGTGTGTTTTATTGCTGTCCTCAGGTTACAGATGAAGAAACGGGTTGAGAGATGCTTGAGTGGCTTATCCTGTGTCATTCCATTGGACAATGCATGAACTGAGATTCAAATCAAAGCAATATTTATTCTGTTTTTTTTTTAGCATAACAGGATACTATATTGGCTTTATAGAATGAGAAGAAAGGGAAAGAAAAAGAAAAGGAAAAAGAAAAGAAATATGATTCTTGACCTCGAGAAAACATGGGCTTCAGAAGAGAAAAAAAATGGTAGCAATACCTAACAATAATGGAGAAATGAAGGGGTAAGGGTATAAAATGGGTATAGGATTTCTGGGGAGATAGTTTACACGGTCAGATCAGCTGGGAATCACAATTTTAGGGAGGAGATAGTAAATTTAGTGGCCGGTGACAGAGGATGAATCCTTATGATGTGAGGTATAGGTTAGAGTAGTATTTGTCTTTAAATATCTTCAAGTCCCAGTTCTCTTTCCTAAATATATTTCAAAATGAATATTAGTTATCGGAGCAGTTTTAGGTTCACGGTGAAACCAGGCAGAAAGCACATGCACATCCCATGTATCCCATTCAGCTTCTCCCAGAATGAACATCTTACAACAGACTGCAAGATTAGCTGACATCACTGAACCTACACTAACACTCCATTGTCACCCCTGGCTCACCTGTGGCATGTATGGTTTGGAAAATGTATGCTGGTGTTTACCAACCATTAATGGCACCACGCCGGAGAATCCCGTCCCCTCGACTGCCCTTGTGCTCCGTCTACACATCCTTCCCCAGTCCTGTGACCCTTGGAAACCGACCATCTCCGAAGCTGTGCCTTTTCCAGATTGGCTCGTTTTACTTGGCTCTATGCTTTTAAAGATCTTTCATGCCTTCTCGTAGCTCGCTATTACATTCTCTTTCAGCACTAAACACTGTCTGTATACGTCCCCGGTTATACATAGCGTAGAGAAGTGTCTTCATTGCTTCCAAGTTTAGACAGTGAGAAATAATGCTACCATAATATCTGTGGGTAAACTTTTAAAAATCCCACTGGGGGGTTGGGGATTTAGCTCAGCGGTAGAATGCTTGCCTAGCGAGCGCAAGGCCCTGGGTTCGGTCCCCAGCTCCGAAAAAAAAAAATCCCACTGGGTGTTACATATGCATGCATGCATGTATACACGTGTGTGTGTGTGTGTGTGTGTGTGTGTGTGTGTGTGTGTGTGTGTGCATGCATTTGCCACGGTGCATGTGGGGAGGTCAGAAAACAACTTCAGATGTTAATCCACCTTGTTTAAAGCAGAATCTTCCTTCCGTTGTTCACCGTTCCGTGCTGCAGATTTGCGATCAGAAAGTGCCCGGGGATTCTCACCGGAAGAGTGCTATAATTACAGACGTGTGCAACTGCCACCAGCTTTCTGTGTGTTCTTCAGGGTCCACACTCAGGCTCCCACATATGCAGAGCAAGTGCTTCGTCAACCGAGCCATAACCCAGCTCTCTGTGTATGAAGTCCTGTGTGCAATGTAACTTTTTGAACGATGTGTGTAACTGCCAAGCAAGTTGAATTCAGGAACAAGGATGGCCATAAGCTTAGGTTTGTCAAGAAAGCGCCACACACAGACTTCACACAGAACAATACGGCTATTTCACATTTACTCCAACAATGAAAAAAAAAAAAAACCAGTGCTGTTGTTCTGTGTCTTCACCAGTGTTTGCTACTGTGTTTCGGACCGCTGGTGATTCTGACACATCTGTAGCCTACTGTCCTGTTTGAGTTTCCACAATGTTGTGTAATGTTGAAAGTCTTTCATGATTATACTTTTATTTATCTTCAATGGCAGGTTCTCTGGTAAAGACGTTCTTCCTTTGTATGTGACATTTCTTTTTGTTTCCCAGCGTTGAGCTCTTTGATGTGTTTTTGTGTTTAGAGGGGTACTTACTATCTGTGAGTTTTACGGTTTGTTTTTTCTCTCTTATTCTGTCGTCACGTTTGACATTATCTTTGTCAGGGTAGGAAACCTGACATTTTAATAGAGCCCATTGATCAACTCTTTCTTTAATAGCATGAGCCTTTGATAATGAATGGAAATAAGTTTTAACCCTATCCCAATAGATCTGAACTGCAACCTTGGAGTTGTGTGATTTGGCTGTGGTATATTTTGATGTGAGAAGCAGAAGCTCTGTGCCTAAAGCCGTTCATTTGAAGGTGAAGGTGCTTGTGTTCTTTCTTCTCTTGGCCTGTCCCACCAGGTGTTTACATCTGTGCTTGTCAGTTTGGGGGCTCTCTCTTCTGAATGACTGATCTATCTCTACCCCCTGTGTCTGTGCTATGGGTTTCATGGCTCACTAGTGCCAGTCCTCCCACTCCGACATCTTTCAGTATCACTTTTATTATCCCACACCTTCTGCTTCCTCCTGTAAAGGTACAGATGACACCAGGGAGAACCAAAACCTTGTCAAGCAGGTGGAGTCTTTCTACCATTCGGGAACATTAAACACCTCATTTGCCTAAAGTTTCTTGGATTTCTTCTATTATACTTTTGCGGTTTTCCTAGTTTACTTTGTTCAAATTTTGATACGTTCATTCATGAGCCTTTAATCTGGGTGTTTTATATTGTTGTGCTGTTCAGAGATCTGTGCTACAACTCTGCGTGTCGTGTTGGAGTTGATGCCTGATCCTACTGAGAGTAAACTCTCAGTCACTGTCATTCAAATGCTTCTCCTGCTCCCCCCATCTCTTTCCTCAGTGCCGCCATTACAGATATGTCAATCCACCAACACAATACGGTCGCTCCACTGCTCCAAAATTCCTGAATACTTTATCCAGTGTTTCCAAGTCCATTTTTAAATCAGTTTTGAAAGTCTCTGTTCATTTAACTGAAGCTCATTTATTCTTTTTTTTAACAATTTTATTTTCTTGGATATTTTATGTATTTACATTTCAAATGTTAACCCCTTGCCACCCTCTCTCCCATACCCTCTCCACCTCCCCCTGCTTCTATGAGGAGGCTCCCATTCCTACCCACCAACTCCAACCTCAACACCCTGGCATTGCCCTACATTGGGGAAACAAGCCTTCTGTAGTTGATTTACCTGCTAATAAGCCAATCAAAAGTACTCTGTATGAAAACTCAGGTGACAGCAAATGCTGGCGAGGATGCGGAGAAAGAGGAACACTCCTCCATTGTTGGTGGGGTTGCAGACTGGTACAACCATTCTGGAAATCAGTCTGGAGGTTCCTCAGAAAATTGGACATTGAACTGCCTGAGGATCCAGCTATACCTCTCTTGGGCATATACCCAAAAGATGCCCCAACATATAAAAAGGACACGTGCTCCACTATGTTCATCGCAGCCTTATTTATAATAGCCAGAAGCTGGAAAGAACCCAGATGCCCTTCAACAGAGGAATGGATACAGAAAATGTGGTACATCTACACAATGGAATATTACTCAGCTATCAAAAACAACGACTTTATGAAATTCGTAGGCAAATGGTTGGAACTGGAAAATATCATCCTGAGTGAGCCAACCCAATCACAGAAAGACATACATGGTATGCACTCATTGATAAGTGGCTATTAGCCCAAATGCTTGAATTACCCTAGATGCCTAGAACAAATGAAACTCAAGACGGATGATCAAAATGTGAATGCTTCACTCCTTCTTTAAAAGGGGAACAAGAATACCCTTGGCAGGGAAGAGAGAGGCAAAGATTAAAACAGAGACTGAAGGAACACCCATTCAGAGTCTGCCCCACATGTGGCCCAGACATATACAGCCACCCAATTAGACAAGATGGATGAAGCAAAGAAGTGCAGACCCACAGGAGCTGGATGTAGATCGCTCCTGAGAGACACAGCCAGAATACAGCAAATACAGAGGCGAATGCCAGCAGCAAACCACTGAACTGAGAATAGGACCCCCGTTGAAGGAATCAGAGAAAGAACTGGAAGAGCTTGAATGGGGCTCGAGACCCCATATGTACAACAATGCCAAGCAACCAGAGCTTCCAGGGACTAAGCCACTACCTAAAGACTATACATGGACTGACCCTGGACTCTGACCTCATAGGTAGCAATGAATATCCTAGGAAGAGCACCAGTGGAAGGGGAAGCCCTGGGTCCTGCTAAGACTGAACCCCCCAGTGAACTAGACTGTTGGGGGAGGGCGGCAATGGGGGGGAGGGTGGGGAGGGAACACCCATAAGGAAGGGAGGGGGAGGGAATGTTTGCCCGAAACTGGGAAAGGGAATAACACTGAAATGTATATAAGAAATATTCAAGTTAAAAAAAAAAAAAGTACTCTGTATGTTTTGCTGCCCTGTATTAACTTTTCTTAATTATTAGGAATGCCATATATGTAGAAAACAAAACATTACCATGTCAACCCATTTTTCCCATCAAAGTCTTCCCCGAACATAGTCCCCAACAAACATTTAAAAATAACCACTTTATTGAAATATAATTATATCTTCTTTCTCTTTCCCTTTCCTTCCTCCAACCCTTGTCATGGACCTCAACACTTTTCTTCCTGCTCCATCTCAAAATCATAATGTCTTTTTAATTGATATCGAATCCTTTTTGGTAGCCCACGAAGTCTAATTAGCATTCCATATTTTTGTTAGAGTAATGTTTATCTCTAGTCCTTCTGTCTTGGAATTTTTGTATCTGCTTTCAGTGCCTACATTATAGTCCCCGGAACACTAATTATTTTTAAGTCTACGATACAATAACTCTAACATGACTATCACATTTGAATATGGTCCTTAAGTTTACCATATCAACATAATTTATGTTTATTATGTTCATTTTGTGTAGGACATTTAATTGGGTTTGCTGAGACAGAGTCTTACTCTGCAGCTAAATAGACGTAAGCCCTCTACACAGCCAAAGGTGTCCTTCAACCCGTAGCAGTACTTCTGCCCCAGCTTTTCAAATGCTAGACAACTAGTCTATTACATATGTTTACATAAAATAAATGTATTGGGGGGGTGTCTGATTGTGTGACCGTCTGCTTTTTTTGTATGTCTTGAAGTATTTCCTGGGAAAGCAAAAATGATACACTGTATAAAAGGAGCTTCAGTAAATTAGTCTCAGAGAAATGCTGTAGATACATGAAGTAGGGAACAACTATAGTCCTGTGACTAGGTCATATTTTTAGTGAGCTTTCTCCTAAACTCCATGTCTATTCCTTCTTTTTACTCCTTAGTTGGAACAGGGTTGTCTTAGTCAGGGTTTGTATTCCTGAACAAAACATCATGACCAATAAGTAAGATGGGGAGGAAAGGGTTTATTCAGCTTATACTTCCACATTGCTGTTCATCACCAAAGGAAAAGGAAGTCAGGACAGGAACTCACACAGGGCAGGAATGTGGAGGCAGGAGCTGATGCAGAGCCCATGGAGGGGTGCTGCTTGCTGGCTTGCTTTCCCTGGCTTGCTCAGCTTGTTCCCCCCATTAGTATATAAACTATTTATTAACAGCAAAGGCCCAAAGACTCATTTCTTCTTGGACATACCCACAGTACAATCCCTGCGGCCAGTGGTCTTGGTGTGCTGACCATGGACACGAAGGCCCCAAAAGTGGTGCAGCCCTCTATAGGCTCAAATTTTCTTCAGCCGCTTCAGGTCCTCACGAAGCTTGTTGTCTAGACTGCTGGCCAGAACCTGACTGTACTTCCCACCCTTCACAACTTTCTGTCTGTTCAAGAACCAGTTGGGGATCTTGTACTGTCGTGGGTTCTGCATGATGGTAATCACACTCTCCACCTCGTCCTCCCGTGAGCTCTCCAGCCCTCTTGGTGAGGTCAGTGTCTGCTTTCCTCAACACCACATGCACATGTCTCTGCCCCACACCCTTAATGGCAGTGATAGCGAAGGCTATTTTCCCCCGCCCGTCAATGTTGGTGTTGAGGACTTGCAAGCCATGCTGGAACTTCTCAGGGATCACTAGGGACATGGCAGTGGCATGTAGGCCTCCTGTGTCAGCTTGCATTCTTATAGAACCCAGGACTACCAGCCCAGGGTTGGAACCACCCACAATGGGCTGGGCCCTCCCTCCTTGATCACTAATTGAGAAAATGCCTTACAGCTGGACCTCATGAAGGCATTTCCTCAAGGGATGCTCCTTTCTCTGCGATAACTCCAGCTTGTGTCAAGCTGACACACAAAACCAGCCAGTGCAAGGGTAGAAGATGGTTTGAGGTCTTTTCTTCTACATAGAAGGATAGAGGAAGCTTGACTTGGGCATGCTTTTCCCATGCCACTTTGATTCTGATAAAACTCAAATACATTAGGCACTTAAATTGATTTCTCTTAAAAATCAGCCTTATTAACAACACAATGAACTGAAAATATTTCTAATTAATTCATTTGTCCTTCTCACTATGATCCTAGGGACATCTTTCTTTAATGTAAACTCCAAGATCTTGCAAGAGTTACTGGGAGTAAAGTTTGGAAAAGCATTAAAAGGATTCCTTAAAATTCCAATCCAGAAGTTGGGGCAAAAAATCATAAGAGCAAGAAGATCAAGGAGTTTGCTGTGAGATTGTGTCTCCTAGTAACATCAAAAATCATGCCCATAAAGTTTCACCAAAATGACCACTCAAATGTGAGGTGATCAAAAAGGATACCACTGAACATGCCAACCCAGACAAGGAAAAGCCTCAGCTCTACACAAAGAACTACAGGCAACTAAAATAAGCTGAAAGTTGGAGAGGTGGTCTCCCCTAGGGAAGAGTGGGACAATTGTTTATCCAGTGCCAACTGGTCAACCATGAGACTACACATACAAGTAACATTATGTAGAACCAACTGGTTATATTTAAGGATACATTTATGTATGTTTTAATTATTTTATTTATTTATATTCTAAATGTCCTCCCTTCCCTGTCTCCCCTTCAAGAGTTCTTCACCCCATCCACCCTCCCCTTTGCCTCTGAAAGGGTGCTCCCCCAACCCTCCACCTCCCCCACTCACCACCATCCCACTCCTCTCACCCATCCACCCACATCCCCTTTCCCTGGGGCATCAGGTCTCTATAGGATTAGGTCCATCTTCTCCCACTAAGGCCAGACAACGCAGTCCTCTGCTATGTATGTGCTAGGGGCCACAGACTAGCCCATGTATACTCCTTGGTTATATTTATATATACAATCCATGGATATATTTATAGAAACAAATGTGTGTTTACTGAAAAGAAGAGTATGTATGTGAAAAAGAGCAAGGAGAGGGGTATATGAGAAGGTTTGGAAGGAATAAGGCTAGGTTAACATTGTAATAAAATGATGTCAAAAATAAAAAGTAAAAGTAAATATAAGCTAAAGAAAATCTCCATTTCATAGCCCATGAGTCTGCACTGAGCCTGCATGAGTTTGTCATGTAAAGTTCTAGTTTTCCTATCCACACCTTTCTAACATTTTGTGAGTAGCCATTTTCCTTGTGACCCCCCCTTCTTTAATAGTTCTATGTTTAATTGTTGGAAGGACTAATAATTATATTATGTGTACTGAAATACCTGGAGACACTCTGGCCAATGATTCTGTCCACCATATACAGATCAGAGACAGTTCCACGAAGGCAGTGGGACACTGTTGGAACTGACGTGGAGCGGTTGTCATATTCTGAAATGAGAAAGCAAATGAATGACTTTGTTTTGATGGATGACAAACTCTCTCCGCACAAAATCGAATAAATCATGACGACAAATGGACTCTGAGACTCATTTCATAAATCCAGGTCCAGTTTCCGAAGGTGGTGTCTTGAAATTTCAAAGTATGTGCTCAGTGTTTCAAATGCAAACCTGCAATCCTACTCCTGCAGGAGTTAATGTGTGCTAGCATTTTAACAAATTGAACCACTTCGGTAGCCTATTTATCAGTTCAAGCTATTTGAAAATGTTGCAACCATATGTCGTCCATTGAAATGAATACTAAACACTGCATTTATAAATAGTAATTTATGACTCATAAATGCCTTTGCCATTAAAACCATTCTGCCACTTTGAATAGAATTGATGGCAGGTTCTGAGCTCTGTGGTGTGTACATGTTATTTTTTTCCTCCTTTTTAGGAACGTTATACACATAGCTTTAGTGCTTCATGGAAATGTTATTTTTAAAAAAAGCTGCGTGTATCCAAAAGATTGTGCTTTATTCGAGATTTTCATATTCATAAATTTGACAGGCAGGTTAAATATGTGTGTGTGTGTGTGTGCGTGTGTGTGTGTGTGTGTGTGTGTGTGTTTGTGCAGATGTAGCAGTAGGGCATTATTCTATGTTTCTATAGGCGAAGATTATAGAATTACTCTAAAAGGCAATGTCTTACTTTATTATCCATTCAGGCCTTGGGATTACTGATGTAATTGCAACTGCGTGTCGTCTTCATTAATAACTCCTCACCCCTCTTTCCTAAGACGTAGAATGCCTGCCTTTGCACTGGAGACCTGACACCCTGTGTTAAAGATTGGTTTATTTACTTCCCTTTCACTGGGATGGAAAATAACTAACAAAGAGAAGAAGAAAACGTTTGTGAAATCTTCTTAAAAATTTCACAGAAATTTAGCTGGCAGAACTCTGATCAACTCAGGCATTGCAAATGGGGCTCTGACAGACTTTGCCCATTTCCCCTATCCTCTCTACCTTGCACGTGTGCGCGCGCACACACACACACACACACAGACACACATCACATCACATCACATCACATTCCTAAAACTATCCCTCAAGATCCATTCTCTTACTTGGCCATTTTCTCCACCTAAGACTGACTACCAACTTCCAGCTATCAAAGTATCAAAGTCCAGGAATCAAAAGCCCTTTGGATCACCTAATTAAGATGCTGAATCAAAATTAAAATACCTCTTCCTAGCTTTTTTATCTTTATAAACCTCCATTTTCCTGTGGACCAAGTCTATCTCTTTTCTATCCACAGATAGTCCTCTATCCCTCCTGTCCAGGACAAATATTCCTTCCCCCTCTTCCTTCTTCTCTTTCCAGTCTCCCTGGTCTCCTATTTCCTGTCTTTGTCTCTTAATCCCTTCCCTTTGTCTCTCTGGGTAAATAAATCTTCTTTGTGCTGAGAACTTGGTTTTGGGATCCTGAGCTGATAGTGATTACTTCAATAGCTAGATGATTTTACATGTTTGTACTGCTCCTTCATTAATCTTCTCCACTATAAAAGAAGGTAGGAGAGTGGCCCTTCAATGACCAGCTTAGGACCAGACTATGAACTGATTGCATTAGATTTGCAATAAGTTTGCATCCTCAACAAACCCATGAAGCCATATTTTGGCCCTGGAAAATTTAACTCAGACTATTTAATGTGGGAAGAAAACTCCCCTCCTTACACAGTCATGGTAATGTCATTGAGGATCACAGCCATGATTTAACCGATACTGTGACAGGATATATTAATTTACTTGTGTAATGTCACAGACTTTGTTGTGTGACAAGGCTTTTGCTGGGTAGGCACATAGACACATTTCCTCTCATCCCAGGTAGTGATCCCATGATAGAACAAAGTGCTGATGTAACTGAAGTCTAACTTGGTGAACTAATGAGTTTTATTGAGGTTACTTACAGAAATATGGGTGAAGAGTTACTCATAGGAGCAGAAATCACTCAAAGATAACTCTATTACCAAAAGCCCACCTCAGATTATGTGACATCTCATGAAAGCTGAAAACCTGGAGCACACTGCGGGTGGGTGTCCTTTCCTGGTGCCTCAATTAACCTAACCTTCTTCCTTGGTGCTCAGTAGCTTTCTGCTTCTTTCAGGCTACTGGTCTGGTTTCAGTTTTCTTGGTAGATTGGCTTGTGTGGAGTGACTCTTCAACAGTGTTGATTGTTTACAAGAAGAATATGTATCTGGTCAGTTTCAGGGACTTCCTGAGATTAACTTCTGGTTTAAGGGGCTTCCCTGGGAGATGAAATATTTCAATCCTTTTCTTTTTTAAGATTTATTTATTTATTATATATAAGTACACTGTAGCTGTCTTCAGATACACCAGTAGAGGGCATCAGATCTCATTACAGATGGTTGTGAGCCCCCACATGGTTGTTGGGATTTGAACTCAGGACCTCTGCAAGAGCAGTCAGTGCTCTTAAGCACTGAGCCATTTCTCCAGCCCCTTGAATGTTTCAATCTTGAAGGAATCTGCTAAAACAAACCTTCATTTGACTTGAACAAATTTCTAGAATCCCAGGTCTTAGAGACTTGATTAATGGTTCTGGTTATTTATACCCTGTCTTCAGTATTTAATGAGGCATCTACAGGCAGGATTATACTTTAGAATAGTTTGGGGGATTTTAATCATGTAAGCAAGATCACCCAGAAGATGGAAGAAAATATCTACCTCATGGGTAATGTTCTGGTATCTTGAAGACAGATTTACATTAGAAAGCAGAAGGTCCAATAGTTCACTGTAAATTAACATGTACCTTATAAGCTTGAAGATTCGTGCTGTACTCATTAATACCTGACTATTTCTCAATCATCAATAATACAATAGATATTTGTAGGTATTAAGGGTATGTTTTATTTCAGTGTTGTACATACGATATTTAGAACACATTCCACAGTGACAGGTGTTAATATGAAGTTCTAGCTGTTTTAGAAATCTGTAACTTTAATATTTAGTTAGCTCAGACCATGAAACTTCTTTGCAGGGAGAGTCTCCAGCGTTTGAGATTCCAGTACACCAATGAGGTCACATGAGAAGCAAATAGATTCATTTATTGAGCCTCTAGAACCGACAAAGTAATTCTTCATCGCTGAAAGCATATGAAAAATTGTAACCTTGAGAGGGGAAGATTCCAAGCATGAGAATGAGAAGAGGGTTTTCCATTTGTTTGGCGAGACAGAGCTTATCATTCACCCTTAAGCCGCCTCTGCTCCCCTTTCAGTTCATGAAGGAGTCGAATTCCAAGGCACCCTCTTACCTCATGTGAGGGAGATTTTATAGCATTAAACAAATTCGATTTAATTCACAAGTACCTGCTATTAGCATATTTCCATTTTAAGCACTGTGAGTCACAAAATAATAACTTCTTTAAAAAGGTATGTTATGGGCAATGAAGGAATAAAAAAAAATTCACAAATTAAATATTGACCATAGTGCTACAGTAAGACATGGTTCGTAAAGTGCCAAGCCCGAGGACCTAGATTAGATTCCTCAAAACTCACATTACAAAAAATAGTCTTAATGTTCAATATTATTATGTGTGCTCCAAATCCAAGCACTAGTGAAGTGGAGAGGGGCAGGTCCTCAGTATTTCACTTGTGCATGAAACTGCAGACACACATGCGCCTATACATAAGGGCATGTGCACACCCACATTAATTATGAATAGCGTAAACAAATCACAGTTTTTCCACTTACACTTGAGCACAAGAACAACATCAATTCAACCTACTGATCTGCATAATTTTCTTTTATTGATTTAATTATTTAATTCGAGATAGAGTCCCACTATGTAGCCATGGACAGTTTGGAACTCACTCTGTAGAGCACACTGGCCTTCCCATGTTTTTAAAATGATTTTCTAAGCTTCTTCCCTTCTTTAGTTTCACATCTTGATCAGTGGAAATACGTATAAATTACACAAACTAATCTATACGGGATGCCCAGGAATTGTTGCATGAACTGTGGTGGTATAATACATATGTGAGAGCAGAGATGCCACAATGAAAGAAAAATAATGAAAATGTTAGAAAGTGCTTATCTTTTTTTCTGTTAGGCTTTTTTTTAATTTTTTATTAGATATATTTCTTTACTTACATTTCAAATGTTATTCCCTTTCCTGGTTCCCTGTCCATAAGCCTCCATTCCCTCCCCTCCCCCTCCCCCACACGGTATTCCCCCCATACATCCCCCTTACTGCCCCCTCCATATTCCCCTGCACTGGGGGGTCCAACCTTGGCAGGACCAAGGACTTCCCCTTCCTCTGGTGCCCCAATAAGGCTATCCTCTGCTACATATGCAGTTGGAGTCCTGGGTCAGTCCATGTATAGACTTTCGGTAGTGGTTTAGTCCCTGGAAGTTCTGGTTGGTTGGCATTGTTGTTCTTATGGGGTTGCAAGCTCCTTCAACTCTTTCAATCCTTCCTCTAATTCCCCCCAAAGGGGTCCTATTCTCAGTTCAGTGGTTTGCTGCTAGCATTGACCTCTGTATTGGACGTGCTCTGGATGTGTCTCTCAGGAGAGATCCATATCCAGTCCCTTTCAGTGTGCATTTTTTAGCTTCATCCATCTTATCTAGTTTTGGTGGCTGTATATATGGGCCACATGTGAGGCAGGCTCTGAATGGCCATTCCCAAAGACTGGTTTGAAACAAAACTTGGAGATGGATCAATTTCTTTTCATTCAGTTGGA
Organism: Rattus rattus; assembly: GCF_011064425.1. NCBI lineage: Eukaryota > Metazoa > Chordata > Mammalia > Rodentia > Muridae > Rattus > Rattus rattus. The sequence goes on along the minus strand of NC_046168.1, from coordinate 52,540,440 downwards.
AAACCTATATGAAAATAAAAAGAATGATATAATATGTATCCATGTGCTAAATATCAAACAAATTGCCTTTGTTACATTATATTTTTATGTTCATTGAAGTTTTGCCTGCATATATGTCTATGTAGAAAGTCCTCAAACTGGAGTCACAGACAGATGTGAGCTGCCATGTGGGTGCTGGGAACTGAAGGGTCCTCAGGAAGAGCAACCAGTGCTCTTTACCACTGAGCCATCTCTGTGGCCTCCAAATTTTAGATTTTAACTAATGGTTTTCTTTAGCTTCTTGAAGAAAGAGAATACTTCATGTAGACTGGAAGACAAACTATGACTCTCAGAGTAAATGTATGTTCTTCCTTCCATTTCTGGAGTAAACATTATTAACAGCACTGACAATCACTCTTGCGTTGTACAGGCAGAATTGAAAGGATTCCGATATCCCCAGGCCTTGGTGAGTGTACACTGCTATAGTCTTTGAGTCAAATACTAATTTAGAAGGTGTTGTGATAGATTTTGACAAAGTCATTAGGACTTTGATCAGCTGAACTCACCACAGGAAACTTAAACTCAAAAACTCAAAAGCAGGTCAATAGAAAAGTAAGTTCCAGAGAGGACTCTTCCAACTGCGAGATTCTTTTTGGACAGGATTTTCCATTTTGCTCTTGACAGGGTCTCGTGACAAGGAATTCCTCTAGGGAATCCTAAACAGTTTATAATTGCTGTGTGCTTACAGCTAAGCGGCCGGTGAGGAGGCACCCCTCCCCGCCCCCGCAACATGAAAATATGAGAAACTGAATTTCCCCTTCAGTTTGAATGAGTTTGGAAGAGAGCCTCTGCCTTCAATATCATTCTAACCTGATCTATCCTAATCTATAAGAACTGAACAAAACATGATTTCTGTGAAAATTACAGTGAACTTTCTAGCATTTTAAGCATCTTAAGCTCTTCTGTTTGTGGATAATTTTCTATTTAGAAACTGAAAAACTGACATTTTATGGCGGTTTGAATAAGAACGGCCCCCATAGTCTCATGTGTTTGAATGCTTGAACAGAGAGAGTAGCACTCTCAGGAGGTGTGGCCTTGTTGAAGTAGGCGTGGCCTTGTTGGAGGCAGTCTGCCACCGTGGGGATGGGCTTTGAGGTCTTTGATGCTCAAACTCTGCCCAGTATGGAGCATTCAGTCTCCTCCTTGCTGTCTGCAGATCAAGATGCAGAACTCCCAGCTCCTCCAGCACCATGTCTGCCTGCTTCCGTGACGATAATGAGCAAAACCGTAATCCAGTTCCAATTAAGTGTTTGCCTTTGTAAGACCTGCCATGGTCATGATGTCACTTCACAGCGATGAAACCCTAAGACACATTTGTTTTCCACATTTAAAACATATGTATACACAGTGTCAAATATTCTTACTTACAAATATTATGTGGTTTTTCTTTAGGACTATTAAGATTTAATCCTGCTGTTATATACAGCTTCAATTTGGTTTTTCTTTTGCAGGTAAAATAAACAAATCGTTGGCCTTACTCTAATAACAACTCAATTTACAAAAAGAGGCAAAGGGCGGACTTTGGACAATGGTATGGGGTTTGTTAATTCAGGGTTAATAGAGTCCATGGTACAACTTACTTCCTCATTGTTTAACTACATCTGCTTCTAGGTTGTTTTTTTTCTCTTATTTTCATAAACCTTAAAATTGTTCTAACTTACTGTATTGGCTCGTTCTATGTCAATGTGATTCTGGAAGAGGGGAATTAATTTGCTTCCAGGGAAAATAAGACAGAAAAGCCAGTGGGGCATTTTCTTAATTGGTATTCGATGTGGGATGCCCCAGCCTGCTGTTGTTGGTTCCTTGCCTGGGCAGAAGGTCCTGGATGTTGAAAGAAAGCAGGTCGAGCAAGCCATGAAGAACAAGTTAGTGAGGGGCTCTCCTCCACGGGAGCACTCTGCTTCCTTTCCTGCCTACAGGTTCCTGTCCTGAGTTCCCGCCCCAGTTCTTGAGATGACAGACTAGAGCAGAACTGAAATCTGAAACAAACATTTTCTTCCACAGTTCCTTCTCATCATCGTGTTGTATCACTACATTAGAAAGCCTAACTCACTTGTTCAAACGTGACTGAATTTCTTCATAATAATGTTGCTGATACAATCCTCGGTAACTAATAGATTTGAGGACGTGGTTAATGCAATTTTCAAAGTGATAATTTCTCTTTATCCTGGCTAGCTCCCAAATAAATGAGACAGAGACTATAAGATTTATTTAATCAAGCTTTATGGTACAATAAGTTCCCTCTGAGGGAATCTGTCTACCTCCTAGCTAAAATCCCACCAGATACTTGCATTTTAGTATTTGTCTGGCTCTCTCTCTGCTCCACATGTGTTCTAAGGAGGACTCCTGGACCCTTTCCTCGTGGTGAATTCATTCTCTCTCTCTCTCTCTCTCTCTCTCTCTCTCTCTCTCTCTCTCTCTCTCTCTCTCTCTCCTCCTCTCTCCTCTCCCTCTCCCTCCCCCCTCCCTCTTACCCTCTCTCTGTCTCCCTCTCTCCCTTCCTACCCTGTCCCTTGGCAGATCCACTTTTATTGACAAATCAGAGAATAAATAGAAAGCAGTGCTTACACAGCACTCAGACAGGAATACATAGAACAAGCATCACGATACCATGTCTGGATCGCAACCAGATATGAGGGCAGAGAAAACAGCATTTGAATAATAGGAGGACAATCTGTGTGCACATATATGTGGGTATGGAAGCCAGGGGTAGACACTGAGTTTCTGATTTTAATTTATACTCCTCTAAAAAATTTCTTTATATACTGTGGCATCTCTCCAGCCTTGTCATTTTTCCAGTTCTTGACGGCACTCCCTAGTGTCATTAGCAGTGTGTATTATCGAATTCTATTTTCTTTGAGTCCCGAGAATTGAACGTAGCGGCTTTTATATGTGAAGTACAAGCGTTCTACAGGCGCGTTCATATCCCTCATCCTTTTCTTGGTAAATGTAATTTCAAGACAGAGGTTTGTAAAGTTAACCAGGGAGGCCTTAAACTCTGCGCTTCACCTTCCTGAGAGCTGGGTCCACACTGTGTGCCACCGTTATTGGCTTAATTTCAGCCTCAATATCTTAGTGAATCTCCCCTTCCCTGGTCTCTTCTGTTGGACATACTTAAAGTCAACTGTTTGATTTCTACAAAAAAAAGTTCATACAGTATGTGTCATATGTATAGTTTACCAAAATTTGATTTATTTAGAGTAGCCATGTTTGGGTTTATTTATTTGTTTGATTGACTGGTTGTTTTGTTTGGTTTGGTTTAGTTCACTTTTTGTCTGTCTGTTTTGTTTGTTTATTTACTTATTTATTTATTTATAGGACTTTTTTCTTTTCCAGAAAAAAAAACAGTAAATATTTTTGTGTTGTTTTGTAATAGTCTAAAAAAGATCCATTCATCCACTTTGAATCAAGATGCTTCCTTTTTCTATTTCTTCTTTCCATAATCTATTTTTATTATTCATATTAGATTCCAATCGCAACCCCGCTCACTCCTCTCCCCCGAGTTCTACCCTTACAAATCTTTCGTCCCATTACTACTCCCCTTCTTCTCAGAGAAGAGGAAGCCCCTCTTGGGCACCATGACACCCTAGGACATAGAGTCCCAGCAGGACTAAGCACCTCCTCTCCCACTGGGTTTCAACCAGGCAGTCCAGTTAGGAGAAGGGGACCCAGTGGCAGGCAACAGAGTCAGAGGCAGTCCTAGCTCCAATTGTTAGAGGAACCCCATGAAGACTAAGCTGCACATCTGCTATAAATGTGTGGGGAGCCTAGGCTCAGCCCCGGCATGCTTTTTGATGATTCAGTCTCTGGAAGCCCCCATGGGATCAAGTTAGGTCTCATTTTGGTGTCCTTGAGCCCTCTGGCTTGCTTAGTTCTACCCCACTCTTCTACAAGGCTCCCTGAGCTCTGCCTGATGTTTGACTGTGGGTCTCTGTGTCTGTTTCCATCTGCTGCTGGATGAAGCCTCTCGGGAGATAGGTATGCTAGGTTCCTGACGTACATGCCTTCCTGGGTCTGTGTTACCTCCCTCAGCATAATATTCTCAAGCTCCATCCATTCGTCTGCAGATTTCATGATGTTTGTTTTTAATAGCTGAATAGTATTGCACATTTTCTTTATCCATTCCTCAGTTGAGGGACATCTAGGCTGTTTCCAGTTTCTGGCTATTATAAATATGGCTGCTATGAACACAGTTGAGCAAGTCTCCCTGTTACGATATACTGGGGCATCTTTTGGGTATATGTACAGGAGTTTAACAGCTGAGTCTTGAAGTAGAACTATTTCCAGTTTTCTGAGAAACGATCAAACTTGTTTCCAAAGTGACTGTACAAGTCTGCACTCCCACCACCAGTGGAAGAGTGTTTCCCATGTTCCACATCCTCACCAGCGTGTGCTATCATCACTTGAGTTTTTGGTCTTAGCCATTCTGGTTGATGTAAAGTGGAATCTTGAAGTTGTTTTGATTTGTATTTCCTTGATGACTAAGGACATTGAATATTTCTTTAATCACTTCTCGGCCATTAGAGATTCCTCTGTTGACAATTCTCTGTTTACCTCTATACCCCATTTTCTAATTGTTTTTTTGTTTGTTTGTTTGTTTGTTTGTTTTTATCTAATTTTTTGAGTTCTTTATATATTTTGGGTATTAGTCCTCTGTCAGAAGTGAGGTTGGTGAAGATCTTTTCCCACTTTTAGGCTGCTATTTTGTTCACTTCACAGTGTCTTTGGCCCTACAGAAGCTTTTCAATTTCATGAGGTCCCATTTATCAATTGTTGATCTTAGTGCCCTTGCCATTGGTGTTCTGGTCAGGAAGTTGTCTCCTGTAGCAATACATTCAAGGGTATTCCACACTTCCTCTTCTATTAGATTTAATGTATCTGTTTTTACGTTGAGATCTTTGATCCACTTGGACTTGAGTTTTGTGCAGGGTGATAACTATGGATCTATTTGCATTCTTCTACATGCAGACATCCAGTTAGACCAGCACCATTTGTTGAAGATCCTTTCTTTTTCCACGTATGATTTGTCAAAAACTCAAGTGTCCTTACATGTGCAGGCTCCTTTTATGTCTTCAACTTGATTCCATTGATCACCCTGCCAGTTTCTATACCAAGTTCTAGCTAGAGCAATAAGACACCTAAAGGAGAGGATATGATCATATATCATAGTATTTGCTAGTCCCAGGTGGTGATAGTGTGTGTGTGTGTGGGGGGGGGTGTGGGTGTGTGTTACCAAAAATTCTACCAGAAAACATCTACAGCTGATAAACACCTTTGGCAAAGTGACTGGATAAAGAAATCAGTAGCCCTTTGCTGGGAGCGATGCCCTTAAAACCCTCCATTATTGATGTTAATAGTATAGTTAGAGTTAAGTATGATTGGGTTCATGGAAATTCTCCAGCCAGCTGCAGAAGACTAATACAAGTCTGGTGGTCAGGATGCCCAGTGATATGACAAACCTGTGACCTTTCTGAGAAACCAACACCCTGTTGACATCAGCTGACCACACGAGTACCGTGTCCTCAGCTTGTGTAGATGCTTCCCACTTCCCCCTCCTTCTGTTACCCCTGCTATGGTATAAAGTCAGCCTTGGGAAAAAATAAATTTGTCGCCTTGATCAGACTCTTGTCTTGGCATCCTTCTTCGTGTCTCTTGTCCCCCATTCTCTTCCAGGTACCCTCTGCACCCTTGTTGACTGTCCTGCAGGACGGAACAACTGGACAGAACAGCCCTTCTTCATACAAATGATAAATGGGCTAAGCAAGAACTCAGGAAAACAACACCCCTCACAATAGTCACAAACAATATAAAATATCTCGGTATCACTTTAACCAAGCAAGTGAAAGACTTGTATTACAAAAACTTGAAGACTCCAAAGAAAGAAAGTAGAGACAATATGCAAAGGTGGAATATCACCCATGCTCATGGATCAGTAGGATTAACATAGTAAAAATGATCATCTTACCATAGGCTATATACAGATTCAATGCAATTCCCATCATAATTCCAACACAGTTACCTATAGACCTCAAGATAACAATTCTCAACTTCATATGGAAAACAAAACTAAACTAAACAAATCGGGATAGCTAAAACAATCCTGAACAATAAAAGAACTTCTAGAGATATCACCATCCCCAATTTCACACTGTGCTACAGAAGAATAGTAATAAAAACTCCAAGCTGTTTCTTATGTTCCACACTATACCATCGGCAATCTGAAAAGAAGGCAAGGGAATCACCTGGCATTTGGTAAAAGGTTTCACAGACTTCTCAATGGTTTCTGTGTTAATCCTATGGTTTGATGACTAATGGTGGTAGGTTTTTAAAAGCTACAAAATTGTAAATATCATTCGTACCTTCGCACATGTACCAATATCATTTGTTCATAAATTTACATCAAATGCACTTTGGCTATCAGTGATTAAAAGAAAATTAATTGATTTTTAACAACACAGTAAGTAAAGATCGTATGAAGCTTAAACTTGAATGTAGTTGGCAGTTCCCTTTTGCCAGCTGTATAACTGATTGTAAAGAGATTGCCTTAATGTATTTATCTCCAAATTGGCCACATCTCCATCAACGAATGAACTGATAGGAAGTATTTTAGAAGAGGACATTGCTAGTAAAGGCAGCACGTCTATTTCATCTTCTGCTGATGCTATTTTTAACAAATCAATTATATATATGTATATATGTGTGTGTTCGTGTGTGTGTGTGTGTGTGTGTGCGTGTGCGTGTGCGTGTATACATACATACATATATGTATATAAAGCAGACACCATGACACCATTTTGATGGAAAAAGACAATGTCTATGAGCATGTAGCATATTCAGGACGTAGTCTCATTTCTGCCAATGTTTAGAAGACTGGTTAATTGAATACTTCTTGCTTTGCGAACGAGTCATATGGGTCCTGTGTTACTTACCTTTCGTTGCTTTGATAGAATGACATGGCCGAGGAGAAGGAGGAGTTATTTGGGTTTATGATTCCAGAGGGGTAAGATGGAGTCGTAGCCGAGAAGAATGGCAGCAAACGTCAAGAGTGGCGGTGGGAGCTGGAGGCTGAGCGTTTCCGTCTTAACCTCACAAGGACACAGCACAGAGAGCTTGAGTCTTTGAAGTCCCAAAACTTATCCCTTGTGATATACTTCATCCAACGAGACTGCGCCTCCTAAATCTCCCCAAACGGTCCCACCGAAAGGAGACCAAGTGTCCAAATGCAGGAGTCCATGGAGGGACAGTCCCATTTAAGGGACCATAAGAAAATTCACAACTGATGAAAGACAATAGCTAGAATTTCCAGATAGCAACTAATTTTTGTTCTGATTCTTTTTTTTTTTCTTTTTTTCGGAGCTGGGGACCGAACCCAGGATCTTGCGCTTGCTAGGCAAGCGCTCTACCACTGAGCTAAATCCCCAACCCCTTTTGTTCTGATTCTTAATCTGTGGAGAGACACTATTCTCCTCAGCAAGTCTGTTTCTTTGCATTGCAAAGCATGAAAATAGGTCATGGCATTCCAGACAAAACAGATCATGAAAGGGAACTCTTTTTTTGTATTTTTTTTTTATCTTTATTAACTTGAGTATTTCTTATTTATATTTCGATTGTTATTCCCCTTTCCGGTTTCCAGGCCAACATCCTATAACCCCTTCCCCTCCTCTTCTATATGGGGATTCCCCTCCCCCTCAACCCCCCATTACCGCCTCCCCCGCAACAATCACGTTCACTGGGGGTTCAGTCTTAGCAGGACCAAGGGCTTCCCCTTCCACTGGTGCTCTTACTAGGCTATTCATTGCTACCTATGAGGTTGGAGCCAGGGTCAGTCCATGGATAGTCTTTGGGTAGTGGCTTAGTCCCTGGAAGCTCTGGTTGGTTGGCATTGTTGTTCATATGGGGGTCTCGAGCCCCTTCAAGCTCTTCCAATCCTTTCTCTGATTCCTTCAACGGGGGTCCGGTTCTCAGTTCAGTGGTTTGCTGCTGGCATTCGCCTATGTATTCTGGCTGTGTCTCTCAGGAGAGATATACATCTGGTTGTTGGTCTGCACTTCTTTGCTTCATCCATCTTATCTAATTGGGTGGCTGTATATGTATGGGCCGCATGTGGGGCAGGCTCTGAATGGGTGTTCCTTCTGCCTCTGTTTTAAACTTTGCCTCCCTATTCCCTGCCAAGGGTATTCATGTTCCTGAAAGGGAACTTTTTTTTAAAAAATATAATTGAATGTGATTATAAACTACTTTTGTGGGGTCATTTCATAGCACCCAACAAACAACGGGGAAAAAAGCTTTATAAGGTAGTTGGGTTCAAAATATTAAGAGTAATAAGTAATATTTTTTTCAAATTCCACACAGAAAGATTCAAGGTATCAGCTTATAAGTTAAACTTAAGTACTAGAGAAAAATGACACTTAGTGATAAACCAAGGCAGTCAGATTGATGGAAAGAAAACCATATAAGAGCTCTGTGGAGCAGACGTGAATCTTCCGATATAATAAGAACTAACACGGGTGATATTTCCAGCTTGGAAACGACACACACGTTTGCTAATGTGAATATAATCAGGCATCTCGTGGAGACAAAAGCTCCCTGTAACAAAACTTCAGCTCTGAGACGTGGTATGGAGTTGAATGTATCCTCTCCCGAAGGTCCTTAATGCTTCACATTTTAACTTTATTTACCAAGTTTTCATGTCTGGAACATTCACTGTATGTTCCCAAAATACAATAAACAGTAAATGTTTATTAAATCCTTAAAAAGCACATTGTGTTAATTAATTCATGAACTGTTTGAATTCTGTGTGTCTGATCTACATTTTTTTTTGTCATCACGGACAAAACCTGTTCAGTTAAATGAAAATTTCACAGATGTCTAAAATGGACAAGGACCTGAACAGATTTACCAATAGGGTTTCCATTCCTGAGGAGGAGGTCATGTATGTTGTATTTCAAGTGTAAGTACAGAAGGTCCACTCTATCCCCTCACAGCTGTACTTGGGGACACTGTTTCCTTTTTTATAATAAAGGGGAATGTTTGTCATAAAAGCTAGTTTCTTATAATCAGTGTTCATTAATTGACACCTACTTCACTGCAATTAGAAATAATTTTATTTTCATTTCTCTTACAAAGGCATTGATGGTTTCCTGTGTTCAAAATAAAGCCTGGAACACACTGTGGTCAGTGAAAGTAATCAGTTATGCTATATCAACAGATATTTGATTGGGAAGGATCTTGATTGTTCTAAATTAAACTTCTGTTCAATTAGTGATGTCTATCATAACAAATCCCCTCAGCCTTCTTCGTAAACTCTGCAGTGCTGCCTTTAAAAGAAATTATCTGATGAATAGAATACTCTCTGTGAAAGTTGAAGAACAAATTTAGGCAAAAGAAAAACAGACATTAAAGGAAATCTGCAATGTTTAGTCAAAAATATCCAAGAGAGTTAAATTGAATATTTACTAGATGGATGTAACAGGCATAGAAAAATTAAAATGTAAAATCGTGCCTATAAAAAACTATGACAAAAATAAAAAGTCATGCTTAGAAAAGAATAGAGAAGGGCTGTCTCACTGTGTAGCCTGGCAAAGGAACTCCATTCATAGTCCTGGTTACACATGCTCTATTCTAAGAGAACTCAGGCAAATAACTTGAATCCTCGTGAATTGCATTTTTTTACCGAACTGACAACTGGGGTTGCATTGTTGCATGTACTTAAACCTTCGTGCATCTTACAAGGGGTACAGTGACATTCCACCAGCCAGAAATGACTCCAATACACAACCAAATTTTGTCTTGTCCTCCATGGAATGATAAATGTTGGTGTCCCTTCACTCAGATATCTAAGTCATAAAAAAACTATTTTATGCCTTCATGAAAACAATAGTGACCATAATACAAAATTAGAGTAGGAAAAAAATCTGAATTATACACCTTCCCATATAACAAATGGGTGAACATGTTCTTTATAAACAGTTATTTTTCTCTTTTGCATATAAAGGAAAACTAAATTTTTATAAGGAATGGAATAAAAGTGTAAGAGAGAGACACAAGACTTGGAACACAGGTATAGGAAGAGATATGCTCTAAGTGGGCACCCCTCTCTAGCAGACAGATGTGGGAAAAGGATAGAAAGTAGCTATGGTATTTGTGTTGGGGACCAGCTGTGATTCGTCTTTCTCTATTTCCTCCCTCGGGGTGTCCAGACACTGCTGCACGCTGGGCTAGAATGATCAAGTGGAATCCAGAATGGATAGGGTCTGTAGGATCCAGGTATGGCTGGGGGTGGGGGTGGGCACATTTCCTTGAAAATCTTCATGGAAACAACTGGTGTACGTACATTTTATTCAGGATAAACAAAGGCTGTATATGAACCTTGAACAGTGGTAAGGCATTTTCAGGATGAATGTCAATCACTGGCTGGAGTTGAAAGTGCTGTGAATACCTCATATATATGCACAGGCATTCCAAGAATCCCAGGTACCTGCTGGACAGAAAACGGGAGTTACCTTATAGGTTTGCCAAGACTACATGGCCTTCCTCAAGTAGTAGATTGGGTCTCCCAGACAAGGTCAAAGACGGGGAGAGCCCTGCTGGAAAAAGGAAGCATTCCAATGTGCCCTGAGCTCAGAGGTGCTGTCTGGACATGGTAGACTGTGACTTTAAGTAGCAGGGTTCCCAGACATAGAAAACCCCTTTCTTCACAGTACCAGTATAAACTGAGTATCTGTTTATGCATGTGAGTACAGGTACCTGAAGATGTCAAAGGGGTTTCAAGTCCCTTGGAGCTGGAGTTACAGGGAATGTGGGCTACCTAGTTGGGTGCTAAGAACCAAACTCTAGTCCTCCCCAAGAGCGGCAAGTGCTTTTAACTACTGTGCCATCTCTCCACACCCAGCGTCTATGGTTTTGAAAATGTCCTTGAATGAAACTTGTAATAAATAATTAACAATGGTAGAATCATAAAACAAAATAACTGCTTTAATCCCTCTGCATATATAGACACTGCAACTCAACTGAATTCCTTTGCTATAGCATAGAAAGACAAGGGTGTCTCTACCGATTATTAATTTTAATTCAATGCACTGCAGCATCTCTTCTTGCTGCAGTAAGAATTTTCTAGTAATTAGGTGTTGATTCTCTGCCTTCAGACTAATCCAATGCTCATGTTCTTAAACGCAGACTCGGTGCTGCTCTGTGAATGGTGCCCAGCTAATACCTATTGTCTTGTTACCTGTTATGTTACCGGTGAAAAGCAAAGCCTTCCCTTCACTTGAAGGATGACCCTATTTTTGGGGATGTTTGTTGCTCATGCACTGTGCTGTTCCCTTGGGATTCTGATTCTGCAGCTCATAACAGTCCAACAGCATGGTTTCCTTCACGAGCAACCCTATGCAGTGGTTTTGCTGGGCAAAAATGTCCCTTTCTACAATCTAACTGTAGTCTTCTCATACAAATTTTTGACTATACACATTGACCTAAAAACGTGGCTTTTTTATGATCTGTCCCACTCAGTGTATTCAGTGGGTCCTTAATTGGGTACAAGAGGCATCATAATTCAAATCAAATTGGATCTTAAGAACGTTTCTAAACATTCTTGACATGAAACCCGGAGGCTTGCTGCTGATTGCTCACGCTGTTTGCCAACCCAGGCTGGCCAACTTTCCTGACTTTGGCCTGCCCTTACCATATTCGACTTCCTGGCCTTTACCAGGGACAGACACCCTCACACAGTCTGGTGAGTTCTCCTGCACCTTTCGCAGCTCCTATACCTCTTCAAGGCATTAACTTTAGAGCGTTGATTGCATTGATCTACTCTGATCTGTGCCAGTTGTAAAATACCTAACCCTTAGGCTTGGTCCCAGTTGAATATGCTATTCCCACTTTGGTCCTCTGCCATGTTTAGCCTGTAAGCCATACCTGCACACTTCCCATTCCCCAAAGTCATCCTGAGTCAGGCATCCTGTGCACTGGACCTGACTGGTTAGTACCACCTGTGCCATTCTCAGCCTCACGGGATTGGTTGTGGTTTATATAATGTGTCCAGGCCCGCTCTGATGAGTCCTGTGTGCACTCTTCCCAAACCCTAGGCCTTGCTTTGATCACACAGTACGTATACCAACTGAGCCTGGTCAGTGACTGAGACACACGTCTACACATCCAATCCTCACATTCGCAGCAAGCTGGGAAACACAGTTTGCGAACCACTCAATCCAGTCACTTGTCCCATTTCCTGTCTTCACGCTCAACACTATACTGGAATCACCCCTGTACCTATAATAGAAAAATCAACACTAAATATATGAAAGATCAGCCTACAAACTCCATATACTTAATATGAAATGAACTACTCTTGAGCAACAACAACCAAAAATAAATAAATAAAATAAAAATTCTATCAACAGATGCAGCCTAGAACCAGACATAGCAGTGAAAGAAAGCCAGATATTACATAAAAGAGAGTTTAAAATAAAAGAGATAAGAAGAAATAAAGATACCAAATTCTAATCAAGGGAATAATTTACCAATAAATCATTATAATCCTTAACATATGTGCAACAAACTCTGGCACACCTGATTTCAATTAAAAAAAAGTACAACTTCAAGACACAGATTAATATCAGCTCATTAATATTAAGTGATTTAGATTTCCTATTTTCTCTAGTAGACATGTCATCTGGACAAAAAATGAACAGAAAACATCATAATTAAATGACATCATGCACTAATTGAACTTAACATATATGTACAGAGTATTTTTCCAAAACACCAAAGAGTATATATCCATTCTACTAAGCAGCACATGGAGGCTTCTCTAGAAAGACCATAGCTTGGGACACAAAATAAATCTTAACAAATTCAGAAAACTTGAAATGACTTTGTGTATCATATCTGATCGTAATGCAATAAAATGTAAAATAAAGAGCAAATGAATCTCTAAAAATTACACAAACGCATGGAGATTAAAAAGAGTGAATGGATCAAAGAAATAAAAAAAAACATTTTTAATCTTGGAACTAGGTGAATGTGAAAACACAACACAACAAAACCCGAAATAATAAGGATCAGAGCAAATATTAATGAAATAGAGATAAAAACAATAGTACAAAGTATCAATGAATGTAAGAGATGTTTTCTTTTGAGAAGGACAATTAAAAAGCTTGCAAACTCTGCTCAACTACAAGGGAGTTGCAGAGGAATACTTTATAAATTGATACTCCATTAAACTGGAAAGTCTCAAAGAAATGGATGAATTTCCTGATGTGTGCTTTTTACCAAGCAGGAGTCATGGCCTATGCTCTGAGGCACGCTCAGCCACCTGTCTTAAGCTGATTAAAAGATCCAAGTTAATACTAAAAATGAGAAAAGGATTTATTCTGCATGATTGGACTGGGAAAAGGGACAAAAATCCAAGGACAGCCCCTACCCAGCCCATATTTTGGAGCCTGTAACGAAGTTAAGGTTCGGATTTGCTTTGTAGCAAAAACCAGAATTGACTTCACCAAAACAAATTAAAGAATCTTTTCTTGTTTAAAAAATCTGATTACTGAGAAACTAGGCAACATGATTTTGGCAAGTGTAACAATCCTTCTGAGGTTAGTCTATATTATTGTATCTGTATTATAAAATGATGAATTCCTGATATATTCATCCATATGTACAACACATTTTATCATGTTCACCCGTTCACTTACCTGCTCCTGTCTCCCCTCCTTATTCACAATGGGACATTTTTATGGGATATAAATCTTTCCAAACACTCTATCTTTCATAAATGATTCAAATATCTCACATATGTCACTTTGTCACTAATCATGCAATCATATTTCTTCCAAACTGTCAATTATTTGACCAGTGTGTTCGTCAATGCCTGTAAATTCAGCACAAATCCATCCCCCGAAGTCATCACCACATTCAAGTAATAAAATTTTGCCGACGTGATTTATTTCTATGTATCTCTGTTGTTCAGAACCACGTTTGAGTGTGATTATGGTGTATCTTCCTTGCAAGTATGACAGCCCCATGTTTAGGCTAATCTACAAAGCATATTTGAGTCTCTTCTTCCTCAGAACACTGGGTGCTGGAAAGTAGGTACCCATAAGGCTGTGAATCTGATTGGACAGAGCTGACAGAACAGTTGGCTTCCTCTTACAATTTACTCACGCATGTGCTTGAGTTGGCTCATGATGAACATGTCCCTGAAGTGATGCAGGGAAGCTAAGGATGGACAGTTTTCCAACCAATGGATCCTTACCACACCTAGCCACAACATTTGCATTAAGTTTCCAGATCACTTGATGTCCATGGGCTGGTGTTCACTCTCGACTCAGGCCAGCCAAAATGCAGAAATTCTTTCTCTACAGCGTCTGCAGTCTTCTGAGTATCATTTCACTGCGGTTTGAAAAGCAACAACCCTTTTCATAATAACATTTAAGGATTTGCCAAGGATTAAATACTTTTATTTTCCAAAGTTTATATACGTTGAAATACTAACCTCCACTGGAGGACTTTAAGAGGTGTTTGGGTGGTAAGGTGGGAAGTGTTGTAAATGGGATGGGAGCCTTTATAAAGAGAACAGATCCAGTGATGAAGACTCACTGTCTGGTTTCCATGGCCACCTGCTTACAGGTCCACACATTGCAGAGACAGAAAGAAAAAGGAAACAATCTCTCACTCTTTAGAACTGTCAGAAATAAATTCCTATTGCTTATGCTAGCCAGTCAAGAGTACTTTCTTATTGAAATGCAAATGGATGATGAATCATTATCTATTGTTTGTCCCTGTGTCACTGACACTGCAAAGGAACTGTGCATTAAAATCCTGACATTTTTATCAGGAACCAGGCATAGGTAGCACATTGTTCAAGCTTCTATACTGTAAGTAACTTTAAAAAAAAACTACTATTGTGGTTCTTTAGATTTGGTGTAATATCAAGGAAAATTAGTTGAAATAACTTACAAAAACTATTAAATTTCACCTACCTTTTCTAACAACGTGGCTGTTCATTGGTTTGAGTTCCATCAAAGTAGCCAGCCTTTCAGTCTCTATTAGGTATGTCTATAGAACTCTGAGGATAATGAATGCTGGACTCTAAGACATGAGTTTCTTTTTTCTTGTCTTTTAACATATTGTTGCATGTATCTATTTATGTATTTGTACATTGGAGTGAAGATCGGTTAAAAGAATTGCGGGAGTTGACTCTCTTCTTTATCCATAAGGGATCTGGAGATTGCCAGTCTTGTCAGCAAATGCCTTTAGTTGCTGAGCCATTTCAGGGACCCAATACATGAGCTTTCTCACTCCTCTCTGCTAACTAGGTACTAAATCCTTGAGCAAACCAATGTAGTATACCTTTGTGTCCTGAGGGAGAGGAAAGTATAAAATTTTCTACAGATTAATTATAAGATACAGAGTTGGCTATCTGGTCATAATAGAATATCCATGAACAAGGGAAAAGGAAATAATCTTGTAGAACATGTTTTTGAATAATCAAATATGGAATCTGACCTATTGGTAAACTTTGGGTATCTATAAAGTCATAATGGTTAACTGGTTCACCATAAGGTAATTAAGATACCATAGGGTAATTAAGATGTTTCATAGTCTAAGTCAGGAAAACTAGACTCTTCCCATCATTATAGAAGAAAATGCATTCAAAATAATAATAGCCACTTACCAAACCACAGTAATGATTCTGCCTTGCTACAGTAGAAGGACTACTTGTGCTCAGATATAATTAGTGTCAGTAAATGATTAGTGTCATAATAGTCATCATACCCCAAGACCTGTTTTATGTCACAAACACAGTGATAATTTTAAAGTATATATGATAGGTAGAAATGCCCTTCGAGTTTTAAGTTACTGCTATCAAATCTTGGGGGTCCCAGGAAGTATGTTCACCATTTTCATAAGAATGGAAACCCCTGGGTCTTTCCATTGTCATTTTGCAAAGACTTCATCCAATAATTCAAAGAATATATGAATTTTGCACTTTGCTGAGTGTATCTATCATTGTACATATAAACTAACAAACGATCGATTGTCTTTCTATTGCACTTGAGAAAAAGTCCCCACTTTTATTCATCTCTGTAGGTTTACCCCATTCACCATTATGGCCTGGTTTATTAATAGCTCAGATTCCTTTTTTGATTATTCAAAAATATATTCTAGAAAAGTACTTCCCTTTCCCTTATGCATAGGTATTCTATTATGGCCTTATAGCAATAATTTAAATTTCAATTACCTTGCAGAGCACCACAGAAGAAAAATTAAACATATTCCAGTGGAATTATTTCAAGCATCCTCCTCAGGTCTCTTCAGCACCTCTTTCTCTCAAAATAAACTGCTTTTAATATGCAAACATTGCTGCAGAGATAACGTTTCAGGAGATGTTATTGTTATAGAATTAAGTAGGACTTTATTTCTAGATGCCATCTCATAATCAGGGAGATGCTATGAAAGTTTTACATGTGTCAATGTAATTTTCATAACCATTCCTTCCTCCGCAGGTAAATGCTATTACCCTATTCCTCATAGATGTTTCGTTATTTCCTTTGCAGTCAATATACCCATCTGAGCATCAGCATTATTCACTCTAATCTCCATCCTGCACAGAACACACAAGGCATTTCTCACTGTTGCTAAGACAACTCTACGAAGTTTATTTCTCATGATTTTGTGACCGGCCTTCTTCTAGATGCTGCGGTCTTGGATAGCAGCAGTGGAATTGATCATTCACAACAAATCCATCATGATCCTAATATTGTCCTCGTATTATGAAACATTCTAACTCTTCTTCCATCAAGAGGTCTGCTTCTTTCAATTTCTTCGATGCATAATATAGTTTGTAGATGAAGGCTTTATGAGGCCAGTGGATCAAACTATATCATAATGTTTGACTAGTGAAGAGCGGTTGATTAGACTCTAGTGGTAGCCTCTTCTTTGATAATAACTCTTCATCAGACCTGTAAATCATAGAAGCAAAGCCAAATACCCAGTGTGGGGTGGGTGCTTGTTAACTCTCAGACACATCCAAAACCCAGAGTAGGTTTCTGGATGCCAGTGGATCAAACTATAGCTAATTTTTCAACTCATATTCTTTTATATCTAAAGACAGTAATTTACCCATATTAATGAATTCAATAGAACATAAAATTTTTTCCATTTTATCTGTTCCTACCTTGTGTTTGCTATATACATTTTATCAATATAAATTAGTATTGTAAACCATGAAACCTGCAGTATGCTTTCCTTATCTTTTACAATAAGTTTTAATTAGTTTAAGGTGTCCTGAAGTCTTTGGTTGCCCATGTGGTGGTCATGAAGGTTGATAGAAGACAGGACGTTAGACCATTTCACAGCCCTCCAGCAGAGACTTGCTCGGCTCATCAGATGGGAAGTGTGAAGGGTTGTGTCATCTGAGGAAGGACATGGATTTTGGCGTTTGGAAGCTTGCTGCCATGTAGCTCCTTTCTCGTTATTACTCTAACTTCAGTTTCCAAGAGTGAGATTAGGGAACCCACGTTAACTCCTCAATGTAACAATACACAAGCCTGCTTAGTCTACTCGTTTGGAATGCCAACCTTGAGACATTAAGACACAGAATATGCTGTAAAGTATAATGTATGAACTCCCTTTTACATTAACACTGAGTGTTAGACTTCTTGCCCATTGTTTTGTATTAACCTCCACAGTCAGTAAAGTGAAAATTAGAGATTTTAACCCATAATCTGTGTGTTTTGTAAATCATTTCATCCCCCTTCACAACAAGACTGTCTTTCCGTATGCACTCCATGCCAGAGTACAAAGGACTGCTTAAATATCATTTTCCCCAATCACTTCTAGTATCCTTTTCTTTGATTATAATTCTTCATCACTGTCTTAAAGTCTTAGGAACAAACACAGCTTTCCAGCGTGCATTATGAGTTTGTTACTCACAGAAACATCTGTGCCCTGTCCTTGGGGGTTGGAAGTGAGGTGGTGGGGAATCGATGGCGCAGACTCCAGGAGTAGGAGAGACCTCACAGCAAGCTCTTCTGAATGCTGCTGCAAGCTCCTTTAATGCCCTCCACCTGTGCCCCACTGAGCCCAAGAAAGCGGCTCTTCTAAACAGCAGTTCCTGATTGGCTGGCCTTGTCTGCGTCAGCTATCCTTGGTCTCTCAGGCAGTCTTCAATTAGGTCCTCCAGCAGGAGCTACCTTTGCGGCTGGGCTGGGCCCTGGTGTTTATGCAGAGCTAGTCACACTGTTCCTCCTACAGCACCCAAAACCCAAAAAGTATATTAGTTTGAGATTTAATCAGTATGAAATGTAGTTTCTTTAAAATAAAGAGTTATTCATGCAGGAGGTGAAGGGATTGTATACAGCTCTGAACGGTGGAGGAGTGACATCTATTTTGGGCATCCAAGAATGAATTGCAGAACCTATTAGAGTTGCCTTGCCAGTGGGATGGCTTCATCTGCCATAACCATACAGGTGTATGACAGGTTGATATGACTGACTTCAAGGTCACACTGTGTTTATTGCCTGGGGCTGTGAAAGTGTCACTGACAACTATTGGCTTGAGAACTGTACTGTGTCTGTTATATCTGTACTAAGAAGAAATGTATGCCCCAACCTTTGCCTTTGATACCTTTCAAGCCAGTAGCTGGACACTGGCACCTTTATTAATGTTCCACAAGGAAGGCAAGTATCTCCATGGCTTTGCTTGACACAAAGGCCTACTGGTCATTGTCATTGTCCTCAACGTTCATATTTCAAAATGGAACGAGTGCATTTGGTCGGTTAAATTAAAACCGTGTAGAAAGTTTGTCAGAAATTAACCTGGAAGGCGGATTTATTGATGTAAAGTTGCTGAGTGGAAAGACGGCACAGCTACAGTGAGTGTGGAAGGGAATGCTCACTACAAACCTATTACGTCCACCCGTTCCCTTGATTAAGAGACAAGGCTTTGAAAAGTACGGGTCAAAAGCTCTCTGCTAAAGAGCTCTTTGAGTTGCCTCTTCTTTTAGAGATGGTGAATTGAACAGACCACATAGACAATGAAACAAGGAGTGAGGGCAAATACAGCACATCTAAGCACACAATCCATATGAGTTAATATAGACACAACAAAAACCCTGCTGAACTGATTCAGACCACTTTTTTCCTTCCTTCCTTCCTTCCTTCCTTCCTTCCTTCCTTCCTTCCTTTTTTCCTTCCTTTCTTCTTTCCTTCTTTCTTTCAACAAGTCCTCGCTATGCAGCCCCGGCTTATGTGAAACTCACTATGTAGACCAGGCTGGCCTCCAACTCAGAGAACCATTCCTGCCTCTGCCCCTGGCCCTACGCAACCTATCCGTACCGTTTTTGAAAGAAATACCCTGATTACAAATGAAAGCAGTAGTCATCTGAGTTATAATAACACCACTACTGAACCAATGCTCAGTGTCTGATACATATCTTACCCTTTCTGTATTTAATGAAAACATTATCAGTGCTAATGTTCGAATTCTTCAATCAATTCATGGAAGTAGTGAATTGTCAATAAAAGCAGTTTGTAAGTTATATATATATATATATATATATATATATATATATATATATAGACTCATATGAGAAAGCATATGCATATCTGTTTGCTTTTAGATCCATTCTTACCTCAGGGAACATTGGTATAAATCCTCATGAAGAGCTGAGTTAAAAGAAGAAACAGAGCTTGTTAGGAGCCCAGTATTGTCTAAATTTAGCTGTGTAAATGAATCCGTGGGGCTTGCCTCTATTCCACAGACAGCCTGTGAAATCTTGTTCCTCCTCTTACCCCATCCAAGATGAAAAGTTCAGTTACAGGATCAGCTTCCTCACAGCATCCTAGCTCTGTTTAGACAAAGGTAGGAATCTGAACGCCGACGTGAAGCGGTAATTAGTTATCCTTAATTGATGAGTTAATGGTACCAGCAAATGGGTGGGGGGGAGTCCGTTTCAGGCTGCTGAAATGGAAAACACAGGTTATTTCTGAAGCATAGTTTGTTCTGGTAGTGGGTTCATCATTTCTTCTAGAAATGGCATCACTCCCAAGATGAAACCCAAATAAAATCACTGCAATTTTGAGTGAGATTGGAAAGTGGAGAGGCTCATATGGGCCCGCTCAAGGGGACGAATGGTTCTCGTAACAAACTGGCACCACTTAGAATGAGATGAAAAGTTCCCTTGACGACACAGGGCAGAACTCTAATGTGCTGCATTGTGATATTTTAAAAATCAAAGCTTGTTTCTCACTGTATGGATATTGAATAAAGTTTGTGTTCCAGCTCTCTCCAGTCTGGACATGTTCGACAGTTCCTTCCTTTGTAGACAGCAGGTATTCTGCTATGGTGGATACTGTTCTGCATAATAAACATGGAAAGATGTGAATGCAATCATTAAGTTTTCAGGACCCATGGCCCACCAAGGTGTGTAGTATTCAGCATCTCCTTAATTGAATCTCTGGTCCGTGTCTACGTCATATCTCTTTCTCTCTGAGCAGACACTGCTGCTAACTCATTATTCCTGTCCCATCACAATTTTGCCTTGATGGGGATCTAGATTGACATTATCCCAGCTCTGGGCCACAATGCTGACTCATTGACTTCAAATTGAACCAACTGGTTCTTTTTTTCATATTCCTGGGAAAGAAAATGTGGCGACTAGCTAATTGAACAATCAGAACATCTTAATTTTGTATAATCGTTCTGCAAAAATCATTCAATGAAAGCCAGATTTTCAATACAATCTTTTAGTAACCTGTAAGTTTCTGTATCTTATATAAAATGTATTTATATAAAAATTTAACAAGGTATGTAATAAATACATAGTTTTCTATCATAATCATTAATTCACATGTAATTCCATCTCCCCCCAACTCCCTAAATCCGCCATTTTCTGTGAGGACAATGGCTTACTCTCTTTTCACTGATTCACTGAGGATTGGTAACGTTTCGGGAAGTGGTTTAGAGAACTGTATCGCTCTCTTCATCAGAGTGCAGTATAACAAATTATCCCCGTACTCGGAATGATGAGTCTTTCTTTGTGTCCTAGCAGCACATGTGGGACATGTGAAGCACTTCTGTCCCCCAAGTGAAGGTGACACTGATTTGCCTTCAGACATCGGAGAAGCTCCTTGCTCCACCAACTAATAGCTACCCAGTGGATGTTCTCACGGGATAAGAGTACAAAAAGCACACCCCGCACAAAGTTGCACCGCCAATGTCATGACTACCAATATGTCCTGGGAGAAAACAACCTTCACAGGGAATTGCCGAGTTGGTACACACCTTTCACGAGACCAGAGTAAGCACGTGGTTGCTTAAGAGCAGTGCCAGCGATTTTAAAGCAAACATACCTAGGATTAACAATTGAATCTCTTTGGTTACTCCGTTTAACTGCTGCCCACAAGAAGTTTCTAGGTGTTTTTTTCCTCTCTGAGTCTTGCCTTCTGTCCTCACTACTTCGGTTTCCTTCAGACTCCAACTCCAGGACTTCGTCAGGCTTTGGAAAGAAACAAATGGATTCCCTCTCAAAGTTCCTTCCACCCAGCTCTCCAGCTTCCTTCTCCTCCTTTTGTCCTCCTCCTCTTCCTCTTCCTCTTCCTCTCTCTCTTTTTCCTCTCCCTCATCCTTCTCCTTTGAAATAGATGACTGAACATAACATATAGCTAGGTTCTTGCTCAGGAACTATTTTTGTTTACGTGTGGGCTTTGTTTTGTTTGACTTTGGTTTTGACTTGTTTTAGGTTTTGTTTTGTTTTTGACTTTTTCCTAACATGAAAAGGAACATCTATATCATGTTAAATTTACTTATGTTGTAAATGTGTTCGGTATATTAAAGCTGTGTAGATATTCTCCAATAATGAACAGAGGGGTCAATGTAACAAATGTATTGAGAGACTTGACATGTCCAATGCCTACTGTATGTATTATCTCAACTTTCCTCCAATTCTTAGACACTAGACGGCTGCTCCACGGCTGTCATCAGGCCACAAAATGAATATATTGAGTTGCACAGCAAACGATATGGATATCGTTTGCACTACCATGAGAAAAAGAGAAAGAAAGAAGGTCGGGAGGCCCATGAACATTCAAAGGAAGCAAAAAAAAGATCGGCCTGAAGGCTAAGCTCTACCATAAACAGCGCCATGCCGAGAAAATACAAATGAAAAAGACCATTAAGACACATAAAAAAAGAAACACCAAGCAGAAGGATGACGAGAAGACTCCACAGGGAGCTGTCCCTGCCTACCTGCTGGACAGAGAGGGGCAGTCAAGAGCAAAAGTAGTTTCCAACAGGATTAAGCAAAAGAGGAAAGAAAAGGCGGGAAAATGGGAGGTCCCTCTACCCAAAGTTCGTGCCCAAGGAGAAACAGAAGTATTGAAAGTTATTGCAACAGGAAAAAGAAGAAAGAAGGCATGGAAGAGAATGGTTACAAAAGCCTGCTTTGTTGGTGATGGTTTTAGAAGAAAACCACCTAAATATGGAAGGTTCATTAGGCCAGTGGGTCTACATTCCAAAAAAGCCCATGTCACACACCCTGAGCTGAAAGCTACCTTTTGCCTGCCTATACTCGGTGTGAGAAAGAATCCCTCATCCCCATTATATACAACCCTGGGTGTGATCACCAAAGGGACAGTCATTGAAGTGAATGTAAGAGAGCTGGGCCTTGGAACACAAGGAGGCAAGTGGGGAAAGTGTGCCCAAGTTACCAACAATCCTGAAAATGATGGGTGGATAAATGCAGTCTTACTGGTTTGACAGTGACGTCATACAAGTCATTCCACTCACTATGGAAGACTACACAGTGTAAGTTAAACACCATCACTGTGATCTTTCTGAACTACCAATCAGCCTTACCCCATGTGCAGTCATCAGGAAGTATTTATTAAATTGTACAGGAAAACAAAACACTGCCCAATTTTTAAAAATAAGAACTAGAAGAGCCTTTATTTACTTCATCATAAAGACAGAAAGTTTGCTCTTTTGTTTAAAAATGGTAAGCAGAGATGGACAAAAAGTCTAGGAAACATTTTTATAAATTATTACACAATATTCTACTGAATTCTCTGGCTATCTTTAAAGAAAGAAATGGGCAAGCAAAAGCATTAAAGAACCCATTCTTAGACAAAGAAAATGTCTCACAACATACATTTCACCAGCAAGCACATAAGCAACATTAAGTCAGAGATAGAACACAACACTTCCATAAATTTCTAGCATGTCATCATTACCCAATAAATATTTAGGAAATGAGTAAACCAGCCACGAGTGATTACTTCCTGATTCCTATCCTCAAAATATATGCCTGCGAATTCTCTATGTGGCTGGTGATACACATCCAATCCTTTTCTGCAGGGATATATACTTTTGCCAAACCAGAGCATGAGACTGGCATGTGATTGAAACCCAGCCATCGTCTGGCAATTAGGTATAGAAACTGGCCAGTGGTGGATCATATCGTGAAACATAATATCAGTAGGCTACATTCAGGGAAAAAAAATGTTTCATGTAATTATGGGACAAGGAGAAGATACATAAATAAATAAAGGCAAATTATAAAATATTTAGATACGGTTTGATATTCTCATAATTGTATTTTCATATTAGGAACTACAAAAGTAATAATACAAGGAAACAAAAGAATGTGTGCGCTCTAACGAAGGCAGGGATGGTTCAGTTATCTTTACAGGTTGTCTGGATCAATGGGTACCTCTGATTTATTTTCTGAGGGAAGTAGCAATTCTAGCCCCCGTGGTAGTACTTACCACCTGCCAAAACCTACAGGAGAGTAGGGTCTTGGTCATGCATTGTGGTCTTACAGCCTCAGTACCTTAAATACTGTTCTCTCAAATGTAATGCTAGGTGAAGTAAAAAATTAACAATGTAATGGTCTCTAGGATTATATCTCTCGGACAAAGAATTTTTCCACTATGAAATATGATATATCTGTCTATGTCTAAAAATAGGTCTCTGAGCACTTTCTAGCTTGCTACAGTATGCAAATAATTTCTCTGCAGAAAAAAATTTCTCTGCAAGTCTCATCCTGGATGAATATGTCCATTAAGAAAAGGATAAACTGCTACCACATTAAATTTGCACACATTATTGCAAAGTAGTTCTCTTGAGCATCTTCCTCTCGTTTAGGTCAAGGGTCCAGGTTCTATGAGTTTCTAATATTTATCTTTGGGTCAGTGTCTCTAAATTTCTCATGGTTAACTGGAAAATTATTGATTTTTTTTTGTCTTACATGAATCATATTCGAAGGTATCATTGAATATTCTTACTACCAGTTGGGCTTCATTTGGACAGACTAAGAAAGAAAAAGTTTCACACGAGCTCAGAAAACATTTACAGGAGAGACAATAGAAGAAAAGACCACTGTGGTCTTTAGAGTGTCAAAAAAGCCAAACAGTCTTGTCAACTAATCAACTTTTAAAATTCCAAAGGAAGGACGCTTAAAGCGCAACTTTGCAGTCTTGTCACAATGTTACATGGTTGTGTTCCTCTTGGTCCCCATTGTAACTTAAAAGGAAACTCTCACGGGGTGTCCAGAGCCATTAGTATCCTGCAGATTAAGGAAGAAGTTGGTCTCAAGTTCCTTGTAACGGAAACACACTTGGGTGGCACCAACCTTGACTTCCAGGCGGCAGAGCACCTCTAAAGATGGGAAGGTGAAGGAATCTGCATGATAAACCTGAAGACAGCCTGGAAAAGCTGCAGCTGGCGTCTCAAGCCACTGAAAACCCTCTAGGAACCTGAACCAGAAGACTATGTAGAAGTTTGCTGCTGACGTTGGAGATACTCACCCCTGGGACCTTCACTAACAAGATCCATGTAGCCTTTGGGAGCTGTCGATATAGCTTTCCGCGCTGGCTCTCCTGGAAAAGTCAGGGATATATTTACATAGTAACTGCAATTCTAATTAAGGTACTGTAAATAGTAACCATCACAGAGATGAAGCTTCAGTAGGAAACCTCATTGAGTTGTCTCTTAGAGAAATGACTTTGTCTTAATAATTCATCACAGACTTATCCTCTGAAGATAACCTGAGATATGAGTGTTCACTGAGACATGTGACAGTTACTGCTACCTGAATCCTGGGAGACACAATTTGCTTGTGATCCTACTTCTCCTTTATTTACTGTCACATAGACCCGGCCACATTTCACTTGCATAGCACTTTCTAAAGTCCTCACTGTAGCCTTCACTTCCTTTGGGAGGCCTTCCTGAACTATGTTTCTTTTCTAGAAACTCATGTCATTACCTTATCCTGATCTCCTTCCCCACACTTGCACTTTGCCAATTTTCTTTAATTTGTTTACGGCTCCAGGCTATGCATTCTCTCTATTACTATAACCCCATAACAACTAAAAGTGGTAGGAAGAAGACAGTTACTGATAATTACTAATTATAAAGGAAAGCACTTCTCCCAAAGCACATAGTCAAGAATGAGCTATTGATCGCAGCGAGCAAACAGTCAAGCGGGCTATAAAGAGAAATGGCGAATAGAACAAGGCTTGAAAAGTTTAAGCTACTTCAGGGTTTGTCGTACGTGATGCCTTCTCTTTAAAAGTTTAGGATTGAACTAAAGGCGTGATCACACTGAACCCATCTTAGATTTCTACCAGTGAACAGCATTGGCCTTATCTTAAAATTTTCTCCATTCCATAGATACGAAGTCAGACATGGGTATTTCTGTATTTCATCAGGGGCCATGAGATTCTAATACTAATTTTAATACTAATTCTAATACTAATCTTGCTTATTTTTACTAATGTATGTTGCATTAGTAGAGTTGTGTGCTGTGGGTAGGATAAAATCAAAAGATGCTAAATTTTAGTCTTAATGAATGTAATCTGAACCTTCGACCATTCTTTCTGTATTCAAGATTTATTTTCTCTGTATCTGACCCTGAAACTATAGAAGACCTTTCAAATATGACATATGTCACAGATCCACAATTCCAGAACAAGGTTTTCACTGACAATATTACATTACTGATACAGATGAGGATGCTTGCAGCTAACCATCAGACTGAGCACGGGTACCTCAAAAGCAGAGCTAGGGAAAGGACTGAAGGATTTGAAGGGGTTTGCAACCTCATAGGAAGAACAACAATATCAACCAACCAGACCCCCAGAGCTCCCAGGGACTAAACCACCAACCATGGAGAAACCCATGGCTCCAGCTGCATATGTAGCAGAGGATGGCCTTGTTGGGCACCAATAGAAGGAGAAGCCCTTGGTCCTGTGAAGGCTCAATTCCCCCAGTGTAGAGAATGCCAGGGTGTTGAGGTGGGAGTGGGTGGGTGGGAGGGGAGCATCCTCATAGAAGCAGGCAGAGAGGGTAACAGGGAAAGGGAGTAGCATTTGAAATGTAAATACATAAAATATACAATAAAAAAAGAAATATCTATGGTCCTTTAATGATGTAAATGCCTGGCCTTTTCCAACATGATCCTAACATAGTTGGTCTGAAGACAGTCTTTCCAGTTACTCAAAAACTTTAGTATGGAATGAGATCCACCATGGAGGAATGGCTATACTGAAAATTTAATTATTATGAGTTCATCACATGAAGTCATTGGTGTATACAGGCATTTGCAGGTGGTATGCGTGCGTGTGAGTATACATGCCTGTCTGCCTACCTGTCTGTCTGTCTGTCTGTCTGCCCACCTCTCTGCCTGCATGAATATACCAACACTGGGATGTGTGATTAGGAAGGTTGGTAATGAACTATGGAAATCCAGTGCGGCCTTCACCTAAGGATCTGATGAGCATTAGCTGAGAGCAGTAGCCACAGTGAGAGCATTGCAGAAATGTTCACAGGAGCTTTGTAAAACCGAGGGCATAGTTAAATAAAATTTTGTGGAACATTCATTTAACTAAAATTTAAATCCTTAATCATACCACTTTCAACCAATGAAATTAAAGTTATTAAGAGATAATTTTTACAGATAGGTCATTGTCTCCAGAAAATTCTATTTTATTTTTTCTTCTGGGAAACAACGGCCTATAGCCAGAACCTAATTACTTTTATTCTCATCGGGTGATGAATTTACTTAAACGTAGAGTTTTATGTTCTTGCTTCATTAATTACCATTCTGTTGAATATTGCTGAATCTTCCCTGAATAAATAAGTCTGTGATCCCTCCAGGACATCCATTAACAGCGTATTGAACACTTTACTTCGTATGTCCCGACCCTGACACTTAGCAGAGAAGTGGCTCTTTGAGAGAAATTGCTAAAATCAGCTCTCTTTGCTGTAATCAGCCTCTTTCTCCCTAAAAGAAAGATTGGAAGATGAGGGCGTTTCGCGCTTCTTTCAAGAAAGTTGCGTTCAATTCACTGCACCCAGCCCTGAAGGCAAGTGACAGTGCTTGTCTTGGAGAAGCTCTTTGTGCTGAATGACAGTTTCACGGGGACAATGATGTAATGAGATGTTAAAGTCTCTCCCATGGTCTCCTTCACCCGAGAAGGGGCACACGGGGGTTGGAGGGTGAGGGGGTGGATAATGCTTGTCAACAGTCCTCTGAGTGACTTTGGAAGGAGACCTTCCATGATCCACTGTCAGCAAAGTGGCTAAAATGGAAAGCTCGCTTTTCCCTCAGGCTAAGCTAGTGAGGAACACGCATTGGCAGATTTGCTGCTGGGTCTTGCCCAGGTTAACGATGAAAGAATCGTGTGATAGATAATAAGTGCCTCTGGTTCTGAGCCATAAAATTTCCAACCAGTGATAGAACAGCCATCCCGACTCCAGTGCTGGCTTTCAGACACCCACAGCCTGCCTCAGTTTCCATACAGGTGCTGGGGATTCAAATATATAATATATATATATTCTTACCTTGCAAGACACTCTTAACACTGAGCCATCCCCTCCTCTAAACGCATTCATTTTAAGGCTAGTAGTAATGACTATATTGGTGTTAGAATATATAACTGGACATATGCATTTTGTTTATAAATATTCCTGGTATTTTTGTAAGTACACACTTTTGTATCCGTCAAAATAATCTTGGACTCTTTAGGCAACTATGTATTTTTTTGTTTGAACTTTTGGACATTCTATGGAAAGTATATATATATATATATATATATATATATATATATATATAATCTGCTCTTCCTTTCTAGCTTTGGCTGCTGAAGTAACCCACTTTTATTTTATTTTATTTTCCTTCAGGAAAAAAGTAAACAAAAGACAGATATCAATGTCATAACAAATATCGTCCACATGAATTCTTTCTCTGTGGAGCGGGAAAAAGACTTTTAACACAAACCATCCCAGATCTTTGAATTTGTATGTAAAACTGGCACTATTTTATCACTGCTTTTACTGAGAAAAAAAATCAAAGTCCCCTGTCCCTTCTTTAATAATGGATACTTTCATGGGCCTTCTAAGGTCTCATTCCCCCTGTCATGTTTAAAGGGTTTATTGTTTCCGGAAGAGCTTCTGCTGCTTCCTCTGGAGACTTAGCCGATCCAAGGTAATATTAACTCTGTGACTCTCTCTCATCTGAACGCGACTTCAAATGCGGGGTGTGAGATGAAAGCCGGAAGAGGGGTTCTGGGGGCTGTCATCTGCCATTGTGTCTGAGGCGCCAACTGTGCTCAGAACAAATTAAGTGTCGTTCTGGTAAATCAATCTCAGGAAGGCAAATCTGTTTATACAGACTTATTTGGTCTTTTGGAAGGCTGTACTATTCAGAAGGTAGTTCCATTTTCTTTCCATTTTTTTAGTAATTGGGAAAATAACCTGATATTTAAGTGGTCACTTTCGTCGTCTCCCCCATCCATTTCCCCCTCAGAGATGACGATCTATTGCTTTAAAAATACCTAGTGCATCCTCAGGACCACTCAGGTGGAATGTCTCATTGTTTTAGTCTAATCATAAGAGACCTTGGAAAGAGAACTAGGAAGGCGTGAGTTTGCAAGGGGCCATGGAGAAAGATGGGGTTGTGACTTAGTTGCTGGCTTTGAGCGTGAAATGCTTACAGAGCAGAGGGAGTACCCAGTAAGAGGCAAGAGAATCCACAGTCTATCTGATTTGATTTCATTTTCACGTCTTTTCTAGCCTGTTAGCCCTCCAGAAGTTTTCATGGCAGAATGTAGCAAATGCATTCTCTCTATTACTGGATTTGGCCTCTGGGCATATGGTACAAATATGTCATATTCCTTTCTGAAGGGTTGGGTCCAAGGTCATAGCATCATAATGAGAAGAAATATTTTCCAAGAGGATGATCACAATTAATACGATCAACTTCAAACATAGGGGAGAAGATGATATTCTAGAATGCAGGAAGCAGTTCCTCTTCAAATTTTCTGTAAAAGTTTCTTAGAGGGCTGGCAAGATGCTTCAGTAGGTAATGGTGCTTACTCCCAAGCTTATGACCTGAATTCAATCCCTAGAATCCATATGTTGGATGGAGAAATAGAGAAAAAGCAGCTTAGGGAAGAGATGGATAATTTTAGATCATAATTTCAGGTTACCATCCAACACTGGAGGAGAGTCAAGGGAGGATCTTGACGCAATATCACATCTCTATTCAAAAGCAGAGAGATATGAATGCATGCGTGTCTATTCATGGCCGGCACCCTTTCTACACTTACACTATCCAGTATCCTTGTATAGGGAATGATGCTGTGAACAATGGGATGAGTCTTTTAACATCAGTCAAGGCAATCCCCAACAGGCATACTCCTAGCCCATCCTGATCTTGACAATCTACACTGAGACCCATTTCCTTGGAAGTTTTGGATTATGTCAAGTTGATGATTAAAATTAAGGCCACCTTCAATAAAAACTCAAATAAGCAGTAGAAAATATAATATTGAGGATACATCCTGACTTCTTAGGCATGACAAGTGGCCCCACCTGAGGATAAGCTAATTCTACCAAAGACGAAGACCAATCTGTAACCTTTGGACGGCTGAGTTTTATCAAGTTTGGGTTCTTAACTTAGATTAGTGGGAAATCTCTTTATAATGCATTCAAGGGCCCGGACATTAAGTCTCTTGACTGTGATGCCAAATGGGGGCAATTCTTTAATCAGACAGAGGGGCCTCTTGCAGAAGCTCCATCACTAAGCAAGCTCAGCCTCCAAAAGCCTTTCTTGTTATTTTGTGGCAGCTAAGCATGGCCGTGACCTTTAGGTGTTGGTCAATATCTAGAAACATGACTAACACTTGCCGCCTGTTTTCTCAATGAAATCCAATCTCATAACGAAAGTTTGGTTTCCCTGACCAAGAACAGTAGCACAAGACACAACACTGATAATTGAAGCCACTTCAGTATGACCAAAGTCAAAGTAGCATCTAAAGCCTGCTTCACTGTGAAATACTTTCTGACTTGGCACACTTTGGTGCTAAGACTCTCTCTCTTCTTTACCGGTGCCAGGCAGCCTGAGTCAAGCGAGCAGTCCTCCTATACACTACCCGGGTGTGGGGGGGGTGTGGGGGGTGTGGTTTACTGACAGAAGCAGTCACTTTCTAACTAGAGGCTTAATATTCAGCCATCAACCAGACAAACCTAATCGGGGTTTTGTATTGTCTATTTCTACCTTGGCCTAAAAGGCCAAACTAATAACCCTAGCAAAAAGACTCAATTTGATGCAGGGTAAAAGGGTTAATGCTTTGAATCTACACCAGATTGAAGCGCGCCTTTGTCACCTTGCATGCCTGTACTGCTGTACAGGAAAGAGCGATGGCTATTAGCACAGAGCAAGTCACCCACAAAACATAAGCAACAGACCCAAAATTCACGGCACATCTTCCGTTTCACCAACCAATGGGCAGTTATCCACTGCAAGGGCCACACAAGGCTATGTCTCATAGTGCTCGAGTAAATAGGCCAGCAAACGAGAAAAATGCAGTCTTACAGATCCCCTATGTCCATTGTTCACTCCAAAGGTAGGTGATGTACAGCCTAAGTATATACCCCACAAGCAGGAGTAGACTCTAAAAAGAACAAGCCCACGGCCCCTCCCAAAGGGAGCATGGATCTACATGCAATGTAAAACACCACCATCCTAGTACCCGTAATGGAAAATAATTAAGAAAATACATGATTCATTTCACTAATGGGGAGATGCTATTTTAGAACTAGCAAGTTAACTGTTCCTAGGAGAGGAATTGATAATGGTGGTTAATTAATTAAAGTGTGTTGTGCTTGTGCTCACTTCATGCAAAAGAACTCTGTCCATCTTGATCTTCTGCCACTGTTTGATCAAATTCAAAGGAGGCACACCCATCTAGGTAAAGACTTTGTCTCTGTTTATGGGCATGGACACCTTCATTCTCCTAGGATTGAAAGCCTCTGAAATGACAATGTCTTTGCTAACCTTGTATCCCAAGTTTGTATCAAACTGATGATCCTCCTCCTCAATCCTCTTCATCATTTGCCTACCTGGATACACCACCACAACTTCATTAAGAAAAGTATCCCAAAGGCTCGGAATACCCAAGACACAATTCACAGACCACATGAAGCTCAAGAAGAAGGAAGACCAAAGCATGGATGCTTCTGTCCTTCTTAGGCAGAAAAAGATACTCACAGGAGGAAATATGGAGAAAAAGTATGGAGCAGAGACTGGAGGAAAAGCCATCCAGAGACTGCCACACCTGGGGACCCATCCCAGTCACCAAACCCAGACACTATTGCTGATGCCAAGAGGTTCATGTTGATAGGAGCCTGATATAGCTGTCTCCTGAGAGGCTTTACCAGAGCCTGACAAATACAGAGGATGCTCACAGCCAACCATTAAACTGAGAAAGGGGTCCCCATTGGAGGAGTTAGAGAAAGGAGTGAAGGAGCTGAAGAGGTTTGCAACCCCATAGGAAGAACAACAATATCAATCAACCAGACCCTTCAGAGCTCCCAGGGACTAAACCACCAACCAAAGAGTACATATCCAGTGACCCATGGCTCCAGCCGCATGTGTAGCAGAGGATGGGCCTTGGCGGGCATCAGTGGGAGGAGAGGCCCTTGGTCTTGTGAAGCCTTGATGCCCCAGTATAGGGGAATGCCAGGGTGGGGAGGCATGAGAGAGTGGGTGGGTGGGTGGATGGGGGAAGCACCCTCATAGAGGCAGAGGGTAGGGATATGGGATGAGGGGAAACCAGGAAAGGGGCTAATAGTGATCTTTCAAAGATCTCCCAACTAATACACAGGGAATGGAACACACTATAGCCCTACATGCAGGTTTTATACAGTCTCATGTAGTAAAACTAGTAACAGTGAGTGTGGCAGATTGCATAGATTTGACCCCCATAGGTTCATGTGTTTGAATGCTTGGCCATAGGGAGTGACACTGTCAACAGGTGTGGCCTTGGAGGAGTTGTGGCCTTGTTAGAGGAAGTATGTCCCTGGGTAGGTGGGCTTTGAGGCTTCCTATAGTCAGGCTCTGCCCAGTGCAGAAAATAGTCCCTTCGTGGATGCTTTGGATCAAGATGTATAACTCTCGGCTCCTTGAGCACCGAATCTGCCTGCAGGATGCCCTGCTTCCCAGCATGACTGTAATGGACTAAACCCTAAAACTGTAAGTCAGCCCCAATTAAATGTTAACCTTCATAAGAGTTGCCTTGATCATGATGTCTCTTCACAGTAATGGAAACCCTAACTGAGACAGTAGGTATGAGTGTCATCAATGTCCAGATTGGAAGGCTAGTCTCTTGGCTGCTCTGATGTTATCAATGTCGTGGTCATTTTAATATTCCTCCTCCCCCCCCCCGCAGCTGAGGACCGAACCCAGGGCCCTGCACTTGCTAGGCAAGCGCTCTCCCATTGAGCTAAATCCCCAACCCCTCATTTTAATATTCCAGACAGAACTTTCTGGAGTACACCTCACCCTCCAGCTCTTGTATTTTTCTCACCCCCTTTCTGCAACGTACCCTGGATTTAGAAGGAGATGTTATAAATATCCTGTCTATGACTGGCCACTCAACAGTTACCAAGATCCTTTCACCAGTTTGAAATCCCAGCACCAACTTTTGCCCATTTCAAACAGAACCCTCTCTGACCAAGGAGAGGAGCACTAAACAATAGGTATGAACAGAAATATTTACTAGGCAGTTTGTCATCATATCCTTGTAAAAAAAAAAAGTCATAGTACACTTCCAGCTGGGGTCTATAACTTCTCAAAGCATTGGCTTCTTACTGGAGTCATGATACAGAGCATGTGTCCCTCTGTGCAATGGTTCTGCAGTCCAGGAAGAAAGTGATTGGTTATCCCAGTAGCAGTCACGCTGCTCTAGCACCACTGGCCACATCATGAAAGTTGATGTTAAAGTTCCCAAGACTCACAGAAGAATAATACTGATGATAATTTTTCTTCCCCAGCAGCCTATGCAGCGGCTTCTAGCACTGGGGAACTTGGCGAGCAGAAAGGAAACTTCAGCTTGGGTCCAGTTTGAATTCTCTGTGTTCTGAAAGTGAGGCGTTTGGTGTCTTCAACACTGTGATTCCCATCTCCTTCTGGTGAGAACCCCAGAGCCCATGTAATAGATTGCACTGTACTGGGGACTTCTGAGTCCTCCCTAATCAACAACTCATAAATATAATCACACCTGGTACTGGGACATTGTTCCATAACTTACGGCTTCTGGGACCAGGATTATCTACCCATGCAGAATAAATCTTCAGACTCTTTTTGCTTTATGCATTATAATTTTAATTAACTTCAAAGCAGTAGGACTCTATGTAACTTTACACATCCTTGGTTGTCATTAACCACACTCTGCCTCTTGTCTCCCGTTTTCTTTCACTCTCACCTCAATTTACACCATTTAACCTCGCGTTTTTCTCCCTCTTCTTTCATACTCTATCCTTCTATTATCTCTTGTTCAAAGCTTATTTTCCCTGCCATCTGCCAAATTCACCCCTTCTAGCTCCCTGGCCTCTAAAGAGACCCTATGTTAAGCTTAGAAATCTGAAAGGTATTTATGTATGAGAAAGAACATGCAATATTTGTCTTTCTGGGCCTGGATTAGCTTATCTGTGAGGTTTTTATTTCCATCTTCATTCATTTACATTCAAATTTCATAATTTCACTTTTATTTACAAGTGAATAAAATTCTATTGCATATATACCACAATTTCATTATCTATGTATGAGAACATACCTTTATAGAAAAATAATGAGTCTTTTATGTATATCCCCAGGAGTGTTGGCACAGCCAAGTTATGACAGCTCTTATATTTGGCTGAGAATCTCCACAATGAATTCTAGAGTGGCTATGTCCATGTACACACACCTAATGATCAGGGAAAATCAGCTAGGGAAGATCAGGAAGATTAAAAGCTAGAGGTATAGGACTCCTGCTTCCAGATAGAGTACTCTAGACGTGCCATGGAAAATGCAGTCATGGAATCTCAACAATATGGTTCCCTGAACAAGACTGGCATAATGAGAGCAGCAGGTGACATGCCATTATGGAAAAGGGAAACTCCACATGGTTCCACTCCTCCACGAAAGCAGTCTGTGGGTACTGAGAAAGGGGGAAACAATTTCCTCTAGGGATGAGCTTACTCAGGTTTTCCTATCCCAACTGGTCAGCTCTGGTTGCATGTACATACATGTAAGCTCAACTCAGTAGATTTGATAGATAGATAGATAGATAGATAGATAGATAGATAGATAGATAGGGATATAGATACATGTGCACATTCACACATGTGTGTGTATATGTGTATGTCTATGTGAGTATGCAGACATATTTTACAGTAATAAAGAGCTTGAGAATCTGTGAGCAAAGAGACATTGGAAGAGTTGGAGAGGAGAGAGCAGGAGTGATGGAGACATAGTGTATGAAGTTATAAAAAATTAATAGTTTATCTATGCTGTATGGAAGAGGTTTTAATTTCATGAGGTCTCTTCTGTCAGTCGTTGGTTTTATTTCACGAGTAACTGGCATCCAAT
This sequence comes from Rattus rattus, assembly GCF_011064425.1. Lineage (NCBI taxonomy): Eukaryota > Metazoa > Chordata > Mammalia > Rodentia > Muridae > Rattus > Rattus rattus. The sequence continues at coordinate 52,505,489 of NC_046168.1, read as the reverse complement.
TCAGAAAGTGCTTACAGAAGTTTATATGGTGAAGACTGTTTTCTACTTTTTCCTCAAGCATTTCCAGTGTTTCTCGTTGGTTCCTGCTTCAAGCTTCTGCATTGAGGTCCTGCTTCGGCTTCCCTGGAAGACGAACTGTAAAGTGTGAGATGAGATAAATGTTTTTTTCCTCAAGTTGCTTTGGGTCAGTGTTCTATCACAGCATCTTAAGTAAAACTAAAACAGATCAGATACATTGCCTTGTTTTTTGTTTGTTTTTGGTTTTTGTTTGTTTGTTTTCATTATTATTTTTGCACTGGAATCAAAGGTTCTTTGTTGTTGTGTCGTTTGATTTTTTTATATTACCAATTTTTAATTTTTAACTATTTATGTGTGTCTGAGTATTCATGCCATGCGTATATGGGTTGCCTGTGGACGCAAGAAGAGGACATTAGAGTCTCTAAGACTAGATTTGCAGGTGTTTGAGCCCCTGTGAATACTGAGATTCAGCTCTGACTCTGCAAAGGCAGCAAGTCCTTTTAACCACTGAGCCATCATCACTCTAGGCTCTGTTGTTTTAATTCAGGTTGCCATTCTTCTGTCACTGGAGGCGATTGCAATGTTGTTCACAGTACCAGGCTCTATCCTTAGACTTGACATGTAAGAGTGATTATATCTAAGCTTTGTCCATGATTGTGTTATCTAGAAGAACACTAAACCAGGTGTTGCTATGACCAAGAAGACCCACAACCCATTATCCTTCATAAAATGAGGGCTTTTTTTTTCTCCCTATTGCATGAAAAACAATCTAGTTACTTTATCACTGTTAAGAGTTCAAACTTAAAAAGAAAACTTCTTCAAAGTATAGCAGTTTTCTATGTGTATCCTCTTGAACTAGAGAAAGTTAATAGGCCTTAAAAATATCCTCAAAATCAAAGAATTTTTCCTCCCCCCTCACATGCAGCTTAGTACTTGCTCTCCCAGAATCTCCCTTCCTAAGGCTTATCAAGAACAAATATGTTTGCAGCTGATCTCTCCATGAAAGCTCTTCAATGAGGAAAGTTTAACCTGACCCCATATTTGGGTATAAAGACTGCTCAGTCTATTTACATCGTGGCCTTGCAGGGATCTTAGTTACGAAGGTTTGGACAGATTCCTGGGATCTGCATGGCCTAGAAAAAAAAAGACATGTTTTTAAAATATTCTTTTCTTTGTGAAGAATTCCCATTTAAGCAACATATTTGTTTTTATTGCCAAACTCAAGACTCCTTCCTCTATGAGCACACCTTTCACCCAGAGTCTTGGCGTACTCTACAGAGCCTACTCCTCAGCTATGAACAGCACAAACTACTGATGAAAGAAAATGGAGCATTTTAGTGGTTTGTTTATCATGGTAATGAAAAATGAATCAGAAGGATCTTTCGTGGTTTCACAGGAAGAAAGACATAAATTTACTGAGAATTTGAAGGTTGGCTTTGGTCAGGTCCATCGGTGTGAAAATTTGATTAGAATGGAATAAAATTGCCGATACTATAATAGGATTGATAAGAGGTGTGGTGTGGATCCTCCTGAGGTGGAATCTTTTATGGAAGCTACCCCATGAACAACTACCTGACTGGATAAACATCTGCTGGAGTAAACAATATCGTGCAAGCGAAGAAGCTGAATAGTAAAGCCATGTACTTTAGTCTCTAGTCTGAGCTCAGGGCACATAATAGATTCTGTCTTCAACGATCAGCCTACACATAGGTTTACACCCGCCAAAGATAACCTCAGCAGATTGATTCCCAATCAGGGGTGGCCCAATTCCATGCTTTAACAGTCCCTTGACTCATATCTGGTGACAAAATCCAGAAGAATGCTAGGCCCACTTTCAAAGGGCTCTGTCTCACACAATAGAACTAAATTGCTTCTTTTGACCCTCTTGCATGAAGATTATTTGTTCCTGCTGTCCCCTGCCACCCCACCGCACTCCACTCAAATTTTAGAGCCATTTCTCTCCTCCAATTTTTCTACCCACTCATCTCTTCTCGACTACTCTGTAAATTCCGCCTCCGAGCTGTCTGATCCGTCTCTGTGACGCTCTGGGCTCCTGGAGCCTATGGAACAAAAGGCACACTGATGCATCTGGAGGCTCCTCTCATCCGACTGATGCTCCTGTCGAAAGGGATTCTCCATTGCGACTCAGGGCATTTCTCTGCAAGTGTTGATCTGCTTGGGGTTGGGACAAATGAGGAACCACACTTGCCCCTGTTCTCTGTCTTTCAAAAAGCTAGGTACAGCAGTTAGTGGATGGCGATCATGCCCACCAGTCTAAAGGCAGCCCTTGTATTCACCCAGGAGGCCTCTAAACTCACATTTGGTTGTTCAGTGTCCTCTGATGACACTGGCTCAAATGTCTCCTGTTAAACAAGAGCTTCTACTTTATCGCCTTCTGAGCTTCAACTTTTTCATATCACCTTCCAAGAAAATCCTGACATCCCCACCTGCTTCCTGACTTCCTTTCGACCCTCTACATTCCTTCCCAAACCATGGCCCTCACTCATTTCCTCCCAGAATTACTTGAAACCCTTACCTATGAAAATCCACAACTCTAGTCTCCCCTCTGTCACATCCTGACTGTACTTGGTTTGTAGCTCGAAGCTCAACTCTCAGCTCCACTGGCTCCTGACAAGAGGGCTGTGCCATAGTCTCCTATGACGTGGTTAAGGAGCCTGCCCTTTCGCCACCAGGCCACTGCTAATGACACAGCTTTGTTGTTCTTGGCCACTTCCTTCTTTATTTTCGTTCTTTCTAGGTGGGGATAGTTTTGTGTACAAGAATTCCATTCGACTGTTTATACCATAGAAAGTTTATCTTTCTCTTTGAACCACAGCATATAGTATTTCTATGCTGATGGGTAAAGACATCTCCATTGGCGTCTCTGGTCTTTTATAACTGCCGTACTTTGATTCAGACTCTTGGGTTTTTAATTTTCTATTCAAAGTCAGCTGTACTTCTGTTGGGTTTGCCTTCATGCATTACCCACGCCTTTTCTTTTGCAGCTTCCAAAACCCGTTCTTTGCTTTGTATACATTGGGTGTTTTAACTGTAAAATGACAGATCACCGTTAAGTTGGGTTTATTTACTTGTCCCGTGCATTTGGTGTTCTTTGTGCTTCTTGTATTTGCATAAGTAGGTCTTCCCTTAATATAGGAAATTATCCTGTTGAAGATCTCTTTTATGCTACTGACCTTGGATTCTTCTCCTTTTATGTCTATAATTCTAGGTTTGATGTGTCATGTCATATCACGGTTCCTGCACACTCCTTTCATGCTTTTGTATTATTGTTGCCCTGCTTCATAGTTTTTGCTGGTTTGGTCAGTTCGTCTACGTTATTAAAGTCCTCACATTCTTTCTTCTGTTTGGACCACTTTATAGGTAAGGATTTTCTTGAGTTTTTTTAATGGGGTTATATAAATTGTCTCCATTTAGCTTGAGTTTTCTTCAATATTTTTATCTCCTTGTTGAATTAATGTTAATTAAATTCTGATTTACATTCATTATTTTATTCAGCTGTAACTGCATTTTCCTGGATTTCATTCAGAAGGGTTTTTATTTCCTATTCAAGTTCACTTAGGTACCTGTGTTCTCTTTAACCTCTCAAATTATTTGATCATGTTTTCAATTGTCCTTTTAGATTCTGCGCCAGGATTCCTATGGATAATTCCCACAAGAGAAGATTTTTACAGGACTAGTTCTAGTTCTCTTTGGGGAAGACATGCTGTCTTGGCAATTTCCTATCAGTTGTATTGGGGGCTGGTAATATGGATTGATCTGTTGTTTCTGGACCTGATATCAGATTCCAGCTTGCCTCTATGGTGTGGAAGTATTGTTCTGTTTCTGCTGCTTGGTTGATTTCAGATTAGTTAGAAAGAGTTTATAAATTATTCCTTCCCGGTACTCAGATCTCAAGAGTAGGATGATTTCAGTTCAATGGCAATTGAGAAGTGCATGAATGCAACTCACTGCTGTGCCTGAGGAGAGGAAAAAGGCATAGGCCGAAGAAGACAGACGGCCTGACTGAGAAGGCACATGAGTGTGGCTTCTGGTTGGGCCTGGATATGGAAGACCTGTATGGTGTTAGAGACCAGGTGGACTCACTAAGAAAGTGTGTGATTATAGCTCTCGCCTCTACCTGCAGGGCTTGAAGCAGCTTCACAAAAAGAGACACTTTGCTTTTCTAATATCTTACTCATTTTTAATATTTTATTCACCCATGATGAACTCTAAAGTGGAAACTTCTAGTTTCTTTTGAAAGTTAGGCATGTCAAATGATGTTTTCCTGAAGCAGACACAGGTGAAGGGATGTTTTGATGTAACAAACAAGGACCCATGACATCAGAGTATAAATATGACCCCACATACAGTGGGAAACTAGTGGTTTGGTTTGTTCTGCCTCGCTATTCATTCCTAACAACACACAAGTATTGGTTTGCCTTACATAGAATTGTTGATCTCAACTTGTGGCAACGCTGACATTGAGAGAAACTCACGCAAAAACTACTCCTGAGGTACCTCAGGCCAGTTGGAAAGCCTTGAAGTTTCTTCAGGATTGAACTACATCTTCTGGTTCGTGCCTGGTGTCTGCCTGTCAAAAGGACTGGACTGTGGCTGCCTAGAGGACTGATCCGCAGCTGCTGAGTCATATTTGGTGTTTGCTATGGGACTTAACTGCTGAGGAAACGATTGACCTTGCCCTCAAAGAACTTCTGCTGAGCTTTCCCCATATCCTAATAACTTTTCTCTTTCACTATCTCTGCTGGGTGGTGAGATAGAGAATAGGTTGAGTGTATTAAAAATAGGTTGCAAAAAATTTATGCCTACAGAACTTTCAACATTTGCTCATATGGGAAGACGTTTCTTGGTTTAAAGGTTTATTCTCTTTTATAATTGTTCATTTATTTGTTTAGCGGTATGGTATGGAATTGGGTAGGGCGTGTGTGTGTGTGTGTGTGTGTGTGTGTGTGTGTGTGTGTGTGTGTGTAGGAATCTGTTTCACTTCTTCAATTAAGTAGGTTCTAGGGATGGAACTCAGGTTGTCACTCTTTGGTGCCAAATATCTTTAACTATTGAACCATCTTTTTGATTTCGTTGGAAGTTTTGTCCTTTGGGTATTTCTTTTTTTATTGGATATATTGTTTACATTTCAAATGTTATCCCTTTTCCCCCAGCCAACCACCCACCCCTTCACACCTCCCTGTCCTGACACCGGGGGTGTCAAGCCTTGGCAGAACCAAGAGCTTCTCATCCCTCTGGTGTCCAACAAGGTCATTCTCTGCTACATATGCAGCTGGAGCCATGGGTCTGTCCATGTGTGCTCTTTGGATGGAGGTTTAGTCCCTGGCAGCTCTGGTTGGTTGGTATCGTTGTTCTTAAGAAGTTGCAAACCCCTTCAGCTCCTTCAGTCCTTTCTCTAACTCCCCCACTGGAGACCCCATTTTCAGTCCAATGATTAGCTACAAGCATCCGCCTCTATATTTGTCAGGCTCTGGCAGAGCCTCTCAGGAAGGAGCTATATCAGGCTCCTGTAACATGCACTTCTTACCATCATTAATATTGTCTAGGTTTGGTGGCTGTATGAAAATGGGCTGGATCCACAGATGGGACAGGCTCTGAATGGCCATTGCTTCAGTTTCTGCTTCAAATTTTGTCTTCATATTTCCTCCTATGAATATGTTTCTTCCTGTTTCTAAGAAGGACTCAAGTATTCACACTTTAGTCATCCTTCTTCTTGAGGTTCAAGTAGTCTGTGGATTACATCTTGGGTAATAAAACTTTTCAGCTAATATCCACTTATCAGTGAGGGTACATTGTGTGAGATATTTTGCGATTGGGTCATCTCACTCGAGATAATATTTTCTAGCTCCATCCATTTGCCTGTGGATTTCTTGAAGTCATTGTTTTTGATAGCTTAGTAGTACTCCATTGTGTAGATATACCACATTTTCTGCATCCATTCCTCTGTTGAAGGACACCTGAATTCTGTCCAGGTTCTGGCTATTCTAAATAAGGCTATGAACATAGTGGAGCATGTGTCCTTGTTGTATATTGGAGCATCTTTTGGGTATATGCCCAGGAGTGGTATAGCTGGATCCTCAGGTGTCTATGTCTAATTTTCTGAGGAAACTCCAGACTGATTTCCAGAGTGGTTGTACCAATTTGCAATCCCACCAACAATGGAGGAGTGTTCCTCTTTCTCTACATCCTTGCCAGCATCTGTTGTTGCCTGAGATTTTTATCCTAGCCATTCTGACTGGTGAGAAGTGGAATCTCAGGGTTGTTTTGATATGCATTTCCCTGGAAACTAAGGATGGTGAACATTTCTTTAGGTACTTCTCAATTGCTTGATATTCCTCAGCTGAGACTTCTTTGTTTAGATCTATACCCCATTTTTAATAGGGTTATTTGGCTCTCCGAAGTCCAACTTCAAGAGTTCTTTGTATATATTGGATATCAGCCCTCTATCAGGTGTAGGATTAGTAAAGACCTTTTCCCAATTTGTTAGTTGCTATTTTGTCCTAATGACAGTGTCCTTTGCCTTACAGAAGCTTTGCAGCTTTATGAGATTCTATATGTCACTTCTTGATCTTAGAGCATAAGCCATTGGTGTTCTGTTCAGAAAAATTTCCGCAGTGCCCATGCATTGGAGGCTCTTTCCAACTTTTTCTTCTACTAGTTTGATTGTATCTGGTTTTGTGTGGAGGTCCTTGATCCACTTGGACTTAAGCTTCATACAGGGTGACAAGAATGGACCGATTTGCATTCTTCTACATGTTGACCTCCAGTTGAACAACCACCATTTGTTGAAAATGCTATCTTTTTAAAACTGTATGGTTTTAGCTCCTTTGTCAAAGATCAAGTGACCATAGATGTGTGGGTTCATTTCTGGGTCTTCAATTCTATTCCATTGATTTATCTTCCTGTCTCTTTACCCATCCCATACACTTTTTATCACTATTGCTCTATAATACAGCTTGAGGTTAGGGATGGTGATTCCCCTAGAAGTTCTTTTATTGTTGAAGATAGTTTTTGCTTTCCTGGGTTTTTTGTTATTCCAAATGAATTTGCAAATTGCTCTTTCTAACTCTATGAAGAATTGAGTTGGAATTTTGATGGGGATTGCATTGAATCTGGAGATTGCTTTTGGCAAAATGACCATCTTTACTATATTACTCCTGCCAATCCATGAGCGTGGAAGATCTTTCCATCTTCTGAGAGCTTCTTCAATTTTTTTCTTCAAAAACTTGAAGTTTTTGTCAAACAGGTCTTTTACTTGCTTGGTTAGAGTCACACGGAGGTATTTTATGTTATTTGGAACTTTTGTGAAGGGGATTGTTTTCCTAATTTCTCTCTCAGCCTGTTTATCCTTTGAATGAAGTTCCATGAGGTGCTGAAAAAAAGGTATATTTTTTTGTTTTAGGATGTAATGTTCTATAAATATATGTTAAATTTATTTGGTTCATAACTTCTGTTAGTTTCTCTATGTCTCTGTTTTGTTTCTATTTCCATGTTCTGTCCATTGATGAGAGTGGTGTATTGAAATCTCCCACTATTGTTGTGTGGGGTACAATGTGTGCTTTGAGCTTTAGTAAGGTTTCTTTTATGAATGTAGGTGCCCTTGCATTTGGAGAGCACAGATATTTAGGATTGAGAGTTCATCTTGGTGGATTTTTCCTTTGATAAATATGAAGCATCCTTTCTTATCATTTTTGATAACTTTTGGTTGAAAGTGGATTTTATTCGATATTAGAATAGCTACTCCAGTTTGTTTCTTCGGACCATTTGTTTGGAAAATTGTTTTCCAGTCTTTTACTCTGAGTAGTGTCTGTCTTTGTCACTGAGGTGTGTTTCCTGAGTGCAGCAGAATACTGGGACTTCTTTCCTTATCCAGTGTGTTATTCTATGTCTTTTTATTGGGGAATTGAGTCCGTTGTTGTTAAGAGATAATAAGGAATAGTGATTGTTGTTTCCTTTTATTTTTGTTGTTAGAGGTAGAATTATGCTTGTGTGGCTCTCTTCTTTTCAGTTTGTTGCAAGGAGATTCATTACTTTCTTTCTTTTTCTAGAATGTAGTTTCCCTACTTGTGTTGGAGTTTTCCATCTATTATCCTTTGTAAGGCTGGATTTGCAGAAAAATACTGTGTAAATTTGGTTTTGTCATGGAATATCTTGGTTTCTCCATCTTTGTTAATTGAGAGTTTCACTGGATATAGTAGCCTGAGCTGGCATTTGTGTTCTCTTATTGTCTGTATGAACCTGCCCAGGATCTTCTGGGTTTTATAGCCTCTGGTTAGAAGTCTGGTGTAATTCTGAAGGTCTGCCTTTATATGTTACTTGACCTTTTCCCCTTACTATTCTTCCTTTGTTTTGTGCATTTGGTATTTTGACTATTATGTGATGGGAGGAATTTCTTTTCTGGTCCAATCTATTTGGAGTTCTGTAGGCTTCTTGTATGTTTATGGGCATCTCTTTCTTTAGGTTAGGGAAGTTTTCTTCTATAATTTTGTTGAAGATATTTACTGATCCTTTAAGTTGAGAGTCTTTGCTCTCTTCTATACCTATTATCCTTAGTTTGATCTTTTCATTGTGTCCTGGATTTCCTAGATGTTTTGGGTTAGGAGCTTTTTTGCATTTTACACTTTCTTTGACAGTTTTGTCAATGTTTTCTATGGTATCTTTTGCCCTTGAGAGTCTCTCTCCTATTTCTTGTATTCTGTTGGTGATGCTCGGGTCTATGACTCCTGATCTCTTTCCTAGGTTTTCTATCTCCAGGGTTGTCTCCCTTTGTGATTTCTTTATTGTTTCTATTTCCATTTTTAAATCCTGGATGGTTTTGTTCAATTCCTTTACCTGTTTGGTTGTGTTTTCCTGTAATTCTTTAAGGGATTTTTGTGTTTCCTCTTTAAGGGCTTCTACCTGTTTATCTGTGTTGTCTAGTATTTCTTTAAGGGAGTTATTTATGTCCTTCTTAAAGTCCTATATCATCATCATGAGATCTGATTTTAAATCCAATCTTGCTGTTCCGATCTGTTTTGATATCCAGTATTTGCTTTGAAGGGAGAACTGGGCTTTGATGATGCCAAGTAGTCTTGATTTCTGTTGCTTGGGTTCCTGTGCTTCCCTCTCGGCATCAGGTTGCCTCTGGTGTTACCTTGTCTTTCTGTCTCTGACAGAAATTAGAAGGGTCCTGCCCCTGACTTCTCCTAGGTCTCTGTGCCCAGAGGGCACTAGGCAGGTTCCTCTTGGGCCAGATATGTGTACAGAAGTGGCAGTCTTCCTCAAGCTCTCAGGATTGTCCTCACTTCTGAGAGTCCAGCTCACTCTCCAATGGGATTGGGGTACCCATTTCGGTATTTCAATGTAGCCACTAATTGCTAGGTCTCTGCTGAAAAAAAATATTTATTAACTTTTCTCAATTCTTTGTATCTAATATGACTACTTTTTATATCACCATTAAAAATTATTATGTAATTGGAGGAAAGTGTCAAGAGTATCCTCTCCATATACCTTTTATATTTTGCATGTATTTTTGGATTTATCATGAGAAACTATAAAGAAAAATTTTTGCCAAGGTCCCCTGATCATTTCTGTCACCATAGAGGGGGCTGATTTTCATGAGATCTCTGAGACATAGATACTTCAGAGAAGCAAACAATAAACTGAAATTTGATCTGTCCATATTATGTTCTACTTGGGAAGATGCAATTGAGTTCTTGGCATCATATCAATGCAACCCTTCTGCTTCTTCATTACTGTTTAGCTGTCTGTATATTCATTCACAGGAAAATACAGTACATCAGGTCACTACTGTGAGTCACAAAATCTCCAACTATAGTAGCACATTTGTGTTTCGCATCAGCAACTCTGTTGTTGAAAGACTCATGGGTCTTTTCCTGGCAATGTCGCTTTAAGCTGTGAATTTAAAGTAAACAGCTAGCTTGCCAGTCTTCTTAAAGCACAGTGCACAAACTTCAGGTCATAGTGTTGTTTTTAATCACTCTAAACAATAGTATTTTTCTGTGCTGTCAAGGAAACAAAATGTTTCTATTTCTAAGCATTTAGCTATCCTGTCAGAGAAGAAAACATATTACTCAAGAGTTGTGTTTTTTCTTCAGAATTCATGATGAAGTAATATATAACAAATCAACGACAGAATTCACTGATTAGAATACATGACTGGCTACACAAGGATCAATTTTCTAATATATATTATTTTCTTCAATATTATTACTGTTCTAAAGTGAAAATATACTCATGAGTTTCCATTTATGATTTCCATTACAAGGGAAAATTATGTAGTGAGCTATATTAGTAGAAATGTGTGGACGCTTACTAGATCACTAATATCATTCGCTCCTTCAATGCGCTCCTTCAACTTTGAATGAAGAGGAAATTTGAGAGATAAAACTTCTCAACGTTTTTCCTACTTCTGCATAATTAACTCTTGAACAAAGTAATGATATTTAGTTCTCCATCACTGTATAAGTAAGACATTGTGTGCTACTGCTCCATGGGAATGTTATTTTAATATTTTTGATGCTCCTATCTATTGTCCATTCCATGGATATGGTGGGGTTTTGATCAGTTCACTTGATGATGCTAAGGAACATTTTGCTGTCAAAGAGTTATCAAGTGTAATAAAACTGAGAAAAGACACAAAGAGATTCATCTGCAAACTAGCAAATGATAAAGACATTTCAGAAAATAAAGCTTTTATTGTCTTGGGTACTTTAATCTCTAGGCCTTGTAGAAATTGGAGCTAATGAACAGACAGTTGCTAAGTGATGAGGGGTTAAAAGGCCAAAGATACTGATGGTGATCCTCAAGGGCTCATTTTGCTTAGATTGAGGTCTTGACCATCACATTTATTGCCTAAATGGTAAATCTTTTTGCAGGATGGATTTAATGCCAAATTGTGATAAAGAATATATATTAACGGCTAGGGAGATTAATCAGCAGTTAAAGGCTAGGCTCACAACCAAAAAATTAAGAATATATATTAATCTCCATTTAACTATCATCACTTATTGTATTTTAAATGAGAGTTAAGAAAAATAAAGTTTGAAACTTAGGCTAAAAATAACTAGAGTTATATTATGGACAGAATTAGAATATATGTGTATATGTGTGTGTGTATGTTTGTGATTGTGAGTGTTTTTATATTTAATCTCATATATTTAATCCTTCATATTCCATCTTTATTCAAACTACATACTTGAAAGGAGTAAATGATGCTAATAGTGATTTATGCTCCTGTAAGCATGTGTGTGTGTGTGTGTGTGTGTGTGTGTGTGTGTGTGTGTGTGTAGAGACAGACAGAGTTGAAGTAATGAAATGAGTAATGGATGAGAGAAATTAACATAAAAAGTAACATAAAATGCTATATATACCTCTGTGTAATTTTTAATATTGCCTGTGTGTTTATTTTATCTGATATTTTCAGTACTAAAGTAATACCTAGGAAGCATCCAATCATTTGAATAATTTCCTCTTTGCAATAAATGAAATTATGGACAGTTGTTTACTCAAAACCTACTAATCATGTTTAATGATAAAAATGTATTTATAGATTAGAACACTGTATCACTATATCTCAACTGTTTGAGAAAAATACATTTCTCCATAAATCTAATGTCTTTTTTTATATTAAGGATATTTCCCAGCCAAAAATTCTGCTGTTTATAAGATGTCACTTAACTTTTCTTAGAATCGACTTATCAATGTCTATGAGTTGATCTCTAAGATTCTCAGTAAACAGAAAGTAGAATAATTTTCAGATATAAAAAAGCAAGCAAACAAACAAACAAAAACTGGGCCAAAACATCGACTGCTGGCTCCAAGCCATTTCCTGAAATTCCATTATTTGTCATTTAAAGACATTATATTTAATACAGGTGTCTCTAAAATAACAAAGTGCAGGGAACGGCTGAATTGCTCAGCTATCTCCTATTACCCACAGGATAATGACTATGAAGTCTTTTCCAAAATGACTCCAAGCTGTGCATGGTTCTGAACACACATAGGCTCAGTTTTAGAATCAAGAAGATACTGAGAAAACTTCAGTCACCCAGGAGTTATTATTGATTTAATACTTTGTGTATGAACAACCTACTTTTAAAAAAATATTTAGTCTTCAATGAATTCTAAAATTAATTTCCCACTTACCTATTCCAAGTGTATTTATGCCCCATCTCTCTTACTTCAGCCCATATTTGAAGAGGAAGAGAACATACTTGAGGGAAACGGGATAAGCTTCCTTGACAAGCATTTTCTGCAGAGCCTGGGATTGTCATGAAATTATCAGGGGCCTGAGTCAGAGTAGACGTCAAGCCAGAATACATCTCAAACTGATACCAAAGAATAAGGCACATTCTGACACAATGGAGTGATGTTAAACTCCTATACCAAAATAATGGGTATATATAAATTGTCTATTTATAGTATACAGTGAAATTCTGCAAGCAAACATGACTTAAGTACTCTGGAGCAGTCATGACGGCTGCAACTCAAGATGTCTGCAATCATTTCAAGGCGAATTCATACAGAAACCTGGTGAGTCTTGGCCACTTGGAAATTAATGTTGAGGCTCAATAATAGAGATTAATAAAGAAAGTTCTAGAGATTAACATACCAAGTTGGCAGCCGTGAAAAGACTGGCAGTCCATGCTTTGCCTGATCTTCATTCAGCCAAGGAATATAATCTTGAAAAGCTTAATCCAGGCATGGGAGACTATTACCCCTACCTTCAGCTTTCCCCATTTTACCACATTCTTTGCCTAAAGTTGAGGCCCTGTGATTGTTTTTTCCCCTCATGGTTCGTATGTCCATTGGAGGTCCTATTCGTGGTTGTTTAGGCAGCCATGTTGACAATGCTTCATGGATGTTGCTTCTCTGACATTTCTAGGAGACACAATTTCATAGCCAACTTCCTCTTCCTCTGTCTCTTACAACCGTGTGTGTGTGTGTGTGTGTGTGTGTGTGTGTGTATGTGTGTGTGTTTGTTCTCCTATTCCACATTGACCCTTGATTTTTAACTTGTCCAACTCATTTTCCGCATCTGAAAAAAAAACTTTATTACAAAAGTAAGTTATACAGTGAAATCAAAGCGGTATAAACAGTCTCTGCAAAGTCTACAAAGTCATAAAAAGTGAACTAGCCATGGTAGAGTAGTACCATTGGCTTTGGTTATACTTGATTATGTAGGTGACAGATATGAGAATATAATAATAAAATATAATAAAAGTCCTCCTGTGTACAAATAGTTTAGTTTTGGATAAGATAATTTACATAAAATAAAATTCACCATTTTTGAAAGCACAATCTGATTAGTTTTGATAAATGTGTTCATAAATCTCCATAAATTCTGTCATATCTCTAGAAAATTAATCCAAACATTAATTATGATCTGCTATTCTTTTGTAACTATAATATTGCCTGTTCTGAAATTTGATTCTTAATGGAATCAGTCAGACTATAGAATATGAAACTTACTCTCCGACTTCTGAATTGTTTTAAATTGCCAATATTGCTGCAAATTGATGCTGGGTGATAAGCCACAGTAATATGCTTCACTCGTCAGCTAATAGAAAACTGGTTCTTGAGAATTTTTTTTTGACATTTCTAAGAGTAAAACTGTATGAAAATTCAAGCAAAGTCTTTATTCCTTTGGGGAAAATATCTAGGGTGAGATAGCTGATTCACAGGGAAAGGGGTGTTTAAATATTGAAGAACCTGCCAAACTGTTTCTATCATTTATATGATATTTCCATTTCCAAACCAGAGCAGAGAAGAATGACATTTGGAGGTGAAAATGTTGGTATGGTATAAGCTTTCAATGGAGAAAGAAGCGGTGGGAGAGAATAACAGAAGTGAAAGGGATAGAATTCTTATTCGTATGTATGAAAGAAAACAAGCACATACATTTTAAAAAGGAAATCCAACTGATTTAATTGTTTAACTTGATAAGAGTTATCATTTTCTTTAGGTAGCTCTCTATACTACCTACTTGATTTTCTCCAATTATCAAGACATTTTAGTATCGGTGTAAAGATGGACAGACTACAGACCAGAGATACTACTTTTCTATAAAGGATCAAAGATATGTGTTAAAATATCTAAGCATTGTAAATCAAAGGCATGAGAACTGTGGAGGTTCCATCATGGCTAACTGACAGGAGCCTGATATAGCTGTCTCCTGAGAGGCTCTGCCAGAGCCTGACAAATACAGTGGTGGATGCTTGCAGCCAACCATTGGACTGAGAACAGAGTCCCCAATGGAGGAGTTAGAGAAAGGACTGAGGCAACTCCATAGGAAGAACAACAATATCAACCAACCAGAGATCCCAGGGACTAAACTACCAACCAAAGAGTACACGTTGACTGGCCCATGACTCCAGCCACATGTGTGGCAGAGAATGGGGCTTGTTGGGCATCAGTGGGAAGAGAGGCCCGTGGTCCTGTGAAGGCTCGATGCCCCAGTGTAAGGGAATGCCAGGGCGGGGAGGCGGGAAGGTGTGGGTGCTTTCAAATTGAAGTTTTTATCTTAGTCATTCTACTGGGTGTAAATGGAATCTCAGAGTTGTTTTGATTTGCATTTCCCTGATGACTAAGAACATTGAACATTTCTTTAAGTGTTTCTCAGCCACCGGAGATTCCTCTGCTGAGAATACTCCATTTATCTCTGTGCCACATTTTTAATTGGGTTATTTTGTTTACTGGTATCTAATTTCTTGAGTTCTTTATATATTTTGAATACTAGTCCTCTGTCAGATGAAGGGTTTGTGAAGATCTTTTCTCATTAAATAGGCTGCCGTTTTGACCTATTGATGATGTTCTTAACCTTGCAAAAGCTTTTTAGTTTCATGAGGTCTGGTTAATTAATTGTTAATCTTAGTGCCTGAGCTGTTGGTGTTCTGCTCAGGAATTTGACCCCTATGCCAATGAGTTAAAGGCAGTTTCCCATTTTCTATTAGATTTAGTGTGTTCAGTTTTATGTTGAGATCTTTGATCCACTTGAACTTGAGGTTGGCACATGGTTATAAGTATCTATTCTCAAACTTCTACATGTAGACATCCAGTTAGACCAGCACCCTTTGTTGAAGATGCTTTCATTTTTCCATTGTATGGTTTTGGCTTATTTGTCAAATATCAAGTGTCCATATGTGTGTTTATTTCTGCATTGTTGATTCTATTCCATTGACCAACCTGTCAGTTTTTATGCCAATACCATGCAGTTTTTATTATTATTATTCTGTACCGTAGTTTGAAATCAGAGATGGGGATACCCCTAGAAGTGCTTTTATTGTACAGAACTATTTTAGCTATGCTCGGGTTTTTGTTTTTCCATACGAAGTTGAGAATTCCTCTTTCAGGTCTGTAAAAGAATTGTGTTGAAATTTAGATGGGAACTGCACTGAATCGGCAGATTGCTTTTGCTAAGATGGCCATTTTCACTATGTTAATCCTACTGGCCCATGCCCATGGAAGATTTTTCCATCTTCTGATATCTTTGTCAATTTCTTTCTTCAGAAACTTGACGTTCTTGTCATACAGGTATTTCACTTGATTTAATAAAGTTGCACCAAGTTTGTTTGTTTTTTTGTTTGTTTGTTTTCTTTTTTTATTTGTAGCTATTGTAAAGGACATCATTTCCCTAATTTCTTTCTTGGCCCATTTATCGTTTGTATAAAGGACTACTGGTTTTTTTTTAAGTTGATTTTGTATCCAGACACTTTGTTGAAGATATTTATGAACTACAGCAATTCTCTGGTAGGATTTTGTGGATTACTTATGCATATTATCATATCATCTGCAAAGAGCAAATACTTTAACTTCTTCTTTTTCATATTGTATCCCCTTGATCTCCTTTAGTTGTCCTACTGCTCTAACTAGAACTTCAAGTGCTATATTGAATAGATAGGGAGAGAGCAGGCAGCCTTGTCATGTCCCTGAGTTTAGTGAAATGGCTTAAAGTTTCTCTCCTTTTAATTTGATATTGGCTATGGGCTTGCCATATTTTGCTTTCATTATGTTTAAGTATGGTATGCACCTTGTATTTCTGAATTCTCCAAGACTTTTAACATGAAAAAGTGTTGGATTTGTCACAGGCTGTTTTTAGAATCTAATGAGATGATCATGTGGGGTTGTTTGTTTGTTTGTTTGTTTTTATAGTGGATTACATTGTTCGATTTTTCATATATTGAACCATCCCTGCATCCTTGGGATGAAGCCTACTTGATCATGATGGATGATGTCTTTGATATATTCTTGGATTTGATTTGTGAGTATTTTATTGAGTATTTTTGCATCTATATTTGTGGGGCTTCGGGTTGGAGTCTTTCCACAGAGATCTCTGGTATGGCTAAGTGCATGAGTTCAGGCAAAGGGGAGAGAACTAGAGCAAGGAAGGAGGACTACATTCAGGGTCTCCACTACTGGTGCTGCTCCTTTCTGCCACTGCCACTTTGGTTGCTTGGGCTGGGCTGAGCTGAGCCCGCAGGAGACTGACTAGCCAGCCAGGGGTGCAGGGGAGCTTCTGGTGGCAATTTCAGGAGAGCAGATCTCTTCTCCTGGTGTTGTTACAGCTCTTATGGCAGAAGCTCTCAAGTGATGGAATAATTCCTGCACTCACTTAATCCTTCTGGATACTATTCTTATAGTTTTGGGACAGGTCAGGTTCTGGCAGTAGGTGCTTTCTATCTGTTTGGCCTGAGAGCTTGGGAAAACCTCATCTACCTATTTGGGGGTGTGGCCCTACTTCTATGTGACTAATCTGTCTTGAGCCTATGTAACCTGCGAACATGTCCTCACCTGTGGAGGAGGGGCTTAGGACGATGCCCTATATGACTGATCTATCTCAAATCTCTCTATAAGGGGTTATGGGGGCTGTAGCTATGTGAGGTGCCTGATTTCCTGGGAGACTGGGAATGCTCCTACCATCCCCTTTAGGGTCCCTGGGCACTCCACCTATCTTGACCAGGAATCAAGGAACCTTTCACAGCCTGTCCCCCTATATATGTTCATAAGATTAATTGGTCTGAAATTCTCTTTCTTTGTTGGGTCTTTGTGTAGTTTAGGTATCAGGGTGACTGCGGCCTCATAGAATGAGATTGGCAATGTTCTTTCTGCTATTTTTTAATAATAGCTTGACGAGTGTTGGTATTAGTTCTTCTTTGAAAGTCTGGTAGAATTCTGTGTTGCAATCATCTGACCCTGAGCTTTTTTTGGTTGGAAGGCTTTTAATGACTGCTTCTACTTCCTCAGGAATTCTAGGACTATTTAGATTGTTTCACTGATTCACTTTGGTTCGTATTATCTATCTAGAAAATCATCCACTTCATTTAGATTTTCCAACGTTGTGGAGTACAGGCTTTTGAAGTAAGGCCTAATGATTCTTTGAATATCCTGAGTTTTTGTCATTATGTCTCCCTTTTCATTTCTGATTTTGTTAATTTGGATACTGTCTCTCTGTCTGGTTACTTTGACTTAGGGTTTGTCTTGTTGATTTTCACAACAAACCACACATTGGTTTCGTTGATTCTTGTATTTTTTTTCTTCTAACTGGTGGATTTCAGCCCTGAGGTTGATTATTTCATTCTGTCTACTCCTCTTGTGTGTGTTTAGTTCTTTTTGTTCTAGAGCTTTTAGGTGTGCTTTTAAATTGCTAGTATGAGATTTCTCCAACTTCTTTATGAGGGCATTTAGTGCTATGAACTTTGCTAGTAGCACTGCTTCATTGTGTTACATAAATTTGGGTATGTTGTACCATCATTTTCATTGAATTCTAGAATGTCTTTATTTTTTTTTTTGTTTCTGCCCTGACACAGTGATCGCTGAGTAGAGAAGTGTTCAGTTTCCGTGAGTTTGTAAGCTTTCTGTTGTTTCTGTTGTTGTTGCAGTCCATCTTTCATTCATGGTGGTCTGATAAGATACAAGGAGTTATTTCAATTTCCTTGTACTAAGACTTGCTTTGTGACTATATTGTTGATTTTGGAGGAGGCTCCATAAGGTGCTGAGAAGGTATTTTTTTGTGTGTGTGTTTGGTTGAAATGTTCTGTAAATACCTGTTAGGTCCTTTTGATTCCTAACATTGGGTAGTTTCATTATTTCTATGTTTAGTGTTTGTCTCAATGACCTGTCTATTGGTAAGAGTGTGGTGTTGAAGTCTCCCATTATTATTGCGTGGGCTTTGATTTCCAATTTCAGTTTTAGTAATGTTTCTTTTACAAATGTGGGGGCCCTTGCATTTGGGGCATGGATGCTCAAAATTGAGAAGTCTTCTTATAGGATTTTTTTTCTTTCATGAATATGAAATATCCTCTGCCATGTCTTTTGATTTTTGGTTGAAAGTCTATTTTATTAGCTATGAGAATGACTACTGCAGCTTGCTTCTCGGATTTATTTTGTTTGGAATTTTTTTTCTAGCCATTTACTCTGAGGTAATGTCAATCCTTGTTGCTGAGGTGTGCTTCTTCTATGCAGCAGAACGATGGATCCTGTTTTAGCATCCATTTTCTTAACCTGTCTCTTATTAAGGAATTGAATCCACCAGTGTCGAGCAATATTGATGACCAATGATTGTTAATACCTGTTATTCTGATGTTGTTGGTGGTGGTGGTGGTGTGTGTGCACGCACAATGTTTGCATATGTGCTCACACATGTGGATGTGCATGCTTGTGTGTTTCCCTTAGTTTGCTTTTGCTGGTGTGGAATTATTTGTTTCTTATATTTTCTTGGCTCTAGTTAACGTCCTTGGATTTGAGTTTTCCTTCTTGTATATTTCTGTAGGGCTGGATTTGTAAGTAGATATCGTTTAAATTTGGGTTTGTCTTAGAGTATCTTGCTTTCTCCATGGATGATGGCTGGGAGTTTTACTGGGTACAGTAGTGCATGTTGGCATTACTGTGGTTTCATAGAGGCTACAAGACATCTATCCAGAACCTTCTAGCTTTTTGGGTCCCTGTTGAGAAGTTAGGTGTAATTTTGATGGGTCTGCCTTTATATGCTACCTGGCCTTTTCCCCTTGTAGCTTTTAATATTCATTCTTAGTTCTATAGATTAAGTGATTTGATTATTATGTGGCAAGAAAATTTTCTTTTCTGGTCCACTCCAATGGATGTTCTGTAAGCTTCTTGCGTGTTTATAGGTACATCTTTCCTTAGGTTGTATACATTCAGTTCTAGGATTTTGTTTGAAAATATTTTCTGCTCCTTGGAGCTGAGACTCTTCACTTCTTCTCTTCCTACTGCTCTTAGGTTAGATTTTTTTTATTGGATATTTTTTATTTATATTTGAAATGTTATTCCCTTTCCTGGTTTCCCAGACATAAGCTGCCTATCCCATCCACCACCTCCCCTTCTTCTATAGGGTGTGCCCCTCCCATTCACCCCCCCAACATTCCCCTACACTGGAGGTCCAAGCTTGGCAGGACCAAGGGCTTTTCCTCCCATTGGTGCCCAACAAGGTCATCCTCTGCTACATATGCAGCTGGAGCCATGGGTCAGTCCATGTATAGTCTTTGGGTAGTGGTTTAGTCCCTGGAAGCTCTAGTTGGTTGGTATTGTTGCTCTTAAGGGGTTGCAAGTCCCTTCAGCTCTTTCAATCCTTTCTCTAATTCCTCCAACGGGGGGTCCCGTTCTCAGTTCGGTGGTTTGCTCCTAGCATTTGCCTCTGTATTTGACATGTTCTGGCTATGTCTCTCAGGAGACATCTATATCCAGTTCCTGTCAGCCTGCATTTCTTAGCTTCATCTATCTTATACACTTTTGGTGGCTACATATATGGGCCACCTGCGGGGCAGACTCTGAATGGCCATTCCTTCAGTCTCTGCTCCAAACATTGCCTCCATATCCCCTCCTATCAATATTTTCTCCCCCTTTTAAGAAGGAATAAGGCATCTGCACTTTGGTCGTCCCTCTTCTTGAGTTTCATGTAGTCTGGGTAATTTGAGCTTTTGGGCTAAATCCACTTATCAGTCAGTGCATACCTTGTATGTTTTTCTGTGATTGGGTTACCTCACTCAGAATGATATTTTCTAGTTCAATCCATTTGCCTATGAATTTCATGAAGTCATTGTTTTTGATAGCTGAGTAATACTCCATTTTGCAGATGTACCACATTTTCTATATCCATTCCTCTGTTGAAGGGCATCTGGGTCCTTTCTACCTTCTGGCTATTAGAAATAAGGCTGCTATGAACATAGTGGAGCATGTGTCTTTGTTGTATGTTGGAGCATCGTTTGGGTATATGCCCAGGAGAGGTATAGCTGGGTCCTCAGGTAGTATAATGTCCAATTTTCTGAGGAACCTCCAGACTGATTTCCAGAGTGGTTGTACCAGTTTGCAATCCCACCAACAATGGAGGAGTGTTCCTCTTTCTCCACATCTTCACCAGCATCTGTTGTCACCTGAGTTTTTCTAGGACTCCCACAGTTTGTGCTTTAGAAAATTGTATGAGAAGATTACAATTTTGCTAATATGATTGAAATAAAATTGATGCCAATAATTTATCATGGCATTGATCCCATTCTTAAATAGAACCCTTGAGTTCTATTTAAGTCAAGACTAGAATCTAAAGGTTCAGTCTTCCTCAGGATGTCCAAAAACACCTGTTGTGTTTTGTGTGCTTCATAATATATCTGGATAGTTACTTCCTTGTGTTTCAA
This sequence comes from Rattus rattus, assembly GCF_011064425.1. Classification (NCBI taxonomy): domain Eukaryota; kingdom Metazoa; phylum Chordata; class Mammalia; order Rodentia; family Muridae; genus Rattus; species Rattus rattus. Next base: position 52,484,805 of record NC_046168.1, on the reverse strand, counting down.
TTAACTTACCCACACTTAATGCTGAAGTGAGAAATATTAAATGCCTTGTCCAGAGCTATTAAGCAACCAATTAAACATTTTAATGAGGGCCAAAATTTATCTTGTTTATGCCTTAGGCCTTGGACTCTCGAATGCTACCCATTCTTTCTCACAAACATGCTGCATGTAATTAATGTCTGTATGCAGTTATGTAACTTGGATATTATGTATTGTACTTTAGAAAATTATTAATTTTGACCCAGAATTTGACTCATGTACTCACCTATTTCCCCAAAGTTAAAAAAAAGTGTATCAAACTAGAAATAAAGCTAAACAGGTTTGGAAAAATGGAAGGATAAAAGAAATTAGACCTTCCTATGGAGTTTCTTTCCCCTTCAGGGCTCTCAATCCTTCTTTCAGCTCTTCCATAAGAGTCCCCAAGCTTCATCCAATGCTTGGCTGTGTGTCTGTGCATCTGTCTGGGTCAGCTGCCAGGTAGAGCTCTCAGAGGACAGCCATGCTAGGCTCCTATATGCAATCATAGCAGAGTATCATTAATAGTACCAGAGATTGTTCTTGTTCATGGAATAGAAACTCCATAGGAAGACCAACATAGTCAGCCAACTTGGAGCCTTGATATCTCTTAGAGACTGTACCCCAACCAAAAAGCATAAATGGGCTGCACCTAGTCTTCCTACCCCCCAACACACACACACGTAGCAGATGTGCTGCTCTATCTTCCTGTGGATCTTGAACAACTAGAGCAGAGGCTATCCCTAAAGCTGTTGCCTGACTGTGGAATATGTTGTTCTAGCTGGGCTGCCTTGACTGACCTCAGTGGGCAAGGATGTGTCTAGGCCTGCAAACACTTCATGTGCCAGCATGAGGGCAGGTGGATATTGCGGGGGGGACGGGGAGGGATCTCCACCTTCTCAGAAAAGAATTGAAAGGGGAGTGAGAGAAGGAGTGTGAAAGGGGGAGTTGGAGAGTGTGTAGCAATAAGAACATAAATTGAATGAATAAATGAATGAATGAATGAATACATAAATAGAAATTGGAACAATTCTGCTCTAACCTCATGATTGATAAACAAACTTGTATGAGTTTATGTTCAAGTTCTACATTTTAGAAAGCACAAATATAAAATTAGTAACGTTTGGCCTCCCGTTAGGAACCCAGATTAATAGTCTAGAAAATATTTTGGGGTCTCACCTTGGCTTTATTCTAGACAGATCCCTTGGACATGGGAGGGACAAACGCATCTTTCCAAGCACTTCTCAGGCAATATGTGCTGATTAGCCAGATTCTAAACACAGACGTGGAGTTAGCTCTGGGAAGACGGTGTGCCATGGACGAGCGGAAATCACAAGATTATAAACTTTTGACCTTAGAATAATCTACATCCACAGCATGGACTCAATAAGTGGGCTCTGAGTTGAACAAACTGTTATCACATCTATTCTGCAGCGCCCATGGACTTGAAACCGATTGCTTCATCTGCAGTAGCATAACCCCTCCTCTCCATCATGCAGTAGCATAACCATCAGTTCTTCATAATAGGAGTCAGCCCTCAGGAGACCTTCCTCGCCACCTAATAGGAAGAGGCAGAGGAAAGTGTTTCCACTGCCTCGTTTGATTTAAAGGGGTGAGGAGTGTTTTCCTTTTAGATTTGTTGAAAGCAACTCTTTCAGAGTGAAATGACACCTGCCAAGGTCCTCGATGGTTTCCCATTCCCTGTTAAAATTGCTACCCTCAGAAAGCATAACAACCTGGTCCTGCGCACTCTGGCATTGTGAACAGCATGGCTGTAATTAGAGACTTTTGCCTGGTGTTAACAAATGCCAGGGGCATCACAGTCTCTGCGATGAATTCTTCAGGATTTAATTAGCTCTCTCCTTTTATTCTTCATAGAATTATGCTGCTCCCAATATACCTGGTGCTTGCTTCAGGCATGGGTCAAAGCATGCAGCTGCCAATTATTTAATATTCATGACATTTTATAAGAAGTGAAGAGCGCGTGTATTGAAGAGTGGTAAAGCCAGTGCATTTATGAAACTGCCTAGTTCTTTGAATAATAATTTGAGGAACTCCTGGCCATAGGATTTTTTTTTTTTTTTTACATTTCGGAATCTGTTTTTTTTTTTCTTCAATCATCTAGAGACATAAAATGATCTTGCTTTCTTGAATTTTATCACACAGAAAAGAACCTCTTCTGAGGAAATGCCTCCACGAGATACAGCTGTAAGGCATTTTCCCAATTAGTGATCAAGCGGGGAGAACCCAGCCCATTGTGGGTGGTGCCATCCCTGGGCTGGTTGTCTTGGGTTCTATAAGAGAGCAAGCTGAGCAAGCCAGGGGAAGCAAGCCAGTAAGAAACATCCCTCCATGGCCTCTGCATCAGCTCCTGCTTCCTGACCTGCTTGCATTGCAGTCCTGACTTCCTTTGGTGATGAACAGCAATGTGGAAGTGTAAGCTGAATAAACTCTTTCCTCCCCAACTTGCTTCTTGGTCATGATGTTTGTGTAGGAATAGAAACCTGGACTCATATATGGTACACCACGAAGGCATCCGTTCTTCATGCACAGAATGGAGAAGTGATTGAATAAATTTCCAATTTTAAAACAGAGATTCATTCTCCTGATGATTGTGGGGCTTTGCAACCTTCGTAATATACAAACTTGTTTTTCTACACAATAAATTACAGTGGGAAATTCTAAATTTTATTTTATTATGAACATCTACAGGGAGAATTAAATTCTACAACTTTTCAAGCTAGATAATCCCTGCCTCTTGAGACATCTGAAAACAAATTTCTTGTATTAGAGGGATGTGTAGTACACAAAAATGAACCCCTGGAAGTTATTTTGCAACGGGATAGCATTTTAACACTCGAACGTGGGGACTTTTAGTTTCCTGATCATTGTGCCTCCCTAATGTGTCAACTAAGTATCTCCTGGCCGGCTCTGGAGTATCTAGCTTGTTAAAAGTGCCTTGTGGAAATTTTTTTTTTAATTCTGGTGTTAATTGAGTGGCTTACTTTATAGGCAATGCTCATTGAAACTGAAGTCAACGCTCCCTTGGAGAACGGAACCTTGATTGCACATTTGCTTATCTCTCATTATTACTCTGTAAATGTTAGCACACAATGGGGGGAGATACGGTATAAGCAAATATGAATATGATAGAAAAGTATTTTTTGTGTAATTTTTGCATTTGCCAGATTCAAGTGATTGCAATGACATTGACATAAGTAGGTGTAGCAGAGTGTCACGCTGTACAGGGTGTGGCAAGTCACCAGCTCTAATGCTAGCTGTGTTTACTGTTAATTTATACCAAGAAGAATTCAATAGATATAACATTTTCTGGGCACATGAAGGGCAAGAGTTGCAAAGATACCCTTGTCTGTGTGGAAGCCAGAAGTAGACACAAATCTCCTTTTCATTCTTCCGATCTTCTTTTGAAACAGGATCTGTCACCAAACTTAAATCTCACTGAATGGTCAGACTGACCAGTAAGCTTTAGCATCCCTCCATCTCCTCCTTCTAATAAAGGAATTGCAGGCACGTGTAACCATGTCTGCTTTTTACGTGGGTTCTGAGAATCCAAACTCAGGTCCTCATGCTTGCCTGTCAGGCACTTAGCCCCCTGAACCATCACCCCAGCCCTGAAGACACATTAAACAATTGTACTGAGGTATGTAAGTGGTAATCTCCTAGACTTTACATATTAGGAGTGTGTAATTAATTTCTATGTGTGCCCAGACCTGTTAAATCCTCATCCCACCAGGTTAAAAACCATACCATGGCCAGAATCAGTTCTCAAGGTCTCTGTAACCCTTTGTAAATCTTTTCTTCTCTCCATGTCAAGTCATCTCTCCAAATGGCACTTGAGAATGGTGTTTTCTAGACTCTTCTAAAAATTTACTTATGATAGTATAAATTTTTATTTTCCACTTAGCATCTCAAAATAGATCCATGTTATTGTGAGTAGAAATAATTCTGTTTTTCACTGTTGAACAGTATTCTATTAAAAAACTGTTACAATTTATTCGTTCATCCTTTTGATGAGTATTTAGATGCTTGGGCTGCTTCAGTTTGGGACTATGACAAATTGGTGTGCTATGAGTACTGGGACCAGTATTTCACATATATGTGTGAATACTTGTTATACATATCACATCTTTTCTCTTGATTGAGTATGTAATTATAAATGCCAAATTTTACAGCTAATGTTCCAAGTGGCTATTAATGTAAAATTCATTTGACTTCTATATAAATTATGTATCACCTCAATATAAAGATGAATTCACTTCTTTTTTCCCAGTCTGGAAGCATTTTGCTTCTTTTTAAAATTTTATGTATTTATTTATTTATTTATTTATTTATTTATTTATTATTTACATCACAAATGTTGGTCCTTCTCCCAGTCCCCCTTGTAGAGTTCCTCCCCCAACCCACTATCTCTCCTCCCCTTTGGCTCTATAAGAATAGGGCAGGCTCACCCCATCTATCTCCCCCACTCTGGTGCATCAAGTCTCTGCAGAATTAGATGCATCCTCTGTCCCACTGAGGCCAGATGTGGCAGCCTTCTGCTACATATGTGCTGGAGACATCGAACTAGCCTATGTATTCTCTTTGGTTGGTAGATCAGGCTCTGGGAGCTATGAGAAGTCTAGGTGAGTTGACACTGTTGGTCTTCCTGTGAGGTTGTCATCTCCTTGAGAGTCTTTTCATCCTTCCCCTAACTCTTCCACAAAGGAATCCTAACCTCTATCCAATATTTGTCTGTGGATATCTGCATCTGTCTCAGTCAGCTGCGGGGTAGAGCCTCAGAGGGCTGTTACACAAGGCACCTGTCTGCAAGCACAACATAGCACCATCCATTACACTGGCTAGATTTTCCAATATAATGTGAAATGGAGCTGCTTTAGAACAGACAACCTTATCTTATTTCTGATCTTATTGCAAGGTATTTAGAATTCAACACCGATATGATATCAACTATAGGAGTTCATGGGTTTTTTTACAAGGTTGAAGAAGTTCTTTTTGGTTACAAAAGTGTTGAAAATTCTCATCAGGACCAGACACAAGAATTCATCAAGTGCCTTTACTATATCAATGAGATAATCATTGGTTTCCCTCCCCACTTTTTTTTTATTAACTTGAGTATTTCTTATTTACATTTCGAATGTTATTCCCTTTCCCGGTTTCCAGGCAAACATCCCCCTAATCCCTGACCCTCCCCTTCTTTATGGGTGTTCCCCTCCCCACCCTCCCCGGATTGCCACCCTCCCCCCAACAATCACGTTCACTGTCCCTCCCCACTTTTATTACACTAGTATTTGAGCTGTCTTGATTGGATTTCAAAGGTTAGAGTAATATAATATTTAGATTATAAGCTCTACTTGGTTGTGATGTATTTTCCTTCAATATATTGTTACTTTGATTTAGCAAATGGTATTTCTTTGAAAACTGGATATGATCATGAGCATTGGTCAAGAGAATATGTTTTCTGAAACCACAAACATAGTTGTTATTAAAGCTTTCTATACTCAGTATATTGAAAGGCACAATATCAATAAGAGAAAACACCCTGTTTGTTTCCTGAGCAGTCAGTAGAATAAAATTAGGTGATAAATTGTAAGTATAATACAGGGCCTGGTAGATGATCACTGCTAAACCAGAAGTATAAAGTATCTTGCATGGCTATGAAGCAGATGGTCAACTAGGAAAGAGGATGAGGAGTTTTTTTTTTTTTCTTTGTATTGCCAGCATCAGAAAGGCCATTCCGTTCTTTTTTGTTTTGTTTTGTTTTATTTTGTTTTGTTTAGGATTTTATTTATTTTTTTTTTATTAATTTGAGT